>NC_056438.1:24138353-24454067 GCF_018296145.1 Oncorhynchus tshawytscha
GGTGTGCCTTGAATTATAAATAAATCACAGACAGTGTCACCAGCAAAGCACCCCCACACCATAAAATCTCCTCCTCCATACTTTTCGGTGGGAAGTACAAATGTGGAAATCATCTGTTCACCCACATCACGTCTCACAAAGACACGGCGGTTGGAACCAAATATTTCCAATATGGACTACAGACCTAAGGACACATTTCCACCTGTCTAATGTCCATTGCTCGTGTTTCTTGGCAAAAGCCATTTCTAAGGCTGGTAACTCTAATGAACTTATCCTCTGCAGCAGAGGTAACTCTGGGTCTTCCATTCCTGTGGCTGTCCTCATGAGAGCCAGTTTCATCATAGTGCTTGATGGTTTTTCGGACTGCACCTGAAGAAACTTTCAAAGTTCTTGAAATGTTCCGTATTGACTGACCTTCATGTCTTCAAGTAATGATGCACTGTCATTTCTCTTTGCTTATTTGAGCTGTTCTTTCCGTAAAATGGACTTGGTCTTTTACCAAATAAGGCTATTGTCACGGCCGTCGAAAGAACTGGACCAAAGCGCAGCTGGGTGAGTGTACATATTCCTTTTATATGAAATGAAGCCGACAAAACAATAAACAATTCAAAACAACCGTGAAGCTTAAGGGCTATGGGCCACAAACAAAGACAACTTTCCACACTGAAAGGAGGGAAAAGGGCTACCTAAGTATGGTTCCCAATCAGAGACAACGATAGACAGCTGTCCCTGATTGAGAACCATACCCGGCCAAAACATAGAAAAATCATA
Source organism: Oncorhynchus tshawytscha (assembly GCF_018296145.1). Classification (NCBI taxonomy): domain Eukaryota; kingdom Metazoa; phylum Chordata; class Actinopteri; order Salmoniformes; family Salmonidae; genus Oncorhynchus; species Oncorhynchus tshawytscha. The sequence goes on from NC_056438.1 coordinate 24,139,125, forward strand.
GAAAAACAAAACATAGAATGCCCACCCCACATCACACCCTGACCCTGATATTTTGTGCCAATGATTTAGACTGACTTTAATTCCAGTTTGTCTGTAAATGAATACTTAATATGTTTTATTCACGTCTCCATCTCAACCAAAACTCTAAGTTAAACAATAGGACTAAATAAAATCTAACTTTATTTATTTAAAGGGATTTAGTTATATTATTTAAACGCCCACACCAGTAGAAATCCACTTTTTTGAGCTGAAAGATGATGCCCAGAGCACACGTGAGGTTGCACAACGATTTAAATCAAGTCATCATTTTAGTCAAAGTATGTTACGTACATGTCATTTGCGGTTTGCACAATCATTAGCAAAGTCATTGTACCCTATCATTTCACTTCCCCTGTGAGAACCATGAGCACGGGCTGACTTGGCTTTGCTGTACCGCAGCCGAAGCCTGCCAGCAGCCTACCTACCAATGGTTGTACCGTGTCCATTACAATGTAAAAACAATGCAGCAATCAGCTATCTTTTAATAGTTATCCATATTACTGGAGCTTCACCTTATTCTTTCTAACTATTTCTATGGCGGAATCGAATCCTTAATTTACTTTGGAGAACTATTTATTTTTTTCCATTTTATTTAAACTTTATTTAACTAGGCAAGTCAACTAAATACAAATTAATATTTACAATGACAGCCTACCAAAAGGCAAAAGGCATCCTGCGCGGATGGGAGTTGGGATAAAAAATAAATAAAAAATATAGGACAAAACACACATCAGGACAAGAGAGACAACACAACACTACATAAAGAGAGACCTAAGATGACAACATAGCATGGCAACAACACATGACAACACAGCATAGTAGCAACACAACATGACAACAACATTGTAGCAACACAACATGGCAGCAGCACAACATGGTAGCGTAACAAAACAGGGTACAAACATTGTTGTGCACAGACAACAGCACAAAGGAAAATAAATTAGAGACAACAATACATCACGCAAAGCAGCCACAACTGTCAGTAAGAGTGTCCATGATTGAGTCTTTGAATGAAGAGATTGAGATAAAACTGTCCAGTTTGAGTGCTTGTTGCAGCTCGTTCCAGTCGCTACAGTGGTTCCTCCTTTAAAAGTAGCGAGCTTACACCGCGGGACTTAGAGGTACCCAGCATCACAGCTTCATTGCTCCAGACCACCACAAGGGGGAGTTAGAGCACTCATTATGCAAATGGATCCCAAGGTTTTTAGTATGACCAATCATATCGAGTGGTTTCAAAGACGAATTTGACGCGAGCCACCGCTCCCTGGTGACTGTCTTCAGCAAAGATGGCTGGCAAAACATTATGGGAGAAGCAAATGTAAGTACAGTGGGGCAAACAAGTATTTAATCAGCCACCAATTGTGCAAGTTCTCCCACTTAAAAAGATGAGAGAGGCCTGTAATTTTCATCATAGGTACACTTCAACTATGACAGACAAAATGAGAAAGAAAATCCAGAAAATCATATTGTAGGATTTTTTATGAATTTATTTGCAAATTATGTAACGCATTAAATAGGCCACGGTGGCGAAGTAATTACAATATACCAATTAGACATTGGAGTGATTGATGTGCAGAAGATGAATGTGCAAGTAGAGATACTGGGGTGCAAAGGAGCAAGATAAATAAATACATTCAGTATGGGGATGAGGTAGTTGGATGGGCTATGTACAGGTGCAGCGATCTGTGAGCTGCTCTGATAGCTGGTGCTTAAAGCTAGTGAGGGAGAAAAAAAGAGAGAGCTTCCTACTGCCTGAGCAATGTTGTTGATGTAAATTGAGAAGAGTGTGGGGCCTAGGATCGCGCCTTAGGGTACACCCTTCGTGACAGGCAGTGGCTGAGACAGCAGATGTTCTGACTTAATACACTGCACTCTTTGAGAGAGGTAGTTAGCAAACCAGGCCAAAGACCCCTCAGAGACACCAATACTCCTTAGCCTGCTCACAAGAATGGCATGGTCTACCCTATCAAAAGCTTTGGACAAGTCAATAAATATAGCAGCACAACATTGCTTAGAATCAAGGGAAATGGTGACATCATTGAGGACCTTTAAAATTGCAGTGACACATCCATAACCTGAGCGGAAACCAGATGGCATACCACAGAGAAAACTATAGACATCAAGAAAGCCAGTCAGTTGATTATTGACAAGTTTTTCCAACACTTTTGATAAACAGGGCAAATAGAAATAGGCCTAATACAGTTAGGATCAGCTTGATCTCCCCTTTTAAATAAAGGACTAACCGTGGCTGCCTTCCAAGCAATGGGAACCTCCCCAGAGAGGAGAGACAGCTTAAAAAGGTCGGAGATTGGCTTGGCAATTATAGGGGCAGTAACCTTAAAGAAGAAAGGGTCTAAACCATCTGACCCAGATGTTTTTTGGGGGTCAAGTTCAAGGAGCTCCTTTAGCACCTCGGACTCAGTGACCGCCTGCAGGGAGAAACTTTGTAGCGGGGCAGGGGAAAAAGAGGGAGGAGCATTGGGGCTAGTCACATTAGAATGGGTGGGAGATGAGGAAATGTTGGACGGGCAAGGAGGCATGGCTGAGTCAAATAGGAATCCTGACTTAATGATGTGGTGATTAAAGAGCTCAGCCATGTGCTTCTTGACAGTAGCAACCACATCATCAACTTTAAGGGACATGGGCAGCTGTGAGGAGGAGGGTTTTTTCTCCAGGCCTTTAACCATTTTCCAGAACGTCTTGGGGTTAGACCCACAGAGAGAGAACTGCTCATTAAAGAAGCAATCTGGGATTCAAAAAACAACAAAGCAGACTCCACCATTTGTTTGGTAAACAGCTGAGGGATGGCAAAGGATAAATGTAGCCACTCTCAAATTCCTAGATTTAGCAAGGACTGACCATCCATGAGATAAAAATGATAGTTTGAAGCATGTTTTGAAACTATACAGTCTTTGTTTACAATAACATTGTTTTTCTTGATTGTTTCTAAACAATCTTATAACAGTCTTATAAACAAGCAAAAATGGATGTAGAAATTCCAGATTGCCCTTTCAAAAGCACAGTCTGTCTGTAAGATTCAATGGTTAGCTCGTTAAATTAATTATATTCCTAAGGTCCTATGATCGCCCTACAGGTAACACCAACATAGTGTCTTAATATATGGTTGGGCCACCACGAGCCGCCAGAAGAGCTTCAATACACATTGGTATAGACTCACCAATCTGGAACTTTATTGGGGGGATGCAACACCATTCTTCCACCAGAAATTCCGTAATTTGGCGTTTTGTTGTTGGTGATGGAAAACGCTACCTAGCTGCAACCGAGTGGCTACTGCTGGCTAATGCCTCTGTCCCGAAGCTAGCCTTGAGTCTAGCCTCGAGCTAGGCCCATCTCCCGGCTAGCCGAAGAGGTTTACCAGTTCATTCTTGGGCTACAATACCTCTTTTGCCTGGACCCTTTATTGCTGACACGGAGCCCGGCCAATCCATTCCAACTGGTCTGCCGACGTAATCGTCCGAGGTGGTTTCAACAGGCTTCTCCATCGCAATGTCACCGTAGACCCATCTGCTAGCCCCGGCCCGCTAGCTTCGACGTGTCTCCAGCTCTCCTAGCGTGTGTTGTCAAACCTCCAAACGAGCTTCACTGCCATACAACACTCCTTCCGTGGCCTCAAACTGCTTTTAAATGCTAGTAAAACTAAATGCATGCTCTTCAACCGATTGCTGCCCTCACACGCCCACCTGACTAACATGACTACTCTGGACGGTTCTGACTTAGAATATGTGGACAACTACAAATACCTAGGTGTCTGGTTAGACTGTTAACTTTCCTTCCAGACTCACATTATGCATCTCCAATCCAAAATTAAATCTAGAATCGGCTTTTTATTTTGCAACAAATCCTCCTTCACTCATGCTGCCAAACATACCCTCGTAAAACTGACCATCCTACCAATCCTTGACTTCGGCGATGTCATTTACAAAATAGCGTCCAACACTCTAATCAGCAAATTGGATGTAGTTTATCACAGTGCCATCCGTTTTGTCACCAAATCCCCATATACTACCCACCACTACAACCTGTATGCTCTCGTTGGCTGGCCCTCGCTACATATTTGTTGGCTGGCCCTCGCTATATATTCATCTCCAAACCCACTGGCTCCAGGTCATCTAAGTCTTTGCTAGGTAAAGCCCCACCTTATCTCAGCTCACTTGTCACCATAACAACATCAAACCGTAGCACGTGCTCCAGCAGGTATATTTCACTGGTCGTCCCCAAAGTCAACTCCTCCTTTGGCCGCCTTTCCTTTCAGTCCTCTGCTGCCAATGACTGGAACGAATTGCAAATATCACTGAAGCTGGAGACTTATATCTCCCTCTCTAACTTTAAGCATCAGCTGTCAGAGCAGCTTACCGGTCACTGTACCTGTACACAGCCCATCTGTAAATAACACACCCAACTACCTCACCCTTATATTGTTATTTTTTTGTTGCTATTTTGCACCCCAGTATCTCTACTTGCACATCATAAATTGCACATCTATCACTCCAGTGTTAATGTTAAATTGTCATTATTTCACCTCTATGGCCTATTTATTGCCTTACCTCTCTAATCTTACTACATTTTCACACACTGTGCATATATTTTTCTATTGTGTTATTGACTGTACGTTTGTTTATTCCATGTGTAACTCTGTGTTGTTGTTTTTATCGCACTGCTTTGCTTTATCTTGGCCAGGTCGCAGTTGTAAATGAGAACTTATTCTCAACTAGCCTACTTGGTTAAATAAAGGTGAAATCAAAAAAATACTTCTTGATTAAAAGCATCAGCTTTTCTTTTTAAATTAATCTCTAGAAATTTCTAGGAACATAATTCCACTTTTACATTATGGGGCATTGTGTGTAGGCCCATGACACAAAATCTCAAATTAATCCATTCTGGCTGTAACACAACAAAATGTATGACAAATAAAGGGGTGTGAATACACTGTATGTCCTATGCACATTAGAAATTGTAATGTCAGGGGCAAATATTTGATGCACTTGTTTCATTCAATTGCTTGCTATTTATTGGTACTCTTCAATTAATTGTAAATGACAGAAAACAAACCAGTGTAGCATATAGGCAAATAAATAATCTGATAACACACAAAACACATTCTTAGAAAAAAGGGTTCCAAAAGGGTTCTTCGGCTGTCCCCGTAGGAGAACCCTTTTTGGTTCCAGGTAGAACTCCTTTGGGTTACATGTAGAATCCTCTGTGTAAAGGGTTCTACATGGAACTCAAAAGGATTCAACCTGACCTCCTGATTGTCGCAGCAGTCTAAGGCACTGCATCGCAGTGCTTGAGGCATTACCACAGACCCGGGTTCGATCCCGGGCTGTGTTGCAGCCGGCTGTGACAGGGAGACCGCTGAGGCAGTGCACAATTAGCCCAGTGTCATCCGGGTTAGGGGTGGGTTTGGCTGGCCCGGGATGTCCTTGTCCCATCACGCTCTAGCGACTCCTGTGGCGTACCGTGCGCATGAATGCTCACACAGTCATCAGTTGCACAATGTTTCCTGTTGACACACTGGTGCGGCTAGCTTCTGGGTTAAGCGAGCAGTGTGTCAAGAAGCAGTATGGCTTGGCAGGGTCATGTTTTGGAGGATGCATGGCTCTCGACCTTCGCCTCTCTCGAGTCCGTACGACAATTGCAGCGATGGGACAAAGCCGTGACTACCAATTAGGGAGAAAAAAGGGTACAAAATAAAAAGGGTTCTAGCTGGAACCAAAAAGGGTTATTCAAAGGGTTCTCCCATGGGATCAGCTGAAAAAACCTTTTAGGTTGTAGATAGCACCTTTTTTTCTAAGAATGTAATTGCAAGGTCACCATTGACACACCCAAGTTCAGATCTCTTGCAACAGTACTTTGTGAATGACGAAATAGAAAGCTTTCTAAATCAAGTTCTGGCCCAGATAAAACATCTCTGGTAAGATTATGAGAAGTTGAATTCGAAAATGTTCTTTGCTACCAGATAAGAAAATGGCATTGAACTGTTAAGGCCGACTTGGGTGCCAAAGTAGATCATTGTATGGGTTCCAATGAGAAATGTACTTTCATTTCCAATAGCGGCTTCACAGATGTTACAATGGCTGTAATAATATCACATAATATCACTGGCCATGGTAATGTTGAAAGGACATATCAAAGAAGGTCCTTCTGTATATCATCCAACAAACTCTGTTATATAGATTCAGTGCCAAAATATAATGACGTCGTGCCATAACAGGATGAATGGTTCACGTGGATGGTCATGATTCCAGATTTCAATCTGGCATCAAGGACCGAAACCATTACCGTGCACTGCTGATAAAAGTAGCTTTGCGTCAAGATGAGAGCTAGAACCTAGTTCTTACTGCTTTATTGATGCATCTAAATTGAAATGAGCTGGTAAGTCAGTCTGGCTACTTTCTCTAGTAAACTATGGTTGTTTATTTGAATACTCCCAAGGGAGAGTACTGGGGAAATAGTATGAGCTCCATCACTGGAATGGATTATAGGCCCATCTGAAAGCCATAAAGAAATAGTTATTATCCCCTTAAAAATAGCATATGACATGTTTAGGCTAAATGCTCTCACAATTCTGTACAAGAGCAAATCATTGCTACATCTTGTTTTCCGCAATTATACAGAAATTGGCCCAATTGGATTAAAAAAAAATATATTCTAAGCATTCCAATGCAGATGTTCTCTTTACACTAGACAGAAGACACATTTTGATAAAATAACTAACTCTATTGTCACTTGACTTATTTTTCCGTTGAAGACTGCACGTCAGCTGCACAGAACAGATGTTTCATTATTGTTTCTCAGGATTCAGCAGAATGATGAAATCAACCAGCCAGTCACAACACCACACGCGAGTCATTTCTCATTTATCCGTTCTTTAACAAAGGCAGCTTGCCAGGCTCCCATGGTGCTCCTCTCAGTCTAAATTTGGGCTGATGCTTTTTCAAGCAAAAGCTGACATGAGTACTGAAGTAGGAGCAGTGAAAGTGTTCGCTGAAATGTGTAAGGCTGTGGCCATGGGAGAAGTTCTATGTTGAATGTTGAGGAAAACAAACAAACACGTTTTGGGAAAACATTCTGAGCAAAGAAAGATAGTCAGTAGTTTTACTGTACACAATTTGTGATGTCCTACATCATGTAATGGTATCACAGCTGCAAGAAAGTATAAGTAAAAAAACACCTAAGCTTGACAGTCACTCTACTCTGTGGAGACAAACAGTATTTTGTCAAATCAAGCACTTTGCTGTTCTATGAGTGATGTGTGTCTGGGTTGTCAAGAGAAAGGAAGTACACGTTAGCATCGAGGCTTTTGGGAAACTCGCTCCTCTACATGTGTCTCTTTCCATCCCCCACGTTTCTCAAACCACCCCGAAGCTGATCTGCTTCAGCCTACCCTACACCTTCACATCCTTACCCATCTCTGTCTTCAGAAGACCTTATCTCTTCCCCAATTTTACATGACTGTCAGAACGACACACTTCTAGTCTCTCTATCACCCCTCTTTGTAGTTTGGGCTTTCCCCTTGGCACATCTCAGTGACTCCAGTACCCATGTCTGTCAGATTTTAAAACAAAAAAATTTCAGTGTGTTATGAAGAACGGCTAGGGTTGAATCTTCTTAATAATTTGTTTAATGTTGTTTACTATTTGTTTAATGCCAGATGCCGTTGTTAACATTGTTAAATTGGTTAAATAAATCAATGTACTGTATATTCATTGTAACGCAACTTGATTAATCTAAAACTTGATTATTCTGATCTAGAGGACTTGCCCCTTTTCTTCTCTTGCTGTGGACATTTACATAAAGCGGTTTTGACTGTGCATAACCATTGGTGTCCCCCGAAGGTACTAGTCCCCTATCAGTATAACATCAGTATAACACTTCAGTAAACAGTATAACTTTCCAACTGACCAGACAGCAGCGTCCCTCGACTAGCGCAGTCGACTTTGAACTGGAGGGAAGAATGTACGCTAGAAGACTACTCCAGTCTGAGCTCCACTGACCAAACACACAACAATGCACCAGAGTGTTCGTGTCGGGCAAATAAAATGGACAGCCACGGCTTTGCGAGCAAGAACCCCCCACCACCCCCGGGCCAAACCTGACAGAATGGAGAAGAAGCCAAAGCCTCTGCTCCAGTAACGAGACCGGCACCATGCCCTGGAGGAGGCAGATGATCACATTACATATGGGCATCTACCATCGTACAGACTTGGAGCTCAGCTGAGACAACAAGCCCAGATAAGAGCTGACACTACACCGAACGCTACGTTGGATGTGCATGCACATCACATTACTGCTCCTTTCTGGGAGCAAGTAACCATTGACCTTCAAATAATTGGGAAGACGGAGAAAGAGAATGGGGGTATTTGTAACATAAATATGGGAAGCAAAGAATTCATAGCAACTTTTCAATGGTCAAGAAAGTCTTCAAGCATTAAGCTCACTGCAGTGGTTGGATCATATATTTAGCTTTTCTATCATTATCCACTAGTGTTTGAATGAACTATTCTTCAAACTGATATGATTATCTCTCTGACTGAACCGTATGGTGTGTATGTATTTGTCCACATGCATCTATAATGTTACAAGGGCATGATGAGAAACAGATGAGGGTTGAGAGGAAGTGAAATAAATAGAGACTGAGCCTAATGCACATGACCATAGAGCTGGAGAGGTAACAGCAGCAGCCAGCAGCAGCCAGCAGCAGCAGTTAAAAGACCCAAGGTTCATTTCCTACCTCAGCATCTTGCCAATATCCATCCTATCTCAACCTCTGCAGGCCTGCCATCAGTTCATGTGCCCCTGCCACTGGTTACCTCATCCCCTGTCCCCCCTATTAGCCCCTGAGATTCCTCTGCTGCAATGCGCTCAGGACATTAACAAAAAAGCACTTTCACCTCCGGTTGCTATTCCAGCAAATAGGTAAAGTATGTAGGGAGGAACATAGACAAAACACAACAAAACATGGTTCAGATGAATGTGGATGATTGTATTTTTTTGTCAACATAGCAGGTGAGCTGGGAGTTCAAGACAATTTGAAGTTTTCAACATAAATTAGGTCTTTGAGGTCAGACATTGACCTATGAACTTGCTGACTGAAACGATTTGAACAAATTTGAACATTATGGCACTCATCAATTATCCCAGCAATGCTGTCTGTCAGGTGGCAGACAGAAAAAGGAAATATGATTTACGGGACGTCCCGATCGCTGTTGTTGCAATGAGTGGCAATAATGCATATAACATCCCATGCTGGGCTGCAAGGCTTTTACATGCCGGCACCTCGCCATGGTGATAAGTACAAAGCTTATTGGTATATTTTTTCTTGACCTCCTAGGGCATCGTGTCAATTATTCTTGGGATAGCTGGGTGAAGGACTTCATTCCCCTAATCAAAATACATGGCCAAGGCAGCAGAAAGTGAATGGAACTAAGCCCACACTGTTCCTAGGAGACGGCAGGGGTGTTTCAGGGGAAAACAAATCCATTACCACAACGCATCAGCACTTTTGGCCCTATTTGAATGGTTCTGGCCCGTGACCACCCCTGCATAGGATTCTTCCATTTCTCGACGAGGGTGCTGATAGCCAAAGTGGGTTTTTCTCACCCCTGCAGTCAATCTTACATAATACAACGTGTTGATAAAACTCTTCCTTGTACGGCTGCTGCGCTAACCAAAAATGGCTGTGACTAACTCACTGTAATGAGAAAATTCAGTTTCCTCCGTTTAATGGGTAAAACATGGAGGAAGAGTCAGTTCAAACTTTTATGCAATGCCGGGCTTAACCAACTACTGCGGGGAGGGGCATAATTAAAGTAAGCTGTCATGAAATTCAACGTTTTCGACCGACTGCTGTAGTAATTTCTCAGTCAGGGGTGTGTAGGAGTGTGTGTTATTTCAGCTGATAGTGGAGACAGTTCCGCCATGAGCAGCTATTTCTTTATACGCTAACTCACAGCAAGGGAGCACATTTAGGGTTTTTTCTTACACTCACACGTCTTCCATTTTGCCCTTTCCTCTCTCAGGGGTCTTAATGTTTCAAATGTGTTTCAAACGCAAGCTGTTTCCATTCACAAATGCATTGTAAAAGAATAACAGCAAAGAAATAGAATAGTCAGAATACGTTCCTTCTGAGACAATATAATAGTCCGAATATGTTTATTCACGGAGTCGTGGCTGAACGACGACACTATCAACATACAGCTGGCTGGTTATATGCTGTACAGGCAGAATAGAACAGCGGCTTCAGGTAAGACAAGGGGCGGCGGACTATGTATTTTTGTAAATAACAGCTGGTGCATGTTATCTAAGGTTGTCTTGAGCTATTGCTCGCCTGAGGTAGAGTATCTCATGATAAGCTGTAGACCACACTATCTACATAGAGAGCTGTTTACATACCACCACAGACTGAGGCTGGCACTAAGACAGTATTGAATGACCTGTATTCCACCATAAAATCAAATTCTATTAGTTACATGCGCCCGAATACAATAGGTGTGGACCTTGCAGTGAAATGCTTACTTACGGGCCCCTAACCAACAATGCAGTAATCTTATTTTACAGAGAAGATTAAGAAATAAAAGTAACAAGTAATTAAAGAGCAGCAGTAAAATAACAATAGTGAGACTATATACAGGGGGGGTACCGGTACAGAGTCAGTGTGTGGGGGCACCGGCTAGTTGAGGTAATATCTACATGTAGATACATATTAATGTTACCTTTTAATGTGTCGTAAAGACCAACCAGTCATGTTTTCTGATCGTCAAACAAATCACTTCAAAAAGTAGGTTAAGTAGGTTACATGCGTACGTTCGTCTACTCCAAAATAAGTCTAGCGCCTGAGCAAGGCCAGACAGCATCAGATGCACATAATGAGACAGACGATTCTCTCGCTACTGAGATTGATGAGTCTTGCTGTCGGTGCGTGTCTTGGTCAAAATTATCAATATATTTAGGGGGGCACAGGGGTGGCCAATCAGATTTCAGGGGGGGCCACCCTGGGCAACTCCTTGGATACGCCACTGGAGAGTTCATATAGCCTGTTAGGGAACACGATTGCCGTCAATGTCCTTGCAGAAAATGAGGACTCCATTTTACTTCCAAAGTAATCCGTAGATATGTTACTAAGGATTAGACAGCATGTGAAGCCTGAGTGTAGCCTGAGGCTTGCTTGTATGGGGTCCTGGCCTTGATTGAACTATTTAAGGGCCTTGTGTCAATCATACTGTAGAGTTTCCAAGTATAAACGTGATGACTGATGTTCTTTTCCACGAAGCCGACTTGTTTCAGACGTCTTTTTAAATATATATTTCAAATAGATATCTTTATTGCCAATTCATGTTGAATGAACTGACAGCTGACTCAGCTCAGAAAGATAATGTCTTAACCTGATACAGGGTAGTATACAAGTTTATTTGCTGCATACACAGATTTGCAGATGTTTCCAACAATGCTGTAATATCTAGCAATAAAATAACCAAAAAGTCTAAATAAATTTGAAAAAAACAATTAAGAAATTATATCAGAATGAGCAATGTAAGAGAGTATAAAAAATAATAATAATAATAATGTCCAAAAGTATATGGACAGGTGCTCGTTGAACATCTCATTGCAAAATCATTGTCATTAATATGGAGTTGGTCCCTCCGTTGCTGCTAAATCAGCCTCCACTCTTCTGGGAAGGCTTTGCACTAGATGTTGGAACATTGCTGCGGGGACTTGCTTCCATTTGGCCACAAGGGCATTAGTGAGGTCGGGCACTGATGTTGGGCCGATTAGGCCTGGCTTGCAGTCGGCGTTCCAATTCATCCCAAAGTTGTTTGATGGAGTTGAGGTCGGGGCTCTGTGCAGGCCAGTGAACTTCTTCCACACCGATCTCGTCAAACCATTTCTGTATGGACCTCGCTTTGTCCACAGGGGCATTGTCATGCTGAAACAGGAAAGGGCCTTCCCCAAACTGTTTCCACAAAGTTGGAAGCACAGAATCGTCTACAATGTCATTGTATGTTGCAGCGTTAAGATCACTGGAACTAAGGGGTCTAGCCCGAACCATGAAAAACAGCCCCAGACCATAATTCCTTCTTCCTCAAACTTTACAGTCAGCACTATGAATTCTGGCAGGTAGCATTCTCCTGGCATCCGCCAAACCCAGATTCATCCGTCAGACTGCCAGATCGTGAAGCATGATTCACCACTCCAGAGAACACATTTCCACTGCTCCAGAGTCCAATGGCGGCAAGCTTTATACCACTCCAGCCGACGCTTGGCATTGCGCACGTTGATCTTAGGCTTGTGTGCGGCTGCTAGGCCATGGAAACCCATTTCATGAAGCTCCCGACGAACAGTTCTTGTGCTGACATTGCATCCAGAGACAGTTCGGAACTCGGTAGCGGGTGTTGCAACCCTTGGACAGAGTCTGCGGTTGCGTTCTGTGGGCGTGTGTGGCCTACCACTTCGCAGATGAGCCGTTGTTGCTCCTAGGTGTTCCACTTCACAATAATAGCACTTACAGTGGATCGGGGCAGCTGTTGTAGCAGGGCATACCTTTTATGAACTGACTTGTTGGAAAGGTAGCATCCTATGACGGTGCAATGTTGAAAGTCACTGAGCTCTTCAGTAAGACTATTCTACTGCCAATGTTTGTCTATGGGTATTACATGGCTGTGTGCTCGGTTTTATACACCTGTCAGCAACGGGTGTGGCTGAAATAGCCGAATCCACTAACTTGTCCACATAATTTTGTGTATATCTACAGTACCAGTCAAAAGTTTGGACACACCTACACATTCAAGGGTTTTTCTTTATTTGTACTATTATCTACATTGTAGAATAATAATGAAGACATCAAAACTATGAAATAACATATGTAATCATGTGGTAACCAAAAATAAAATTAAAATAATTTAAATATATCTTAGATTTTAGATTCTTCAAAGTAGCCACCCCTTGCTTTGATGACAGCTTTGCACACTCTTGGCATTCTCTCAACCAGCTTCATAAGGAATGTGTCACTGGTGTAGAGGAGAGTAGGCAGGAGGTAGTTGCAGGTTTAGAACTACTGAATTTATTTAAAGTGGAATGAAAAAGTGGGATGAAACCCAAATTCTGCTGTGCTCAAAATATATCCTAATAAAGAAAAGGCACATGGCGAACCCAAAGTGCAAAAGCAAATAGCAAATATGTCATCTTGCTCAGTTGTGCACAGGGGCCTGCCACTCCTCTTTCTATTCTAGTTAGCGCCAGTTTGCGCTGTTCTGTGAAAGGAGTAGTACACAGCGGTGTATGAGATCTTCAGTTTCTTTGCTATTTCTTTGCATGGAATAGCCTTCATTTCTCAGAACAAGAATAGACTGACGAGTTTCAGAAGAAAGTCTTTGTTTCTGGCCATTTTGAGCCTGTAATCGAACCCACAAATGCTGATGCTCCAGATACTCAAATTGTCTAAAGAAGACCAGTTTTATTGCTTCTTTAATAAGAACAATAATTTTAAGCTTGCTTACATAATTGCAAAAGGGTTTTCGAATGATCAATTAGCCTTTTAAAATTATAAACTTGGATTAGCTAACACAACGTGCCATCAGAAAACAGGAGTGATGGTTGTTGATAATGGGCCTCTGTACGCCTACGTAGATATTCCATGAAAAATCTTCCAGCTACTGTACCATAGTCACTTACAACATTAACAATGTCTACACTGTATTTCTGAACAATGTGATGTTATCTTAATGGACCAAAAATGTGCTTTTCTTTCAAAAACAAGGACATTTCTAAATGACACCGAGCTTTTGAACGATAGTGTATATACACTGCTCAAAAAAATAAAGGGAACACTAAAATAACACATCCTAGATCTGAATGAATGAAATATTCTTATTAAATACTTTTTTCTTTACATAGTTGAATGTGCTGACAACAAAATCACACAAACATTATCAATGGAAATCAAATTTATCAACCCATGGAGGTCTTGATTTGGAGTGACACTCAAAATTAAAGTGGAAAACCACACTACGGGCTGATCCAACTTTGATGTTATGTCCTTAAAACACGTCAAAATGAGGCTCAGTAGTGTGTGTGGCCTCCACGTGCCTGTGTGACCTCCCTACAACGCCTGGGCATGCTCCTGATGAGGTGGCGGATGGTCTCCTGAGGGATCTCCTCCCAGACCTGAACTAAAGCATCCGCCAACTCCTGGACAGTCTGTGGTGCAACGCGGCGTTGGTGGATGGAGCGAGACATGATGTCCCAGATGTGCTCAATTGGATTCAGGTCTGGGGAACGGGCGGGCCAGTCCATAGCATCAATACCTTCTACTTGCAGGAACTGCTGACACACTCCAGCCACATGAGGTCTAGCACTGTCTTGCATTAGGAGGAACCCAGGGCCAACCGCACCAGCATATGGTCTCACAAAGGGTCTGAGGATCTCATCTCGGTACCTAATGGCAGTCAGGCTACCTCTGGTGAGCACATGGAGGGCTGTGCGGCCCCCCAAAGAAATGCCACCCCACACCATGACTGACCCACCGCCAAACCGGTCATGCTGGAGGATGTTGCAGGCAGCAGAACATTCTCCACGGCGTCTCCAGACTCTGGCACGTGCTCAGTGTAAACCTGCTTTCATCTGTGAAGAGCACAGGGCGCCAGTGGCGAATTTGCCAATCTTGATGTTCTCTGGCAAATGCCAAACGTCCTGCACGGTGTTGGGCTGTAAGCACAACCCCCACCTGTGGACGTCGGGCCCTCATACCACCCTCATGGAGTCTGTTTCTGACCATTTGAGCAGACACATGCACATTTGTGGCCTGCTGGAGGTCATTTTGCGGGGCTCTGGCAGTGCTCCTCCTGCTCCTCCTTGCACAAAGGCGGAGGTAGCGGTCCTGCTGCTGGGTTGTTGCCCTCCTACGGTCTCCTCCATGTCTCCTGATTTACTGGCCTGTCTCCTGGTAGTGTCTCCATGCTCTGGACACTACGCTGACAGGCAGCAAACCTTCATGCCACAGCTCGCATTGATGTGCCATCCTGGATGAGCTGCACTACCTGAGCCACTTGTGTGGGTTGTAGACTCCGTCTCATGCTACCACCAGAGTGAAAGCACCGCCAGCATTCAAAAGTGACCAAAACATCAGCCAGGAAGCATAGGAACTGAGAAGTGTTCTGTGGTTGCCACCTGCAGAACCACTCCTTTATTGGGGGTGTCTTGCTAATTGCCTATAATTTCCACCTGTTGTCTATTCTATTTGCACAACAGCATGTGAAATGTGTCTAAGTTTCAGGGCAGGTTACCGGGTGGAGATTGGCTAGGGATGATTGTTTAACAGTCTGATGGCCTGGAGATAGGAGCTGTTTTTCAGTCTCTCGGTCCCAGCTTTGACACACCTGTAAGTCTCCTCCTTCTAGATGGGAGCGGGGTGAACAGGCCGTGGCTCAGGTGGCTAAGGTACTTGATGGTCTTCTTGACATTCCTGTGACACCGGGTTCTGTAGATGTCCCGGAGGGCAGGTAGTGTGCCCCCGGTGATGTGTTGGGTTGACTACACCACCCTCTGGAGGGAACTGCGGTTGCGGCCAGTGCAGATGCCGTAACAGGCGGTGATACAGTCCGACAGAATGCTCTTGATGGGGAGGGTTTTAGGGGCCAAGTTGAATTTCTTTATCCTCCTGAAGTTGAAGAGGTCCTATCACACCTTCTTCACCATGCTGTCGGTGTGGGGGGACCATTTCAGATCTTCAGATCTTCATCAGTGAACTTGAAGCTAATGGCCCTCTCCGTTGTGGCCCCGTAAAATGTGAATGGGGGGAGCTCTCTCTGCTGTCTCCTGTATTCCACAATCAGCTCCTTTTTTGTTGACGTTAAGGTTATTTTCCTAGAACCACTCGGCAGAGACTAAATGTGCTGCAGTATATGTAATATTCTATTTAAAATGTCTACAGTGGCTTCATATAATGTCACCACAACCTTTGTCGCTAATGTTATCACTGTTATTGGTCGAAATCTCTTCAAACGCTACACCATTGATGTTGTTGGAATATAACAGCTATCTGAGACTAGTCTAAGAGTCCCCATTCGTCTACGCAGCTGGTGGCAGATTCCATTTTCCTCGCCAAGCGGGGGATCCCACCTGAAGCATTAAAACTCAGGAAATTGCTGTGTCATTGAAAATACATTTGGTGGCACCTTCCTCTGTGTCAGCTATGGTTCATCCACAGGGTGATGTATTTTCGGTGACACAAGGAGAGGTTTCTTATTAAGCACATGCTAATGACTCTGTGGTCCTAGCCGCTGGGTTCCTGAGTAGGCCATAGTGAGAGCAGTGAACATTAGCATCCGATACGCTGTGGGACAATGGGGGCTATGGAGGGACGGAGAAAAGGCACTGAAGTATATTGAAGGGAAAAATAACTAATTGTCGCTCTTTTGGGGAAATGGCAATGGATCTTAACTGGCCATCCAAGGTGGTTGCTTCTAACAGTGTTCATGTCCGTCATGTTGTTCTAAATGTACGGAGTATGACACTGTCTATTTATGTGACAATTAGCCATCATAGTTTAAAGGTAACCAAGCACATAAAGGACAACATATACAAAACTGTTCCAACAAACACCATCCACAACCACACAATGCAGTTTACGGAGACTAAAATACTTATATGAACTGTAGATTTTAAATGAAGCTCTTTCCCTCTCGCTGTAATACATTAATATAAGGATGAATGGAGTCTCAAGAGGTAGGTTAAAGCGGAGAGAAGGGGATGGTTGACTTCCATTGCTCAGGGCCATACACTAGCTTTTAACTACCAGAGATTAACAACAGTGTTGCCACCGGTGGCCATGCACGGTGTCCCGGTGTACTGCCTAAGGGATGAGAGATACTAAGAGAGGAGGGATGGACGGGAAAGGGAGGGGTTGGAGTGTCTATGGCGTAGTGGCAGCTATGGTCTCTTGCAGGAGAGAAATGACAGGTGAAGGATCATAATGATCAGAGAGTGATAGCTTTATTACAAGTTTTATAACGATAACCAAAGTCCTTAGTGATAATTACCAAACTCCTTCTTATGGTGAAATTATATGATGTATTTTTGTATCAATTTCTCTCTCTCATGAACCAATACATTCTAAACTTTATAAAAGAGCTGCCTCTCATTACCTCTCCATCTTGAATTGTACCTTAATGTGGAGGCCTTCACTTAGCTCAAATACATGGCTGTTTAACTGCTATCCAGTGTCCCCCCCCCCACATCCAGCACTATCGCAATGACATTTTCCCTAGACCACGCTTTGTTAAATTTCATATCATCACAGCCATATCCAGAGGGCTTTAATGTTATACAAATGTATCACTCTAAGTAACGTGCTTTTCCCAATGTTTAAAAAAAAAACTGTAATTCTCTTAATTGCTTTTTTTGTCACAGGATAAAATGGAGGAGTTGAGATGCACTACCACAGTGTAACGGAGATGCAGGGAGTCAGGAAGCAGGTGCAGTCAGTGAGTTTAATAGGAACGAACGTTGAGTTGAATACACAACAGGAGTAGTGTCTAAACATGAAAACAGGAAACAATACCACCTAATGGGTGATACAACGTGGTGCTAGATAAAGGGGAAGGAATCAGGGAGTGATGAAGTCCAGGTGTGCCTCATGATGGTTGCTAGGACCGGTTGTTAGGAGAGGGGGAGTGTGGGTAGATTTGACACACAGAAAGACTGCCACTAACTAGATACACAAGTTTGTAGCAATTGGACATGTTCAAGTTCAAAACTGAAAATCTGTATCTAAACAAAAATATAATTTTTGTGATTTGGACATTTCAACCATCTACAACTATGTGGCTGAGTAGTTAGATGTTAAACTCTGCTGAACAAAGATAGAGGATTAATAAAATATATAGATAATGAATAGCCTACGGTCAAAATAGAGATATCATGCTTCCTATTGCGTCTCCCAATTGAACTTGAATGTGAATATAAAGTTATGCATGTGTTTCCAGGTACAAGGCAATGCAAAGGTACATGTGTAAGATCCATTTTGAATATCAGAAACTGTAATGATGATTTCAGTAGGTATCCAGGGGTTTCTCAGTTCTTCAAAGTTTCAGATAATTCTGAGAGCACAGCCCCTAAGTTTTAAGGGCCTGGGGCTGGGTTTCTACTGAGGTAACATATGGAAGTGTTTGAAGATGGTGATACCAAGGACCAGTTATTTTATTTTTTATTTTAGGATCCTTGTACACTCTTCGAGAAAAAGGTGCTATCTAGAACCCAACAGGGTTCTTCAGCTGTCCCCATAGGTGCACTCTTTGAAGGACCCTTTTTGGTTCAAGGTAAAACTCTTTTGGTTCCAGGTAGAACCCTTTTGAGTTCCATGTAGAACCCTTTCCAGAGAGGATTCTATACGGAACCAAAAATAGTTCTACCTGGAACCAAAAAGGTCCTCTTATGGGAAATCTTTTGGAACCCTTTTTTCTAAGAGTGTAGGTGTCCAAAAAAGTATTTAAAATGCACATTGAATATCAGATTCATACATGGAAAAACAGATCGTACAAAAATACATCAAAATGATGTAAATTTTGAAATGTCTGTCCTATATGAGAGATATAAGAAAGCTCAGAAAAAATAATATCACATTGTTCACCTGTGAAATGATATGTATACTGTACCTTTGACTGGAAATGCCACATTTACTTCCATGAATTACCGGGTTACCTTCAGACGAGTCCCGTGACACATGTGGGGGTCGTAGACTTTCTCCTGGTCTGGCAAACAGTGCTGTAGCTCTGCAACCTTCCGATGCAGATGTGTAAGACTGACCTCGGGGGATACGGTGGATTGATATGCAGCCCATGCAAACAAAACGGACATCTTTAGCTAAAACAGATAGATTTTGATGGGGATTTTTTTGTATTATGCTAATTGGATATCCGTGGGGCGCAGATACCTTTTAGTTATGTACCGTGCATTTAATTCCGTAACACATTTTTAAAAATTGTGTGTTTCATTAAAGCATACTATTTTAGATTGACCTGCTATGATTTATATAGCTACTGTGCTAATGCTGCCATGCATATAATCATTGTTTCACCTATCATCACCAAATGTGCACTGCTTATTTCTGTGTTTGTGCACATCCATGTGTTTAGTGTGCTAGTACTGCAGTTACTGTAGGCCTAAAGGTAAAAATACATTGCTACACAGTCCCAGTTCCTTTATTATATATTTTATGTTCTGGAGGAGACGTTGAATGATATAGCAGTAATGTATTTATCATAACTGCTGAAGACATTCATTAACACAATATCACCTGATAAACACTGTTGTTCACACAGAAAAAAATACATGTATAACCTATTTTTCAGGCTGTTGGCCAATGTCAAGTGCAATCCATGTAGCAGCTTGCGGCCTAATCAATCGGAATCATGGCGGTGGGAACAGACTGAAATCAATCGCTTCAGACATTACCAGTGATCATTTAAGAGTGTTTGGCTCTAACTTCCTTTTGAATATAGAGAGTAGCTCAGTGGTAGGTAATTCACTGGAGTGCATTACGACACCTATCAGCCATCGAAACAATTAGGACCACCTACCAAGCGAGCGGCCATCGCTTTCGGGAACACCACCGAGTTGTTTATTAGAACAGCAGCTTGCGTCACAGGCATTCCCCGTGCCGCTTTTGTCTCCCCCTCCCAATGTGGGAATGATGGGAATATGTGTGGATAGACAGCGTGAGGAACGGTGCAGCATGACGTCTTCTCACTCTTTTTGTTCTCCCTCTCAATCTCTCTGTCTCCCTGTCCTTCTCACGCCCTCCTTCTCCCGCTCTCTCTGAGTCAGGTTGGAGTTTTTAATGTTTTCTATCTCACTCCCCCAGTCTCTCTCTCTCTCCCCCAGTCTTTATCTCTCTCCCCGGTCTCTCTTTTTCTCTCTCTATCGCTCTCTGTTACTCAGGTTGGCGGTGTAAGGGATAGCCCCCCTCTCCCGTACACCAGTGAAAAGCCTCTCCGTTTGTGATGCAGAGCATGGGTATTGGGCAGAGCACAGGAATATGGCGTGTCTCCCACATGCCTCGTACCAGAGGGAGGAGGAGGAAGGAGAAAGGAAGGTTTTGCATGCAAGCAGGATTAGCTTAATTAAAGTGTCAGCCTGAGAAAATTGTAGACGTGCCTAGGTTAATGTCTGGGTAGCAACATGCCTAATGTCTGGGCTCATCTGGGCTATGATGAGATATTTTGCTGTAGTATCCTGCCCATGTATCCTGGGAGGGGGGGCATCAGGCTACTATCCTGCCCTTACATCATAGTGATACCAGTTGTATAACCCCAGTATATTTATTAGACCTATGTTTCATCCCAAATGGTACCCTATTCCTTATATAAGTGCACTAGTTTTGACCAGGCCCATAGGCCAAGTATTAGGATGGTTACATTAGTATGATATATGTTACACTGGGTACAGAACCACATCCTATGTATGTAAAGGGCACTGTATCATGTTTCAGGTAAGACCCAGATGCAGACAACGTCGAAGTAACAGCAGTTTATTAATCAAACAGGGGCATGCAGGTCAAGGGCAGGCAGAGGTTGGTAATCCAGATAGGTGGGGCAAAGGTATCGGACGGCAGGCAGGGTCAGGGCAGGCGGAATGGTCAACACCGAGGAAAACTAGGAAACAGGAACAGAGAGAGAGAGAGGATAATATTCTAACTCACTGTAAATGTATATTCATTTATCAAGTTTCATCAGGAAAAGAGAATATACTTGTACAAAGCCCTTTGCACTGATGTTCCTGGAGAACCTCTTGCTTGATTGGTAGTGGGACAGGAGGGACGAGTCTTTGAGGGTTGTTAGCACTGTGTGGGAAAACAAACAATTTGTTACTTTAACAGTACACGTTACAATGTCATATTCCTGTATTCACCCGACTGTATCCTGTGCAAATGTCAAAAAAACATTGATTTTGATTTGATAATATAATATTGATAGAATATGAGTACATTGTAAAGAGAACGTATGCATCAAATTGTATTAGTCACATGCGCCGAATACAACAGATGTAGACCTTACAGTGAAATGCTTACTTATGAGCCCTTAACCAACAATGCAGTTTAAAAAAAATAAGAGTAAGAATAAGAAATAAATGTCACAAGTAGGTAAAGAGCAGCAGTAAAATTACAATAGCGAGACTATACACAGGGCGGTACCAATACAGAGGCAATGTGAGGGGGCACTGGTTAGTTGAGATAATATGTACATGTGGGTAGAGTTATTAAAGTGAATATGCATAGATGATAGCAATAGAGAGTAGCAGTTGTGTAAAAGGGGAGCAATGCAAATAGTTTGGGACGCCATTTGATTCGATTGTTCTGGAGTCTTTTGGCTTGGGGGTAGAAGTTGTTTGAACCTACAGTTGACTTGGCGCTCCGGTACCACTTGGCGCTCCGGTACCACTTGGCGTGCGAGAACAGTCTATGACTAAGGTGGCTGGAGTCTTTGACAATTTTTCGGGTGCACAATGCTCTCCAAGGTTGTGAATCACCATCAATGATTGGTTGACTACAGCTAAATGGGGGTGGAAAGACATGCTAAGACATTACTACCAAATAATCATTGTCACAACAGTCTCATTTACATACATAGGATGTGGTGCTGTAACCAGTGTAACATGTGTCATGCTAATGTAACCATCCTATTACTTGATGGCCCATAGTCCACCAATATGTCATGCAGATGAGCGAATCGTTTACTTGACTGACCACTAGATATTCATTCAGTTGATCTGGTGGGTAGTTCACATTAGGTAGGAATCGATGCTGTATCTAGGCAGTCAATGTGCTGAACAGGCAAACATCGCTAACTATTTTGGTCGATTACCATCAAAATAATTATTGAATCACAAAGCATAACAAAAAATGCATACAACATTTCTCACTTCTCTTTCAGGGTTGGAGTTTGCACAGCCACAACTTGTACAGTCTCAGGTTCCCTCGAAATCAGACAATCTACACCAGTAGCGTCTCCCTGAGAAATATGGGAGTGTATGTTACTGTATCAAATTTTATAGATAGATGCATTTTTTGGTGGTGGTCCTGGGCTGGAAATGCTGTTGACCGCTAAGGTGGCTAGCGTTATCATACACCCTGCCCCGAAGGCCAGCCCAAGGCGGTTTAGGGCTCAACCCCATTATTTTTGTTCAAAGTGAAAATACTACACAAGTAAGTGGGGCAGCATAGGAGCCACCACCATCTCCAACAGCAACCATGATGAAAAGCCTCCATTTGGAATGTTTAAAAGGTTATAATTCTAAGAAATCTTTCACAAGGTTTACTGAAAAATACCACACAATTATACAGTTGCTGTGGGAGGACCCTGTAGAGCTCAGTCGTCTTTTTGACAGTTGTGTTTTGGAAATGGTCAGAAGTCGTTTGCGATCTTATTATATTTCATTTCCTGGAACTTTAACTTTCTAATTTGGAGCTGCTCTAGGAAGGTGAAGATGTTTTGTTTTACAAACTTAAAACATTCTTTCATATCCTCGTATCGTTCCCCCTTCAATTTTCAACTTTATTGCTCCCTTAATCAAGACTTTACTGCAAACAATATAGCATGATCATTTACTTTCCATTTGTTACTAACTAGTCCTAACCCAATAACAACCTGTATCGGAAACACAATGAGCATAAACTGCCGCAATTCATATTTAACAGGAGATTTTAATAGACTGCAATTTCCGTCCCAGCAAGTGTGTATAAAGTGAATAGTGCCGTAAAGGAAATTGTCTTTGCCTACTTTTTTGGGTGGGAAATATGTGGTAATACTACCAATTATTTCTTTTTACTGTCTTGAGAAATCCCAGAAGTCCAACTTAGTCAAAAGTGTTTAGCTTGAACTTGAATAATTGGCTCTCCTGTTGAAGGTTCAGACCTCGACTGCCTGTGATAACGTGAGAGAAATCTGTCCCCGTGAGAGAGAGTTGCTTCCAGCTTCACATCTATAGCTCCATACAGTGCTACGGCATAAATTAGCTCCATATTTGAATTAACAATAGCTGAAAAACAAACTTTGGGGGCTCCTACGTACCCCTTTGAACTAATTGAGTAGACTTAAGCCCGTTTCACAGGGAATTCAACCGCAGCTTCAAGATAATGATTATCTTGCCTTATCTAACTGGCATGGCTTATGGTATGATGTTTTTCATTCATGTCATATGGAAATGATATGTAGGCCTATGCTATTTACACATGGGAAGTTTCCCTCCTATCACTAACTCGATAAACATTTAAATTATGTAATTCCAAATCTGAAATAGCGTTTTGTCTCTATTATGAATCTGAAAAACACGCAAGTAAAGTTAGGAAGTTAAGTGCTCAAATTCCCCAAAGCAAGCCTTTCTGTCCTTGAGAAATTCCTAAACATTATAATACATTTTATTTTGCAGTATCTCAAACTCACAATGTCTCAAGGCATTGTGGGAAATAAAATGTGTACTGGTCAAGTGATATATCTGTGGGAGGGATATATTGACAGTTTGACATGAATGTGTTGATGAACAGTTGTGGTAAAGTGCTACTCTTCAGAGAAGAGACGGGTCTGAAACCTATGATCATTCCTCTTCGTATGTAGAACATTACAAATGTGATCAACGTCTCTTAAAATGAACCTTGACATAATACTTCAAACCAATTCATCACAAGGTGTATGAGCAGTACTTGTATTTTGCTTCAGGGGCTTTGAATGGTTTGTTAAGTATGTTAAAACTTAAAGTTAGATGGTTCCTTACCCTGAAAGTAGCTAAAGTTTGTAGTGGCTGTTTAAAGGAAAGCTGTTTAAATGTATTATTTTCCCTCTGGCCCATAGACTTCTCTCAGGGTGAGGAACCATCTAACATTAAACCAATTTCAACTTCAGACCAGATAATCCCTATTTTTATATATTTTTATTGCTAACGTGGATGTGTATTATTATTATTATTATATATTATAATATACAGTATGATTCAACACAAATATTTCAAAGTTCACTGGAGAAGGAATATAAAGCTCTCTATTGCCTGAATTCAAAAGGGGCAAATGCACAAAACATATACTGCCAAAGGTTTTAGAAAACAAGGGTTTATTGTAAATTGGCTGCAACCTGTCCTAGATGTTGGACATGAAAGATTGATGTTGAACATGAAAGACACAATAGCATCTGGCCTGAGGTAAAATCGCCTCTCGTAACAATCTTACAAAAAATGAGTATTCTGGGAGAAAATGCTGATTATCCTTAAAATTGAACCGGTCCCTTTTTACCAACTCCATGTGGCAGGCTCTTCACATTCAATTTAGTGGACAAATACTAACACCTAAGCAAATGTCATTTGTGTGTCGGGGTGAGCTGTTGTGTGAAGCTGTGTGCTGCGAAATGGAAAGTCTAATTGTGTGACACTACGTCTCATGACCTGCATTAAAATACACCTATAGAGAGATTCTGGAATGTGCAACGAGAAAATGAATTAAATTGGTTTTCTTTTTATTACCTTTATTTAACTAGGCAAGTCAGTTAAGAACAAATTCTTATGTACAATGACGGCCTACCGGGAACAGTGGGTTAACTACTTTGTTCAGGGGTAGAACGACAGACTTTTACCTTGTCAGCTTGGGGATTAGATCTAGCAACCTTTCGGTTACTGGTCTAAGCTCTAACCACTAGGCTACCTGCCGCCCCAAATATGGCAAGAGAAACGGATGATAGCTGTAAAATGAGACTAGCAATACAGTCCGATCATCTACTGTTCTGTACCATATTCATCGATCACGCGTGAGTACAATAGCATTGGTCCAGTTTTTCGCAAGTACCCATTAAATTGTTGTTGGTGGTTGTACTAAATTATCGTCTAATTACACAATTGATTTAGTTTACATTGTGAACCTAGCAAGTCAATATAGCTAGCTAGCTGGCTTCTTAACTTCATAAATCGTAGTAAAATAACCAGTGGTGTATAGTCGAGGCAACCAAAATCAACTTTATTTCAATTCCCAATATCAAATGAACGTGTGCGTTAGACATGAAGAATTTAACCTTGGCGATTCTTGAGCTTGGACGCTGCCATTGGACATGACGCAACGCGAGCACAACACGTGCAGTGAAGCAGTTTTCATAGATTTCAAAGGAAGCATTTCCTCAACTGCTGACGGCTTATGACAATGTCGGACTTCCGATGGATATAGTGTAGCAGGGCCTTAAGCTTTGCCAGTCACCAGTGGTGGAAAAAGTACTAAATTAACATACTTGAGTAAAAGTAAAAATTCCTTAATAGAAAATGACTCAAGTAAAAGTTCAAATCAGCCAATAAAATACTACTTGAGTAAAAGTCTAAAAGTATTTGGTTTTAAATGTACTTAAGTATCAAAAGTAAGAGTATAAACCACTTCAAATTCTTTATATTAAGCAAACCAGACGGCACATTTTCTTTTGACAGATATCCAGGGGCACACTCCAACACTCAGACATAATTTACAAACAAAGCAAACATATACATGTTAAAGTAAAGTGCAGAGACCCAGATAAACTACTTAAGTAGAACTTTAAAGTAGTTTCACTTAAGTACTTTACACCACTGCCAGTCACCATCACATTTCGTCATTTCGTTAAGGACTTGTCACCATTCTCAAATGGTTGAGTCGGCAGTTTGTTTCGACGAGGTCCCGCCCTCAGTGCCACTGCAGTGACATGGCAATTGGTTATATCTGGCTGCGGCTATACCTGACAATGGTAGGACCTCTCTGGGTGCTATGCTATGTCCCCAGTCACCTGCCGTCCACTAAAAATAAAACTACAATTTCAGCATATTGTTTCTTTGTGGCAAAATGAAAGATTTACACAACCTATATGTTAAACAAAAACTGTTAAACAAATGGTGTAACCACATTTAAATTGCTTAAAATTAAAAACAAATTAAATAAGTATTTTAAAAGCCCAGTGCAGTCAGAAAACTAGATTTTCCTCTATTTTATATACATTAAATATAATTTTATTGGTCACACACATTTAGCAGGTGTTATTGCGTGTGTAGCAAAATGCTTGTGCTATATATTTACACACTATGAGCTTGGAATAATTCTATGAAATTGTAACACATTATGATAATGCCCTTTTAGTGTAAGAGCTATTTGAAAAGACCGCCTAAAAATTCAGGATGTTTTGGTGGGATGGAGTTTAGTAGCCTAGTGGTTAGAGCGTTGGACTAGTAACCAAAATGTTGCAAGATTGAATCCCTGAGCTGACAAGGTAAAAATCTGTCGTTCTGCCCCTGAACAAGACAGTTAACCTCTCAGGGATATTCGGGTCGCTAGCGTCCCACATCAACAACAGCCAGTGAAATTGCAGGGCACCAAATTCAAAACAACAGAAATCCCATAATTAAAATTGCTCAAAAATACAAGTATTTTACACCATTTTAAAGATAAACTTGTTGTAAATCTAGCCACTGTCCGATTTCAAAAAGGCTTTACAGGCCTCCCGGGTGGCACAGTGGTTAAGGGCGCTGTAGCGCCAGCTGTGCCACCAGAGACTCTGTGTTTGCGCCCAGGCTCTGTCATAACCGGCCGCGACCGGGAGGTCTGTGGGGCAATGCACAATTGGCCTAGTGTCGTCCGGGTTAGGGCGGGCTTGGCTGGTAGGGATAACCTTGTCTCATAGCGCACCAGTGACGCGGGCCAGGTGCAGTGCGCGCAAACCAAGGTTGCCAGGTGCACTGTGTTTCCTCTGACACATTGGTGCTTCTGGGTTGGATACGCGCTGTGTTAAGAAGCAGTGCGGCTTGGTTGGGTTGTGTATCGGAGGACACATGACCTTGTAGCGATGAGACAAGATAGTAGCTACTAAGAAATTGGATACCACGAAATTGGGGAGAAAAAAAAAGGCTTTACGACAAAAGCACACCAAACGATGTTAGGTCAGTACCTAGTCACAGAAAAACACAGCCATTTTTCCAGACAAAGTGAGGAGTCACAAAAAGCACAAATAGAGATAAAATAAATAAAAACGAACCTTTAATGATCTTCATCAGATGACACTCATAGGACTTCATGTTACACAATACATGTATGTTTTGTTCGATAAAGTTAATATTTTTTCCAAAAATCTCATTCGTGCGTTAGGTGGTGTGTTTTGTCTTGTTTTTTTTGTAGGTATTGGGATTGTGATATAGTAGGGTTATCTAGAATAGTATATGGCTGTCTGGAGTGGTTCTCAATCAGAGGCAGGTGTTTATTGTTGTCTCTGATTGGGAACCATATTTAGGCAGCCATATTCTTTGAGTGTTTCGTGGGTGATTGTTCCTGTCTCTGTGTTTGTTTGCACCAGATAGGCTGTTTAGGTTTTCGTGTTACGTTTCTTGTTTTGTATTGTTTGTGTTCATTTCGTTTATTAAACATGTATCAAAATTACCATGCTGCATTTTGGTCCGATCCTTGCTACACCTCCTCTTCAGAGGAGGAGATAGAAGAAAACCGTAACAGAAATACTCAAAATAAACATTGCTAGAAGATACAAGTGTTATGCATGGAATTTTAGATCCACTTCTCCTTAATGCAACTGCTGTGTCAGTATTTTAAAAATCTTTACGGAAAAAGCACACCATGCAATAACCTGAGTACGGTGCTCAGACACAAAAACAAGCCATACAGATATCCGCCATGTTGTAGAGTCAGTAAAAGTCAGAAATAGTGTTATAAATATTCACTTACCTTTGATGATCTTCATAAGAATGCACTCCCAGGAATCCCAGTTCCACAATAAATGTTTGTTTTGTTCGAAAAAGT
Organism: Oncorhynchus tshawytscha; assembly: GCF_018296145.1. NCBI lineage: Eukaryota > Metazoa > Chordata > Actinopteri > Salmoniformes > Salmonidae > Oncorhynchus > Oncorhynchus tshawytscha. The sequence continues at coordinate 24,166,969 of NC_056438.1, forward strand.
CCATAATCTATTTCCAAATACCTCCTTTTTGTTCACGCGTTTAGTACACAAATCCAAACTCACGAGGTGCGGGCAGGAGGCGCGAAAAGTCAAATTACAGTTCATAAAAACATGTCAAACAAAGTATAGAATCAATCTTCAGGATGTTTTTATCATAAATCTTCAACGTTTCAACCGGAGAATTTCTTTGTCTGTAGAAATGCAATGGAACACAGCTAACTCTCATGGGAGCGCGCGAACTGAGCTCGTGGCACTCTGCTAGACCCCTGACTCAATCAGCTCTCATTCCCCCCTCCTTCACAGTAGAAGCATCAAACAAGGTTCTAAAGACGGTTGACATCTAGTGGAAGCCTTATGACCCCATAGGCACTTTATATTCGATAGGCAATGACTTGAAAAACTAAAAACCTCAGATTTCCCACTTCCTGGTTGGATATTTTCTCAGGTTTTTGCCTGCCATATGAGTTTTGTTATACTCACAGACATCATTCAAACAGTTTTAGAGTGTTTTCTATCCAAATCTACTAATTATTTTTATATTCTAGCTTGTATGACTGAGTAGCAGGCAGTTTACTCTGGGTACCTTTTTATCCAAGCTACTCAGTACTGCCCCCCAGTCCCAAAGAACTTAACAGTATTAGACATTCCAGTGGATGTTCTGTTCAAGTTACGTTTTTAATGTTAAAGGTTCAATGCAGCCAAATCAAATAATTTCTGGGTAACAATTAAGTACCTTACTGCAATTGTTTTCTATTAAAATGTTCAAAAAGGAACAAAAATAGCTTCTTAGCAAAGAGACATTTCTCAAGCAAAAATGTTGCTAGAACTGTCTGGGTCTGAGTGGGGAGGGAAAAATAAAAATAAATGTAAAAATTTTAAAAATTAAAAATTAAAATTAAGAATGTGTTATTTTACTTTTATTTAACAAGGTAAGACAGTTAAGAACAAATTCTTATTTTCAATGACGGCATAGGAACAGTGGGTTAAAATACCATGCTGGTTGTTTAACATCTAGCGTCGAGCAATCCCGTATCCGGGAGCGTAATCATAACCTCAAGCTCATTACCATAACGCAACGTTTCCTATTCATGAAAATCGCAAATGAAATGAAATAAATATATTCAAACACAAGCTTAGCCTTTTGTTAACAACACTGTCATCTCAGATTTTCAAATGATGCTTTTCAACCAAAGCTACACAAGCATTTGTGTAAGAGTATTGATAGCCTAGCATAGCATTAAGCCTAGCATTCAGCATGCAACATTTTCACAAAAACAAGAAAAGCATTCAAATAAAGTCATTTACCTTTGAAGAACTTCGGATGTTTTCAATGACGAGACTCTTAGTTAGATAGCAAATGTTCATTTTTTCCAAAAATATTATTTTCTCTAGACGAAATAGCTCCGTTTTGTTCATCACGTTTGGCTAAGAAAAAGACCGGAAAATGCAGTCACTTACAACGCCAAACTTTTTTCCAAATTAGCTCCATAATATCGACAGAAACATGGCAAATGTTGTTTAGAATCAATCCTCAAGGTGTTTTTCACATATCTATTCGATAATCTATCAGTGGTGGCAGTTGGCTTCTCATCAGAAGCAAACAGAAAAATACTGAAGCTGGAGATTACGCAATAATTGCGACGGAGGACACCAAGCGACCACCTGGTAGATGTAGTCTCTTATGGTCAATCTTCCAATGATATGCCTACAAATACGTCACAATGCTGCAGACACCTTGGGGAAAACGTGGAAAACGTAAGCTGACTCCGAGCTCCTTCACAGCCATATAAGGAGTCGTTGGCATGAGGCGGTTTCAAAAAATGCGGCACTTCCTGATTGGATTTCAGTTCTGTGGCACTGTGGCACTCACAGACAATATCTTTGCAGTTTTGGAAACGTCAGAGTGTTTTCTTTCCAAAGCTGTCAATTATATGCATAGTCGAGCATCTTTTTGTGACAAAATATCTTGTTTTTGAAAACGGGAATGTTTTTCATCCAAAAATTTAAATAGCGCCTCCTATATCCAAGAAGTTAACAAGTCTTATTCAAGTATGGAAGTGGTAGGTGAAGCAGCTTGCATGGAGGAAACCGGGTTACAGCTCATGCCAATTCAAATACAGTGTGGGCCTAATTTTCTTGTATGCCAGACTTCAACATGCATCATCCAATGTTCCCTCAAAATTATCTATAAAGGGAAGTGATCTAAGTGGAGGTGATGAGGTCAGATTTCTCTTCAATTTGAAACGGATTGTCCTGTCTCAAACCCCATTTCACTGATGAGCTTTGGGGTGCCATAAGCAAAATCAATGGATGTCCCTGTCACGACATCCGCCGAAGTCGGCTCCTCTCCTTGTTCGGGCAGCGTTTGGCGGTCGACGTCACCGGCTTTCTAGCCATCGCTTCTTCATTTTTCATGAATACATTTGTTTTGTCTTGTTCCCTGCACACCTGGTTTTCGTTACCCAATTTATCTACATGTATTTATTCCTCTATTCCCCATCATGTCTTTGTGTAAGATTGTTTGTGTTACGTGTATTTTGTCTATTGGTGTTTTTGTTACGCTCCAGACATTTGTCTATGTTCCGTGTTTTGGGCACATTGTTTGTGCTTTTGATATTTTACTGGAGTAAAGTGTGCGCTTGTTCACTTCACTCTGCTCTCCTGCACCTGACTTCATCTCCAGTACACATCCAGTGACAGTCCCCTGGAGGTCAGGACCACTGGGTACGTGCCCTGCGTGGCCGGTTGGCATTCGGCCATGATTACAACAAGTTTAGATGACTGGCTAGACTAACTTCATAATACAAAAATGGTTGACATAGTTGACATGGCTAACTGAGTGACTTTAAGTGACTGACATAACAAGAGAAATATTGCTGATGCACAACCAAATGTAAAACTTGCTCCTTGTGTATTCTGCTATTCTAACTCTCAACAATAAGTTGAGACCTCATCTGAGTTCCTGAGCAGCCTGGGGCCCTAAGTGACCGCTTATGTCTTTTATGCCTGGAGCCAGCCCCGCTGATGACAACAGACCGATTGGATAACAATGACAGCTGGTTGAAAATACTGAGAATGATATGGTGTAAGGGGAAAATGGCAGACACTATTGTGGTATGTGTGAATATCCATCCTATTGAGTTAAACTTATTTTGATTTTGCTCCACTTTAAATCAAGTTGATCTCACACCTGTATATTAATGTTGTCCTAACATTGTGATTACATATAACTATGTAAATTACTATTAATTATTATTGACAGATTTTTATACATTACTGTGCTGTTAAATAACAAATCCTGTATAACCTCACCATTATGTGCTTCGTATAGGTACTCAGCATTGAAATTAAACACTCAAGGAATGATACATTAAAACTTCCCAGCTGTCTCGTAATACTTCAAGACCACATTACGAGCTGTAAATACCCTAATTATTTAATTTACAATGATGGAAGAGCAACTGGTAAATAAGTGCGAGTGTAGCCAGTGTTTGGTGAAGAGAGCATATTTCTGAGTTGGCAGAGTCATGCGTGGGATGGATTAGTGTCTTCATGTTTATTTCGCTTTAATAGGATTTGATTTTATAGATTTTTTGGGGCAATCCCCCTCCTCCAAATGCTCATCTGAGAACGGCTAGATAAATAATTTGGATTAAGAGTGTCATCTTAACAAAATGGCAACCATATTGCTTCAAGATGATATTAGACTAGAATGTCTCTACAATATATAAATGGGGATTTGTGAAAAAAAGAGCTAGTTCTCTAATCTGAAAATTTTTTGGATGACTAGCACAAAAGGAATATCAGATGGAATGGTGGGAAGTGGAGTAATTATGGCTGACAATAGGAACTTCAAAGTGATGTCATGTCAGCGTAATTGAACACCGTAAAGATTACAGTAGCAATCCCATGAAGATATTGGATTATATAGCTCCCAGTTCAGACCAAAATAACATTGATATTTTTTAAAGAACTAGTGCAGTGACTACGACAACAAATGTTGAACTCCCAAACACATGCATGAGCATATAAACGAGCAACTCTAGAAAGACTACAAATATGACATCTCAACGTATCAAGACTGAGCCAACTCATATTGTCCTATCACTATATTGGGGTCACATGTCCTGCAGTTACTTCTTACTAGAGTGCTCGGTGGTGCCAAAAATGTCTCAGTCTCCCCATATTTATGGGTGGATCACTGTCAAGGCAGAGGTTATATGGATATCAAAGTCAACTCATTGACCTACTGTATCTGCTGACAAAGTCCCTGTGAAGCTCTGCGAGAAAGCAGAGAGGAATGCAACCATCTCCAGTTTAACAAGCATTCCAACTGGATCATCAGTCTTACACATTCTTCTAATGGTGCCCTATCCAAATAATGGATGGAAGATGAGAGCATATTACATATAATACATACTGATCATTTGTTCCGGGTTATTGTAAAATGAGACTTGTCAAATGAATGTTGTTTACACTCTTTGGATAGTCAATCTGTAGATACTCAACAAACTATTAATATACAAACATGTGCTGTAGCATTTGATTAACCTGTGCCACGTTGTATCAAACCCACAGCAATGTAGCCAATTCTGTAATACTGGAGGACGGGACAGTAAGGCCATAATAAAGCCAGAACAATACTTGTATGAAGTCAATCACATTCCATCAAATAATGCCAATTTGCATGTGACATTGTCACAATACAACAGTCCCCCTTTTTTTTAAAATACAGAAACGTATGACTTGCAGCGTGAGTAAGATGAACAATTGTAAATTATGGGAAATCTGAATTAACACTTTAGCTTCTTTCATGTCACTTTGAAAATTGTATTTCTGTTTTATTGCTGACGAGGACTCGTCTAATCTAACGCAGACCATACTAATGACTTTTTTTCAGTGAGCGTGGAAAACATCTTACATGAGTCATATGAGAAGGTATTAAACCTCCCAACCTGAAATAAATGAGGTAACAAATCTAGACGACACCATAGAGGAGCAGTCCTTCATGATGATATGTTGTCATTCTCATTGAATGAACATCTTGCTGTAAAGGTATTTATTACCTATTGTTAATGCAAATGGTCACACTGCATTGTCTTGGTACCAAATGTGGTGAGCCTTGATACATTTTATGTGCTTAATATAGGTGTGAAAACTGAACCAGATAAACACCCGTTCATCAGAGGTAACTCCATTTTATACTTTTTACTAAATGGAACATTTCCAAGGGCCAATGGCACAGATACATTTTGGACAGAGCACAGATACAATGGCTCTAGGCATCATCTAAACTGTAGGTCTATGCATTCCCACCACTTCAGATATATATTTCTTCCCTTTTCTCTATTGCGAGGCAGCAAGAGCGCTCCCCTTGAACTTCAGACTTTTAAACTTTTGTCATATTTTACTGTTATCTGTATAAATTCCACTGACAGCCCGCAGATAAATTCAGAGCTGTCTTTGGCTGCAATGACAGCTCCCGGAAATCCACAGTGGCAAAAAATGTATTTTCAGAACATTTCCTATGCTGTGGGACATACTAGCTCTGAACTCCCTCTTGCAGTTACTCAACCATGTAAGCTACATACAGATTTTAGATTTTGTTTGTACTAAAACTGGACCATCACTGGGCGATGTTCAACAATGTATTGGTGAAATATATATAGATAATTGCTATACTTATTTGTTATAGCAAAACAACGCAAGGCTTTGATGCAGAACGTGACATGATTTCGTAGGGGAAGTGTGTGTGTGTGAAGTAGAAACTGTTAGAGAGAAAAGAAGGGAATGAATGGGTGCTTCTCAGTCCATTTACTACAGTGTCTCCTGGTCCAGAGAAAGAAAATCACCCACTATGTAATATGTCAAACCTGTGCTCAGGAGCCGTCACAATCCCTGTGACAGAGCTGCCTCACTTCTGACTTTCAAAAACTTTCCCAGGTGTCACATACTTCATAACTCAACCATTATTTTCAGACTGGAGCGAGAGATGTCCAATGGGCAGTGGCACGTCTCATTTTACATAAGCATGCAACCGATCACAGTTGTCGGGTAGAATATGTCATAGTAAGAGATTTAAGCTGTCTTGGTAGTATATGGTTTCGAATAAATAAAGGTGGGTAGTGCAGTGCCTTGACGTAGTACTCAACTATAGCATACATAATTGTGTATCAATGCTGGAAGTAGGGCAGTGCAAGTGTACTTGAGCCCACCCTAGCCCAACTAGGATATAGCCAGAAGTACTTTAGCTACGTTGCGCTAGGGAAGTATCTGCTCTCAAAAGCCAAGATGTGCCACTCACTTGAGACACACACTGGTGGCGGCTAGAGGGATGACCCTCTCCCATGCACCAGAAGCCCTAATGGCCAGTCCTGTCAGTCTCACTCAGCCTCTTCTCAGACTTCACCCCCTCCTCTTTTTCATACCCCTTTTCCTCCCTTCTCCAAAGCTGTCTTGCTTGCAACTTGTTTTCCCCTGGTCCCCAAGCTGAGAAAAGCAGTGTCAAGACACAGCCGCAACAGTTCCCTAATGGCTACATTCAGTGAAAGAGTAGCAACCAATGTGCACTGTTGTGTGCATATCAACAAACAGTAATTGCATTGAGCTAATGATACTGCTCCAATCCCAATAAGCTAGTTCTATACAGCATTTAGCTTGACTGCTATGATTGCCGCTGTCATAATAACCAACAACATTGCATTTGGTGGGAAATTGAGGGCACTGATACTGAGATGATTATAAAAGCACATATAATTGTTTCTAATAGTAAGCTTTGAACGTCTAGACATACTAACAATGTCTCTAAAGGGTAGGTTAATGAAACAATGAAATGTTCTTTCGTTAATTGATACAAGCAACCACACTCCAATAAAACTTTACCTAAATGCCTAACATTTTAAAAAGTCATTTTTTCCCCAACACAAAAAAAACACAAAGTACCAGTATAACAGTTTGCCACAGTGTTTTTTTAGGCCAGCAAAGCCTACACCAAAATGCTATATGCAATGGATTCAGTTGAATGTAATTAGGTTTTTATCTACTAAATGGGTTAATGACTAGACCCGTAAAATGTCTGCAATGTTGTTATTATTGTTTTGAATGGACAATAAAAGTTACTTTATATACTAAGTGGCATTTAATAATGAGGTGACTGTCTGGAAAGTAATTATGTAATTGTAAATGGGGAAATAAGGCCTCATTCTTGTCTTGCAAATGCAGTAAAATGTTTTATGCGTCACAAAACTTGAGACAAAGTTTTAGTAGAAAATAAACCAACAAACATTCATTTATTAGCAAGAAAATTATTACAATCAACAGACCATAATTCAAATATCTTTTTTTGGCGCAAGCCTCTCCAAAAATAGCTGTCTCTTCAAAAGTATTTCGATTAAACCACATTTATTCCTGCTCATGCTTATATAATAAATGGTCAGATATGAATTCCAGCAGTTGGACTGGGAAAGAGAGAATATAATGTAAATATACAGTATACAATGAATTGAGGAATGACCTGCCAAACTATTTTCGAAGACATGTTGAAAGAGTATTCCAAATGATGTACCACCTCGACCAGCTAATGTGTGTTTGTATTAATGTTTATACACCAAATTAGTTTGATAAATAATTGCTCATTGATAAATAATTGATTGATAAATTGATTGAATTATTGAAGGATAAATACTCAAACTCCCATCAAATACGTCTGGTTGTATTTACTCAGGTAAAAAAAACATGAATTTGACCGTTTACATGAGGTATTGTATTTTGGATTACTTTCACCAAAAGCGTCGTAAAAAACACCATCGGGGAGTTGATTGATGCGGTATCGCAATAAAATAAATCAGCCATCCTGTGACTTTTATTGTTGTCATAACATATGGTCGCCATAAGCACGAAAACCACTGTTTCATCAAAAAGAAGTTGGAAGCAGCTGCAGTCCGTGCACGAGGGGCTCGCCGTAGGTGGATGTTGAGAGGGACAAATTAATAGCGGAAACCAGGCATTCTGCCCCATGATGTCATGCTCCCATTGATTCCACGGCTAGCATGTGGAAGGATGCCGAAGGTCTGTCAACCCTCGTCGTTACTTGATGTGATGCATGCTTTGGAGAGCACTATGACCGCACCGTCGAGGAATGGAGACTAGTAGAAGGGGTCAAAAGGCTAAGTTCTTTGTTAACAACCAGACACGGAACCTTCTGAATGACCTCTTGTTAATCTCTGATATGGTGTTGACTGACCAAAGGGTTCAAAAGTTAGGCGTGAAGTTTAGGACCACGCTTCAATTTTATCACAGTAGAATGTATAGACTTGATATACAGTAATTAGCTTAACTTTGGTCATAATGGGTAAGAGTTATGGTAATACTTTCAATTAAAGGTTACAGGAACTGGCATGAAATTATTTTCACACTGAAAAAACGTTCATTGAATGAGCAGTAATGGATTTGTTTTCACTAATCCAGTGAGATTGTGCACTAACCTTTTGAGTTGGCAATTTTACTCAACTGCAAATATGTGCCTAAAGGCATAGGGTGGCCATATCAGAGCACAATTAGACAATGCATGCAGTCATTTACTGAGTGTACAGTGTTAGGTGGATTCGGAATACCGAGCAGGTTTCAAGCCAGCACCTACAATTCTCAACTAGATTGGGTGGCAGATCCTCAGGCATTTCTCCCAATCGATAAACCCAAGCAATGTTTATCCCTGGGTGTGTATAAACTTTTATTATGTGAAGTACCTGCGAGGATCTCCCTGTTTTCTCCACTTGAAGAGCTATTTCTCTCCCCAGTAAATGGCATTAAAGTGTCAATCAGCATTTGAAACAATAACAAAGCGTACTTACCGCCCCTGTTTCGATAAAAAGCTGAGGGATGGGCTGGAGAAATATAACCACTCTCAAATTCATAAACAAAGCTATGGATTCAAATCACTGACCTGATTCTGTATATCTAAATTACTGTTGTAACCATGTTTTGTTCAGATGTTCTTTGTTTACAAACAAGGTTATTTTTTGAGGTTCTGATGGGGTATGTCAGTTGAACTAAGCTTGTGAGGGATAAGTTATATTTAAGCAATAAGGTCGAGGGTCTGGTATACCACAGCTGTCAGCCAATCAGCATTCAGGGCTCGAACCACCCAGTTTATAATCTTCATTATACCATGGGTATGACAAAACATTTCTTTTTACTGCTCTAATTACGTTGGTAACCAATTTATAATAGCAATAAGGCACCTTGGGGGTTTGTGATATATGGCCAATATACACGGCTAAGGGCTGTGTTCTAGCGCTCCGTGTTGCGTCGTGCATAAGAACAGCCCTTAGCCGTGGTATATTGGCCATATGCCACACCCCCTCGACCTTATTCTTTAAATATAACGTATAGATGCCTCATGAGCTTAGTTCAACTGTCATACCCCCATCAGAACCCAAAATATAAGCTTGCTTTACTACAATGTCTGTATACCATATACTACACCCCCTCAGGCCTTATTGCTTAAGTAGGCAATGGGTACATTTCTAAGTCCTAAAATGGATGTAGCAACTACAGATTGCCCATACTAAGTGCCCATTCTTTCCCAGGGATGGCATTTAGCAGTATTGAGACTGTGATGTTAAGTCACTGCTATTTAGCAGTATTGAGACAGTGATATTAAGTTACTGCTATTTAGCGGTATTGAGACTGTGATGTTAATTCACTGCCTTGACTTTAATGCCATGTTGAGAGGAAATAAGGAAAAGAAATAGCCAGCCCCCCCCCATTAACTCAATACTGAAGCAGAATTAATTAATTGTGTGTGTTTGCAGACAGGTGTGTGTGTGTGTTTGCAGACAGGTGTGTGTGTGTGTGTGTGTGTGTGTGTGTGTGTGTGTGTTTGTGTGTTTGTGTGTGTGTGTGTGTGTGCACTCACCGTTGAAAACACACAATGTGTCTGCTTGTAGCTGATGGAGTGTTACACGAAATCACACACATTCTTCAGAGTTCCAGATGTATAAATACCTGTAAGGAAGTCAACGGAGAGGAGAAGGGCAAACGTTAACTCTGCCCCCACATTCACTAGTGAGCGTGGGAAGGCAAACACTTCAACATGTGTTTTCCCATACTGTCATCCCATAGTCATTAACCACATTGTGTACATTAGTGAAGGCTGGATGTCTTCTGGGGATTGCAAAAATCCCATAAAAATTCTCATTAAAATGGGGTAATCATGCTTTGCCTGAGGAGCAGAAGGAGATGGAGGAACAGTGAGAAATTCAGCTGCTCTACGTGCCTTTATGCTCCTGAGTGTTATAAACATTGATGGGATGTAGACCCCATGTGGTACAAGGGAGGAGGAGGAGGAGGAAAAGGGATGTTGCTTTTCCTCATCCTGTATTTGGTCATCCAATTATTAACTACTTAACATGACTCAAGATTCATGTATTTGTAGTTATCAGGGATCCCCATTAGCTGCTGCCAAGGCAACAGCTACTCTTCCTGGGGTCCAAACACATGCCCTTACCCAAAAGGATTCTCTCTTTGTAAATGGCAGGTGGATTGGACAGTCTAGTCTAGCAGTACAATCAAAGGGGGACTGTTTACACTGTTTGCCTGCACTGCTTGCAGGACTTACTACTGATACGGCTCATACCAAGGTTCAAACCCAGGACCTCTAGCCTGGCTAACACACATGCCCAACCTGAAGCGTCTTAACCAGACACAGTTCAGGCCGAGGTGAGTTTTACAGATTCCCATCTGCTACACAAACAGGTCTAACAGCTGTAAATAGTATAACCATGTGTACATACACTAGATTTAGATACATTGAGCAAAATGTCAAGTGAAATCAGAAGTTATCGTAAATGATCGCAAATTTGAAAGGAAGGAAGCAGGAGTGTAAAATAGTGTAGTGACTTTTTGTTGGAATGCCACATTTCTGGAGATACTTAAAAGTCACCCATCAAGGATAAAATGAACCCTGGGCCAGTGAGACATAGTTAGATTTTGCATTAATGATCTGATTGGTTGGGAATCGGACATCAATAATATTATCCCAATCTGTAACTGAAGAAAACACATTGTCTATCTTATGATCCGTGGGATATTAAACATAACCACACAGCAATTTTAGACATGCATTTTGTCAAGAGGAGTAAATAAACGAGCTGATGTCACTCACTAAATGTGCGGGTTGAGCAACGAGCAATAATAAACTTTTACCTCATGCAAATATGGCGCCTGAAAATACGTTCCACATGAAACAGACTTCCCACAGCAATTTCCTTACTTATTCCCCGCGTTCTGACATTTCACGTTTTCCTGTTTACACAGGCCCCATGACTTTGGATATCGGGGCCAGGAAAAAAAATGGTAGGAAATGTACCCTACCACCTCAGTTTATAGTACTGTAAAACCTATTCCCACCTATAAAACTATTTTGAAACCTTTATAAGTCCCCCATACAAGGCAATGCCTTAGAGGCTATCAATGGTATGAGACACAGCTAGACAGCTTAAATCCATCTTGTGCTGAGCAATCTAACCTTTCCTGACAGAATTCAGCGGTACAAACGTGGATCATTTCTAAACTTAGAGAGTGGACCCCACTTTTATAGGGCCTGGACGTGGCCGCAAGTTATACAGACAAGGCAAGGTTAGGGGAGTAGCAAATATATGTTCTTAAGAAATATTGTAAATCAAATATAACTCAAATCTCAACATGTACTGTATAGTACCATGATAGGTAGATCTGTCTGTCTCTCTTTCTCTCTGTGTCTCTGTCTTTGTCTGTCTCAGTCTCTGTCAGTCTCTGTCTGACTTGTGCACAAATGACAGACATTTTGCATTCATCAAACTCATGGTGTAATGGGACCATATCAAAAGGGCTAATAATTGTGCAGTTAGGTGGGGATTCATTAGTCATCGTCTGACTCTATCAGGAGAGAAAATCTCAGTAGAGATTTTTTTTGAATGAACATCCTTGGGTGCCCAGTTGCTCCGTTTATGTGTGGAAGATGGAAATTGCAATCAAAAGTCTTCAGATTTCAAAAGGTCTTGAGGGCCAAACCGCAGGGAACCCATATTATTTTGCGAGGGGTCTTTAAGTGCTTGACAACTGACATTAATTACAGTACATACAGTTCCTTTTAATTGTGCCCAATTATGCAGTGTATTTAATAATGGTCCACAGATGCCAAATGCAGAGATGATAAGTAGATTGATAGGTGGATAGATTGGTGGAACATCCTTTTGTGCTCTGCCCAAAATTAACACGGCAATTATTGCATTTTATAGCTCGCGAAGGAAAGGCTAACTTTCACATCACTCTCGTAAGCCCCAATAGGAAGGGAAAACCACTCGTAAATCAAGTTGGCCTTTTCCCATAGAGAACCACACATATCCAAGGCCGCTATAAACGCTCAAGACATTAAAGAGGGGAATCTGGATGCCTTAAAACTGTTAAATTTATGGTTGTACATTTATAATCTCATTGCTGTGGTGGGGCTCCCTATTTTATAGTGATTGATTTCACTCGTCTTCTCTTCTACCTCCCATTACTAGACAGAGAGAAGGGAGTTGGCTAGAGCTGCTCATACAATATTCAACAGTATATACCCTGTTCATCCTTGGATAACTGAATTAATAGTACAAATTTGAACCCTTGACATTGTCATAGTTTATTAAGGCTGTATCAGTTTACAAGACGTATACACTTTACATTAAAGTATGCTTAAAGGTAGTAGTTCATGAAGTGTTTATCCTTTAAAAACCCTTGTAAGTATATTTTACTGCAACGTGTTATGGTCAAACTAAATCAGGAGATAATTTCATCAATGACAAATGTACAGTATAACATCAGCATATGTGTCATGGTATTTCTACTCCGGTGGGCGTCTACAGGAGTTAATGACCTCATGCCATTCAGTCATGATAGTTTTAGAAACGACCTTGTTTGATCAAAACCATTGGGGAGAGGGAATGTGTGGCTTGGGATCTTTTAAGGAAACCCAGGGAGGGTGAAAGCTCCCCAGCTGTATCATTGTTTTCTTTCGGAAGAGAAGGTATAAGAAATGGTGTACAAGGTTGGGAAGGTCCTATCGGGCCTTTGCTTGGTCTAGTTGCGACAAAATATATTGGCACCCTTCCACTTTTCCTAATTAATTCCCAATTTTCTTTTAGGAAACTTAGGTTTACAATTTTTATTTAGAAAACAAAGGCAAATAGCATAGACAGTATTATTGGCACCCCGGAGCTAGGATTTGGTTGCACCCCGGAGCTAGGACATGGTTGCACTGCGGAGCTAGGACTTGGTTGCACCCCGGAGCTAGGATTTGGTTGCACCGCCATTGGCTAAGATAACTGCAAACCAATGACCAAAGAAAGAAAATAACACCCTCCATACAATCAAAATGGGGGAGGTTCGATAATGCTGTGGGGTTCCTTTTCTGGGGTCCTTGAATGTGTGCAAGGCATGAAATCAGCAGATTATCAATGTGTTTTGGAGTCCAATGTTCAACCCAGTGTCCGAAAACTGGGTCTCTGTTGAAGGTTATGGGTCTTCCAGAAGGACAACGACCCCAAACACACAATGAGACAGGATCTGAATCATATCAATAGCCTATGGTGAGAGCTGAAAACAGTAGTTGGCACCCCTCAAAACATTGACAAATTAGAGCAGTTTGCTGCTGAAGAGTGGGCCAAATTGCCAGTAGAAAGGTTCAGCAAGCTCATTGATGGCTGCAAGAAGCATTTGTTGGCACCCCTCAAATATTGAAGAATTAGAGCAGTTTGCTGCTGAAGAGTGGGCCAAATTGCCAGTAGAAAGGTGCAGCAAGCTCATTGACAGCTACAAGTAGCATTTGTTGGCAGTTATCTTGGCCAAAGGCGGTGCAACCAAATACTGTACCAGCTCCGGGGTGCCCATAGTTTTGTCAAAGCCATTTTTCTTTATAAGTTTACAAAAATAAAACTGGTTCTAAAATGTACTTAATCTATTGGTCAGATTGTTGATGATGATATTCTACCCTTTTCCCAAGTGAAGGTAGATTATGGTTTTACTGATTCTTAATTTTTGGCATATCTACAGTTTAAGACCGTCATATACGCAGTTTGTAAAAGGGAGGATGCTGAACCTTCCTCTGGTACAGTGTTAGAGTCAGAACCTCAGGAAAGCTGTCTCCAAAAGAGGAACTGTATCAGGCATTTATTGACTTTAGTTTTTCCCCCATCCCCAAAGCATATGCCCCCATTCAGTTAGTATGGGAGTGTGACCTGAACACTTCTCTCACCCCATCGCAAATGGACACTACTTGGAGAAGGTGTCTGTCCACTTCAAAATTAGTTAGGTATAAGATAATTAAGTACAAGATATTGCGTAGAGCCTATATCACCCCTGTAAGTATTTCAAAGATTGAATACAAATCAAATTTATGCTGGCACAGCTGTGGTAGCAACAGCATTCACTGCCCTGCAGCTAAAACAGTTTGATTAGAAGTTATTTCAGTCTTGTCCGAAATGTTTTATGTTGAATTTCTTAAGTGTCCTATCTCATGTTTACTTGGTCAAAGCCCAGATAATATATACTGTCTAATGTTAAGAATCGTTTGTTATCATTGGGTTGTCTTTGAGTCAAGATCGTCATTCTTCTTAACTAGAAGGAACATAAGACTTCTGTGGACTGCTGGCTGGAGGATAACTTAGACCTTTTATACAGTTCAAATTGGAAGTTTACATACACTTAGGTTGGACTCATTAAAACTTTAAAACCACTCCACACATTTCTTGTTAACAAAATATCGTTTTGGCAAGTCGGATAGGACATCTACTTTGTGCAAGAAACAATTATGTCAGATCTCCCCAAGGAGATGTGGGTGTGGAGTCAGGCGCAGGAGAAACAAGTATGTCAGATCTCCCCAAGGAGATGTGGGTGTGGGGTCAGGCGCAGGAGAAACAAGTTCCAACGAAAAGGGCATTGTATTTATCTAGCTCAAAAAAACAACAGGACACTGGACTACAGTAATAGCCACGAAAACCCCACTCAGACACAGTCGAGGGAAAACCCAACTGTAGAACATGAGCTAATAAAAACGAAACCCAAAACTCACTGACAGTTCAAAGGAAAACAATCCCGCACAAAACTCCAAAGGAAATGACAAATGAAATACCCCCCGTAATTAACCAAAATGAAACCAGGTGAAACACAAAACAGACATAACCAAAAGAAAATGAAAACAGATCGGTGGCAGCTAGTAGACCGGCGACGACGACCGCCGAGCGCGACAAACTATTTTAGCGTGACTATTAGCGTGACAAACTAATTTTTTCCAATAATTGTTTACAGACAGATTATTTCACTTATAATTCACTGTATCACAATTCCAGTGGGTCAGAAGTTAACATACACCAAGCTGACTGTGCCTTTAAACAGCTTGGAAAATTCCAGGCATTAGAAGCTTAGGCTAATTGACATAATTTGAGTCAATTGGAGGTGTACCTGTGGATGTATTTCAAGGCCTACCTTCAAACTCAGTGCCTCTTTGCTTGACATCCTGGAAAAATCTAAAGAAAAAAAATTGTAGACCTCCACAAGCCTGGTTCATCCTTGGGAGCAATTTCCAAATGCCTGAAGGTACCACGTTCATCTGTACAAACAATAGTATGCAAGTATAAACACCATGGGACCACGCAATCGTCATACCGCTCAGGAAGGAGAAGTGTTCTGTCTCCTAGAGATGAACGTACTTTGGTGCAAAAAGTGCAAACCAATTCCAGAACAACATCAAAGGACCTTGTGAAGATGCTTGAGGAAAGAGGTACAAAAGTATCTATATCCACAATAAAACAAGTCCTATATTGACATAACCTAAAAGGCCGCTCCGCAAGGAAGAAGCCACTGCTCCAAAACCACCATAAAAAAGCCAGACTACAGTTTGCAACTGCACATGGGGACAAAGATCGTACTTCTTGGAGAAATGTCCTCTGGTCGGATGAAACAAAAATAAAACTGTTTGGCCATAATGACCATCGTTAGAGGAAGAAGGCAGAGTCTTGCAAACCGAAGATCACCATCCCAACCGTGAAGCACGGGGGTAGCAGCATCATGTTGTGGGGGTGTGTTGCTGCAGGAGGGACTGGTGCACTTCACAAAATAGATGGCATTATGAGGAGGGCCAATTGTGTGGATATATTGAAGCAACTTCTCAAGACACTCAAGACATTCCAGTCAGGAAGTTAAAGCTTGGTCGCAAATGGATCTTCCAAATGGACAATGCATACTTCTAAAGTTGTGGCAAAATGGTTTAAGGACAACAAAGTCAAGGTATTGGAGTGGCCAACACAAAGCCCTGACCTCAATCCTATAGAATATTTGTGGACAGAACTGAAAAAGTGTGTGCGAGCAAGGAGGCCTACAAATCTGACTCAGTTACACCAGCTCTGTCAGGAGGAATGGGGCAAAATTCACCCAACTTATTGTGGGAAGCTTGTGGAATGCTACCCAAAACGTTTCACCCAAGTTTAACAATTTAAAGGCAATGCTACCAAATACTAATTGAGTGTATGTAAACTTCTGACCCACTGGGAATGTGATGAAAGAAATAAAAGCTGAAAATAACCCTTCGCTCTACTATTATTCTGACATTTCACATTCTTAAAATAAAGTGATGATCCTAACTGACCTAAGACAGGGAATTTTTACTAAGATTAAATGTCCGGAATTGTGAAAAACTACTTAAACTGTACATGGAATGTGCAGCTTGCCTGCTCTAGGACTTCAATTTAGGTTTACATCGTCACTGGGACACTGTACGCCAGTTCTTGGACTCTGGAAATGTACACATGGAAGTTTGAATCCTATAGTCTATACTTGAATATCTGTCACTTACAAAATTGTATGAAAAGAAAACCTTGTAACTAATGTTCTTGACTTTCATATGAAGCACTACCCTTCCCTTCCCCAATTGTTGCTATCTGTATGTACTGTCATTCGTGTGTCATTTCTATGCTGAAAAACAATAAAAACTGTTAACAGTAAAAAAAAAAATCCAATAAGGTATGTAGACCGAAGTTGTTTTCAATTTCAACTTATTTTTTAAGAAGTAGGGAATAATTTAAGAAAAGTGAAATAGGACCAATATTTTTGGCTGCAACTGTATGTCTTAAACAATGGCCTCATATGATGTTTGTTGAAATGTCTGCAAATCGTTGTAATAAATCTTTGATAATGCCATAGGAACAGATCTGAAATGAGCATCACAGGCATAGAAATCCACAGGGCACATAAGCCTATAAGCCTCGCTTCACGCGTAGATGTGTTATTACTTATAACTTTTTAACAGTCTTGCCTCAATATACCCAACAAACAGAAGCCAAGCATAATATTTAAACCCCAACTAAGTCTTTCCAATTCACCACATATGCAATTACGGAAAGTTTTGTTGAGAGGAGGTTAGCTAATGCGGTTTGTTTTGGCAGTGACTATTTTCATGTCGACTAGGTGTCAGGTGACACACACCATCTTGGTGACGGGGCACTGAAACCTTTAGAACTTGTGACATTGTCTGTGGCAGCAAGGCTTCTGCTTTACCCACCTCCACAGAACCTGAAACAGAACTCTGAAAAGTTTTACCTTAAATCTTAAACTTTTCCCCAAGAAGGGTGAAAGTCAAAAAGTTATATATTTTCTTGGACATTTTACAGTCTACAAATCATCCAGTAAGTGTGAATGGTGAATGGACATAGTATATAGCTACATGAAAATGCCTTGTGACAGTTTGAGACAAATTCTGAAAATGTGGACATTTGACTTTTGGTCAACATGTCCTTTCTTATGCAGTATGGTATTGTAAAAAGGGCCATATCTGATGTAACATGGTTGCTATTCAGACAAATAATTGTGTCTGGGATTTCTTTCCTCAGTAATCCAGTATTGACTAATATCAAGACTGCAGTGGTGTAAAGTAACTACTTAAGTACAAAAGTATTTTTGAGCGTTATCTGTACTTTACTATTTATATTTTTGGTCAACTTTTACTTTTACTCAACTACATTCCTGAACTTTTTACTCCCATACATTTTCCCTGACACCGAAAAGTACTTGTTACATTTCAAAAGCTTAGCAGGACATTGTCTAATTCCCGCACTTATCAAGAAAACACTGTTATCTCTACTCCCTCTGGTCTGGCGGACTCAACACAAATGCTTCGTTTGTGAATGATGTCTGAGTATTGGCGCGTGGCCCTGGCTACCTGTAAATAAATCTAAACAAGAAAATTGAGCCGTCTGGTTGCTTAAAGAGCGACTGCCTTTAAAAAGCATACCTTTGAAAATGGCCTACTGTACGTGGCATCGAAATGGGTCAGAAACAGTTATTCTCATGTGAAAATTGACTACAAAGTGTAGGATCATTTTGGTCATAAAGTCAGTCTGGTCTAAAATGGAGTTTGGAACGTCCATGTCTCACACCAGGTAAATGAAGGTTGGGTTTTGATTTGATGATGTCCATTTTGCCCACTAACATGGTTGTGAACAGCTGCGGTGATTTCTCTCTCTCCAATAGCATAGACAGTGAAAGTGAGACAGACCTGCCCAGCAGCTCCCACATTGCACATTTTTTTTACTTGAGAAATACTGCACCAAACACCTAAAACATCCTCGGCCAAATTATCAAAATTAATTGCAAATCTCTTGAGTTTACTTATATTTATTATGTGTTTTTTGAGGAAGTGAAATAGACATCTGCATCTACAGTGTTTCATGGGGGACAAACAGCATTAACCAAACGCGGAATCATTCAGGAAAGACACCTCCAAGACTGACATCCTGTTTATCTCATGAGCAACTGAAAAACACAATTGCCAATCGATGTGTTCAGTGTTTTTTTAATATAAGGAATTTGAAAGGATTCATAGCATTTACTTTTTCTTTTGATACATCAGTATATTTTACCATTGTCTTTTGCTTTTGATACGTATTTTTAAAACCAGATACTTTTAGACTTTTATTCAAGTAGCATTTTACTGCATGACTTTTACTTGAATAATTTTCTAGTCAGATATCTTTGACAATCGGGGAGTTTTTCCACCACTGCAAAACTGGTTGACATTTTGACCGTACAAAAAGTGGTACTGTCTCTAATAGAACTACACAGTTCACCACTTTCAAAATGACTTCAGAATGTAACAGATCTGAATCACATTACATTGTGTAGGCAACCTTTACACCTGGGTAGATTATTGCCACCTTTTCTGTATATCATATAGTTGGAGATTTTTAAAGAAATTAGGTCATATTTGGTTGAGACATTGATCAACGAGATTACAACCTACTCAGAAAGATAACACATTGGAAATGTGGCGGTCACTATGCTTTCTACCATCTAAAAGCACTACCAGTTTACAGTGGAAAAACAATGTCTGACTCTTGGTTATGTGTCAATTCCACTGTAACGGAATTATGCTTTGACAAAGGTTTTTCACTTTAAATGTATGCCAAACAGAAACCATTGGTTTCAAGTTCAACAAAACGTGAAACTCCACTTTTAACAATATCCGCTGAAGAATTTAAAAGAACTGTGCAGATGCAAACTTTGGTAATGGAATTACGGTAAATCTAAGGTTTTTATGCGACCACATTTTTCAAAAACTCCTCATGAGAGAGATACATTTTTAAATACCTTAAAGATACAGTATGTGGGGTTTGGTAATGTAATTACAACGCCAAGGCAATATTTCTTACACTTACAGAAGGTGAACAATTTATCTAAAACTAAATATAAGTGTTATTATTAGCTGGCATGGGTCTTTGTCAACATTATTGTGTTTTGATGCATTTCTGATACCTTTTCAGACCTTTTCTGGTAGATGTTTTCTAAGACCCCTTTTTCATCTGTTTTATCTAGAAATCAAAGCCTTTACATCCCAATGGGCAAAACCTGGTTGAAAAAGTGTAAAAAAAAAAGTTTGATGGATTTTTACTGACCAGAATATGACGTCTTTGTCTGACCACCATAATACCAGTTGGTCATAATTGTGACCTCTATCTGACCAGCTGGTCATAATTCTGACCACAATATATTATGTTCTATATTGTACTGTATATTATACTGGTCATAGTTAATACCTCATCATAACCTGGTGATGACCACCTGACTACAGCTTATTACCTACTGTGAAAAGTATTGCAGAGGAAAAGTTGGATATTGAAAACTGTCAGGGTTTACCAGAATTGGACCCAGAAGCAGACCAGGACAAGGTGAGTAAGAAGGTGGTGAGTATTTATTAATTAATGAGAACGTGGAGGTAGATAGTTCCGGGTGGAGGAGCGGGCAGCGGAGGTGGGTTGATGGGAGAGGATAGGCAGATCCAATGGATAACAACACACTGGCGACGAGCAGACATGGATGGGGTATGGGTTCCGGGTGAATGGCTGTAGACAAAACAAACGGCGGTAAGTTAAAGGCAAGCAAGACGTACAAAACAATAAAACAAAACAAACTCTATAAACTGGAGGCTGGTTCGTGGGCACAACATACTGTTCATGGCTAACGATCCGGCAGGGAATGGATGTCAGGTCAGAGCTTTTGAAGGGGAGAGGTGATGATCAGGACAGGTGTGCAGATTACTGATGGGATACTGGTGCGGGTGAACATGATCTCCCAACAAGCTAATTCGCCCGGCAACCAGACAGGGTGCGTTCCAGGACACCGGAAACACACTCCAGGACAGAAACACAGGCAAACACAGACTCAGGAAGCGGGATTCGTGACAGAAAACATTGTTTATTACATTTATATTTATTTCCATAGGCATCAATTAAAGTTTAAATCCACAACTTATTCTTACATTTAAAAAGCAAAGGCATAAACAAATAATTGTTTCTTAATTCACCCACAGACATTACATGCATATAGAGACTGGGACACAGAGTATATAAAGGCCCATTGCTTTTTATTGAATTTATGATTAATAAGTGTGGTGTGATGGGGTAAATCCTCATCAAGGTATCACGTCTGCTCCTGCTCCCCCCCCCCTGGCACTTGAGGGCGGCAGGATGCCCTGCATCACGCATTCCTGTCATCCATTACGCACACCTGCCTTCCCTCGTCATGTGCATCAGCGATATTGGACCCACCTGGACTCACTCATCACCTGTTATTACCTCCCCTATATTTGTCAGTTCCCTGCTCTGTTCCCTTCTGCATTAAATGTTTATTGTCTTAGTTTTCATGTACCCTGACGCTGTTCCTGTGTTGCTCCATGTCCGTTCCTTATTAAATGTTTGACTCCCCGTACCTGCTTCGTCTCTCCAGCGTCAACTCATGTGACAGAATGCAGAAGACAACACACGAAGCATCGGGGAGTACTGGCGTTCCGGTTGGTATGGTGGCTCTGGGTCGCCACCGATGGAACTGGGGGTGCCTAGCCAGCTCGTCGGAGCCTCCACACCCTAGCTGGCTCGAGAGGTTTCTTTGCCCCGGTTGGCGCCCATCCCACGTCGGGCCTCAGCCGATCGTCAGTTCTTGTTCGACCAGACTGTCCAGGAGTTTTTTTTGTTTGCATTTCGTTTGTGGGTGATGTCGGGGTGGATTTTGCCTCCGATGGTACCGGGGGTGCCTAAGCCAGCCCATCGGGCTTTCACGCCCTGCTTAAGGTGGGACGCAGGGTGGGATGCCAGGTGGCACCCCTAGAGGGGGGGTACTGTCACGTCTGCTCCCACTCCCTTCCCTCGTCATGCGCATCAGCGATATTGGACCCACCTGGACTCACTCATCACCTGTTATTACCTCCCCTATATTTGTCAGTTCCCAGCTCTGTTCCCCGCTTCTGCATTGATTGTCTTTTGTTTGTGTTGCCTGTTTGCTGACGCTGTTCCTGTCACGTTCCATGTCCATTATTTATTAAATGTTTTACTCCCCGTACATGCTTCACCTCTCCAGCATCAACTCATGTGACACAAAGACCTCTGAGCACAGAAAGCGATCTGTAGCGTAGTGACACTCTTGAAGAGTGGTGTGATGGATCAGATCTGCATTGATGAGAATTAGCGCATTACAACTTTATCAATTTAAAATAAATATATAACTAGAAAAGGACATTCCTGAAGAAAATTGTGGACAAGGCTGTGTAAAAGTATTTCCATGGTACAAGTTGAAGTTTTTGGCAGCTATTGCTTAGAGATGTCTTCAAAAAAGCATAACTTGCTCACATACTTACTTTGGGTCTTCCTCCACCACAGCGGTAATAGGCATGTTTTAGGACTTTCTAGAGGGCACGCAACACATCAAACTCCCTAGTTTTTTGGCTTTCCATGACACAGTGATTTCACAGTCCACGCAAACTGAGTTATGGAGCTCAGTTTGTGTCGGCTCAAAATTCAGCCGCACAAAAGTGAGTAGACTATGCAGAGGCCTTTGCATAAATAAAAAAATAAAAAATAAATCATTGGTATAATGTGGGCATGCAGGACACGACAACAGTACCGCACAGTAAAATATCTTTAACAGAATCCACAAAAAATGTCTCACATTACTTACCAACTGCAATGGAGCACACATGAGTGGTAGCAAAGGAGTGTTTGCTCCTCTGTATCTTCATATTGAGGTGGGATATTCATTAATTGGTCATCAAACTGAAACATTTTAAGAAAGAGGATATCAAAATTACAGGAGTTATATAATGACAATCTCTAAATGGTAAAGTTTTGCTTAATCCTAATACATGTTTTAATATTCAATAATATTTCTTATTTAATATTCAAACAACACTGCTCCATAATCCTGAGGACATTGTCCTGGATACAAGATGGCGCCAACAGAGATAGCTGCCTTGCTTCTAGCTCTTAGGAAACTTTGTAGTATTTTGTATTTTTTATGTATAATTTCTTACAGTATTAGCCTAGAAAATGTTTTGTGTTATTACATACAGCCGGGAAGAACTATTGGATATCAGTGTGGCGGTAACTCACCAGCACTACCAGCATTACGACCAGAAATACGATTTCCCGAAGTCGATCCTTTGTTCGCACCCACCAGGGCAATTGAACTGATTCCAGAGGCCGACCCAAAACAACGCCGGTGAAGGAGAGGTACTTAGAGTGGTCTTCTCGTCCGACTTAGGAGGTGTGCACACCACCCACCACTTCCGAGTATATTACTCGCTAATGTTCAGTCTCTGGATAATAAAGTTGACGAACTCATGGCGAGGGTTTCTTTCCAGACACACATCAGGGATTGTAACATACGCTGTTTCACGGAAACATGGCTCTCTCGGATTTACTGTCTGAGTCGGTCCAGCCAGCTGGGTTCTCAGTTCATCGCGCAGACAGGAATAAATATCTACCTGAGAAGAAGAACAGCGGGGTGTATGTTTCACAATTAACTACTCATGGTGTAATTGGTGTAATTGTGATAACATACATGAACTCAAGTCCTTTTGTTCACCCATCCTAGAATACCTCAATCAAATGCCGACTGTATTATCTCCAAGATAATTTTCTTTGGTTATAGAGTTGGCCGTGTATATTCCCCCTCAAGCCAATACCACGATGGCCCTCCAAGAACTTCATTGGACTTTATGCAAACTGGAAACGACATATCCTGAGACCGCATTTATTGTAGCTAGGGATTTTAACAAAGTACATTTGAGAAAAGGCCTGCCGAAGTTCTAGTGACACATAGACTGTAGTACTCACGCTGCTTAAACACTTACTCCAACGACCACTGCTACTCCAACTTCCGGGATGCTTACAAGGCCCTCCACTGCTCTCCTTTTGGCAAATCTGACCACAACTTAATGTTGCTCCTCCCTTCCTATAGGCAGAAACTCAAACAAGAAGTACCTGTGCTACCCTCACAAGGCTGCCGGCCCAGACGGCATCCCTAGCCGCGTCCTCAGAGCATGTGCAGACCAGCTGGCTGGTGTGTTTACGGACATATTCAATCTCTCCCTATCCCAGTCTGCTGTCCCTGCATGCTTCAAGATGGCCACCATTGTTCCTGTACCCAAGAAAGCAAAGGTAACTGAACTAAATGACTTTCGCCCCATAGCACTAACTTCAGTCATCATGAAGTGCTTTGAGAAACTAGTCAAGGATCATATCACCTCTACCTTACCTGCCATCATAGACCCACTTCAATTTGCTTTCCGCCCCAATAGATCAACAGATGATGCAATCACCATCACACTGCACAATCATCTGGACAAGAGGAATACCCATGTAAGAATGCTGTTCATTGACGAGGCCCTGTGTCTGAACCCGCCCTGTGCAACTAGGTTGTGGACTTCCTGACGGCCGCCCCCAGGTGGTGAAGGAAGGAAACAACACTTCCACTCTGCTGACCCTCAACGCTGGGGCCCCACAAGGGTGCGTGCTCAGCCCCCTCCTGTACTCCCTGTTCACCCATGATTGTGTAAGCCATGCACGCCTCCAACTCAATCATCAAGTTTGCAGACAACATTACAGTAGTAGGCTTCATTAGCAACAGTGCCGAGACAGCCTACAGGGAGGTGGTGAGGGCTCTGGGAGTGTGGTGCCAGGAAAATAACCTCTCACTCAACGTCAACAAAACAAAGGAGATGATCGTGAGGGAGCACCCCCCTATCCATATTGACGGGACCGCAGTGGAGAAGTTGGAAAGCTTCAAGTTCCTCGACATACAGTACATACTGTATTCTATTCTACTGTATCTTAGTCTATGCCACTCTGACATTGCTCATCCATATATTTCTATATTTTTAATTCATCATTCCTTTACTTAGATTTGTGTGTAATGGGTATATGTTGTGAAATTGTTAGATATTACTTGTTAGATATTACTGCACTGTTGGAGCTAGAAACACAGGCATTTCACTACACCTGCAACAACACCTGCTAAACACGTGGGTGTGACCAATGTGATTTGACATAGGTTCCCCCAATTGAGACAGTAAAAAAAGTAATTGCAAAAATGACTAAAGAGATTTGCAAGTATGACTAAAGTAATTGCAAGTATGACTAAAGAGACAATAAAGGGACAGTAAAATAATATATTCCTGCAACCAATATTGTTAGAAATGGGTGTAATTGTCAAATAATTTAGTTCAAAAACGTATGTGGTAACTACGTTACCACGTGCCCTTGTGCGCCCCATAGGGGCATGATGCCTCTGGGCCGGATTCAAACCCATGCTACAGCTGTATATGTGTCCAGAGGAAGTGTCTTCAACTACTAGGCTGCCCTGGTGCAAACTCTGACAGATGTTTATTCAGTTTCTGTTGGAGGACCTACCATAAGCATGCTTTTGTTTATGGCTCTTTGTTTATGGTTCTTTTCCCCTTGTCAGTGCTAAGCAGTGTATTATTTTTCCTGGATCATGATTCATACTCTGGCTATTCTGCCATGGGGGGGTTTATTCACACCCACATATTCATGAATAGAGATGAAGAGAAAAACAAATACACGATTGTATCCCATGCAAACAGTAGAATAATTTTCTGCGAAGTTTACGCACAACTAAATCATCAATAGCAGTAATATACATTACGGAAGCTATTCTTATTTTCGGTTAGATTCCTCAACATTCTGAAAAGGCTCATAAAGCTTCGTCTTAATGGCCACCTGGGTGATCTGGGTCACTGTCTCTTCGACGGTAACGATCACAGATAATATTTCATAGACATACAGTAACTCAGAGAAGCAGTCCCTTCAAATGTAAATATTTTCTGCCACATCAAGTGCAGGATCCCGGAATGGAAAACTGACTTCAAAGCAAGCCTGGTAGAAGACCACAGTGGATTTTTATCCTGACTTTTCCATGAATCATCTTCAGTGAAATAATGGCTATTAAACCCTAGATACTATTGGACCCTGGAATAACACTTATGTCAGCCCGACATCCATATAAACCACCATGGTTTCGAAATGGCACATATGTAGTTAGATGCATAGTGGAACTTCTAAATATGAGAAGGGGAAGTGATTAACTAATTGGAGAATGTATGTCATTTCAAAACCATAATTGCCCCTTACTTCTCTGAAAATGTTCTTGGGATTTGACTCCTTTCCTTTCCAGACAAGGGAGGCAGATGGTTAGAGTCTCTGATATTTATTATGATCTAAGTGGCAGGCAAGAGAACGGTCATGGACAGGCAAAAAAGATCATAACAAGGTCAGAGTCCAGAAGGTACAGAGTGGCAGGCAGGCCAAGGTCAGGGCAGGCAGTATGGTCAGGCAGGCGGGTTCAGAGTCCAGGCAGGCAATGGTCAACACCGGGAGGACTAGCAAAAGAGCGATAAGAAAAAGCAGATCCACGGAAAACCACGCTGGTTGACAAGACAAGATGAACTGGCAAAAGACAAACAGGGAACACCGGAATAAATACCCAGGGACCAATGGGGAAAACGGGTGACACCTGATGGTGGGTGGAGACAATCACAAAGACAGGTGAAACAGATCAGGGTGTGACACTTAATCCCCGGCACTCGGAAGAGAAAGAGACTGTGATATAGAGACCAACATGCAGGCACCCCGATGAAACTGAGGCAATTAGTAAATAAACCGCCTCTACCCTCTGTTGTATTGGTGAATGTACAATCACTGAAGAACAAACTGGACAAACTCTGTTTGAAACTATACTATCAACGGGACCTAAAGAACCGTAATATCCTATGTTTCTCTGAAACTTGGCTAAACAAGGACATGGATAATATACAGCTAGCTGGTTTTTCTATGCATCGGCAGGACAGAACGGCAGCGTTGGGTAAGCTAAAAGGGGGTTGTTGTGTCTCTTTGTTAACAACAGCTGTTGTGCGATCTATAATATTAAGGAATTCTCAAGGTTCAGCCCGTCTGAGTTAGAATATCTAATGATAACATGTAGACCATACTATTAACTAAGAGAGTTTCCATCTATATTGTTTGCAGCTGGCTATTTACCACCACAAACCAATGTTGGCACTAAGACCGCTCTCAACTGTAATGAACACAATGGGAGACAGAGAGCTGGTTTCAAGCGCAACCCAGGTAACTGGGTCCAGGAGCAGGCAGAAGGTCCAAAGAGGCAACAGTACAGGCAGGGAAAAGGCTAGTAACGTCGTCCGTGAGATCAGGCAATAGGTTGCTAGCCTATCGGATTTCCTGTTAAGGTGCAGGCAGGTAATAGGCAAACAGGCTTCATTAGTGAGGCAGGCAAAAACTATCATACACGGGAGGAGTAAATTACAGGAAAAACAGAGCTCCGAATAGAAGTGTCACAAAACAAACAATACCTCACAATGATGCGGTGCAAAGAGTGTGAGTTGGAAGCAGAAGTTACATCAACGTGTAAAGGCTCATCCAGAGCTGGTGCTCACAGTAGCTGGAGATTTTACTGCAGGAAAACTGAAATCTGTCTTACCTAATGTCACCTGTGAAACTAGAGGTGACAACTCTAAATCGCCTTTACTCCACACACAAAGAGGCATACAAAGCTCTCCCTTGCCCTCCATATGGAAGTCGTCCGATGAAGCGGATGCTAAGTGGAATATGTTCCGGGAGTCATCCGATGGCATTGAGGAGTTTACCAGATCAGTCACCGGCTTCATTAATGTTCCCACGGTGACTGTACATACATTTCCCAATGAGAAGCCATGGATTTCAGGCACTGAGCTAAAGGATAGAGCTTTCAATGAGCGGGACACTAACCTGGACACTTATAAGAAATCCTGCTACGCCCTCTGACGAACCATCAAACATGCAAAGCATCAATACAGGACTAAGATCGAATTGTTGCATGATGCGTTTATATTTTTTTCAGTGCAAATGCCTTCTTTGCTCACTTTGAGGCTATTAACACTGAACCATGCGTGAGAACAGCATCTGTTCCAGATGATCCCGCTACCAGTAGCCAATGTGAGTAGGACCTTTAAACAGGTACTGCTTGGTATTCGACCGCAAAATGCCACAAAGTGTTGTGTGTATGGTCCAGTACTTCACTGGGGCCGAGCTGTCACTTTATTCCTAGTTATATGTACTGTACATACAGTCAACTCCAACCTAAGTGTATGTAAACTTACGACTTCAACTGAAAAATTATATGCACCAAGCACTCACATTCATTTGATGTCAAGAGGTCAGCAGATCTGGAATATGTATTGAAAGCAGTGGCAAATTAATGTAAGAGGTTAAACTAGTTGATTAAGACTATTTGAATAAACTAAAGGCTTCATTCAAATCCACATTCAAATGTTATCATTGTAAAGAAATCAATTTAATTATTATTTTCTTATCCCTTTTTCTCCCCAATTTTGTGGTATCCAATTGTTAGTAGTTACTATCTTGTCTCATCGCTACAACTCATCGGCACAGCTAGGACAGCGATGCAGTGCCTTAGACCACTGCGCCACCCGGGAGGCCAATAAATCCATTTGAAACTAAATGCTGAGGCCTAAATCACAAGCGTAACACCTTTAGACCGCTGGCTGGTGATAACGTAATGACTTGGCAATGTAAACATTGCAGATTATAAAATAAATGTTTGATGCAATAGCATACTAATCAGCTACAAATGTATTATTATTTTAGACCTGGACACAGAACTTCCTACACAGTTCATCTCTTTCCATAACATGTTGAGGCCAGCAATTGAGGAGAACGAGAGGCTCAATTAAAGATGTTACAGGACTGCCCAGTTTCCCTGATGTTGCTACGGCAATCAAGCTGTTTTCACCATCCCTGTAACAGTCACTTCTGCAGAGAGATTGTTTTCGAAACTAAAACTCATAAATTACTACCTAAGAAGCATTTAGACTCGGGCAGATATTCGCTTTTGAACACCCGAGTAAGCTCCACTCTTTGTACTGATGCCGTTGTAGCCTTGACCATGGCATTTGTTCGCTGGTATCCCTCACATTCCTGACGTCCAAGAACCAAACACTTAGCTTCCTAGTATATATGGAAATTAAAAAAGGTTTATAAATTACTTTTTGGAGGGTTACTGTCAAAATGATTTATTACATTTAAAGAAATTGACAATGATGACAGGCGCATGAGCCCCCAGATCTCATGGGCCGACCTCCGCCTTGTGGGGGATGCGGGGAGTGTCCAATACGGCAGTGGCCTCAATGAGTTTGTATTTTAGAATGTATCTGGCTTTAATATTAGTGATGCAGTTGTTACTGCTGTTGATCACTCTAACGTCTCCCACTCGTCTCAGTGTGTTTTTCTTTTGTCTCGTTCATTTTTAATGAATTGTTTTAGGTGCAGATGTGAGGGTAGCAAATCAAGGGGACATTTAGCACTGGTAGACGGGTGACTATTGAGCCGATAAACCAAAGTAATGAAAACAGTGTTCCAATCTCACTGCCCTCCGCAGGACGTTTGTCTTCTTCCTTCAAGACAGAATGAGGTTGTGGCATTGTCAGAATCAAGTTGAGGCCCCAATTCAATCAATTGCCACATCTTCTCAAGGATAGGTGATGTTTCATTTCAATATCCTGTAACGGTTTTCTAGGTGTGAAGGAGAGTCGGACCAAAATGCAGCGTGTAGATTGCGATCCATGTTTAATGAACGAACGTAACACGAATCTAAATACAAACACTACAAAAAACAATAAACGTAACGAAAACCGAAACAGCCTATACTTGTGTAACCTAACACATAGACCGGAACAAGGACACTAAGGACAATCACCCACGACCAACTCAAAGAATATGGCTGCCTAAATATGGTTCCCAATCAGAGACAACGATAAACACCTTCCTCTGATTGAGAACCACTCCAGACAGCCATAGACTCTGCTAGATAACCCCACTAGCTACAATCCCAATACATACACACCAAAACCCCAAGACAAAACACACCACAATACAAAAACCCCATGCCACACCCTGGCCTGACCCAATACATGAAGAAAAACACAAAATACTTAGACCAGGGCGTGACATATCCAATGAAAATGTCCATGGGGGGAACAGTTTGTGGGGTTTGTCAATTTTAGCACCTCAAATATGGCATAAATATTCAGTGAACTTGCAGTACTGTTTTTCTCTGTGAGCAATTTATTGAATAGGGGCCTTGCATTTATAGCAGCTGTCTCTGGTGTTAATTATAAATTGCATTACATCATGGCCATTGGGTGTTTTGTTTGTGCTTCTGTTGACAGTAGGAGAGCAATATAACATTACAGATGATTTGCAAGATACAAAAAACCTTTGGTGAAATAATTGCAAAATTTGCAATGATATCATACATTTAGAGTCGCTGGTGTGGAAAGCTTGAACCTAGGATGACTTATCCTCACTGGCATTACAGCTAGGTCAGGGTAGGGCATACATTATATTCAATCATTCTTTTTCTCACATCAAGGCCCATAAATGGGGAAGAACTGACATAACCAAATGGCTCCCTCAGACACGGTTACTATACAAACAATGTGATTGTGCTGACATCATAGCACTTTGGTTATATGAGGTCCATTAGGCCCCGACCACACTGTCCAAATCCTTGGCCAGTAAATGGGGACACACTTACGTAATGGGATAACCCATAGACCCACACAACCTCAGGCTTGGCACAGTGGGCAGAGAACACAGGTTTGGTAGAGAACAAGAAAAAATGAGTCACTCTTTAGTCAGTGCCTAGGTGGCACAGTGAAGTGCCTAGTCTCGACCACACTGTTCATTATGTCTGGAGATGATTGTGAGGTATTCATGTGTTTTCAGACATTAGTATGTGAATGCAGGTTAAGTTGTGGTACATTTCAGACAGAGAATAAAGCTGTAGCAGACGTGACTCCGTAGCAGGATTTGCCCTCTGTTTCAATGCGTTGTCAGTCGTCTCATGTCATCACGGGCCCTATGTTAAATTGCCCTCATTCAACTTCTGATGAGGGATATATGTTTTGGGATTTCTGTCTTGTCTAAAGTCATTCCCTTATGCTTAAAGTTGCAAAACTTGAAATGTAACTCTGTGTGTGTGTGGTTTACCTTGCATATGCTGCAGACAAACCAAGGAGGTGGTAGCCTCTGTTCCTACGCAGAGAGATTATTTTCAAACTATAAACACAGTCCCCATACAAACAATACTGCAGAGCCCACTCTCTGATTATAATGGTTATAATTTTGTATAATTGTATATCTGGATTGCATATATTATGTTATTTTTGTGGTACGTGTGGGTTGTCTACCTACAGTCTGTCAAAGTGACAGCTGTAAACATACTTCTTGGCCCTGTTTTGAAAGAGTAGTGTAACCATATCCCAAGTTCTATGTTGCAGTTGAAATTGTCAGTTTAAAAGGTGGATAGCCATAGTTAGTTGTCAGAGACACTTTAATAGCATTTCTGTTTTAATTGATTTGGAAAGATTTTGGTTGGCACCCCCTCCATCAAGCAAACTTTTCAAGGCACAACTAAAACCCTCTTTAGCTCAACAATGTGTGGTTACACTGTGGCTGGGGAACCCCTCTACTGGACACTGGAGGAACAGCTAATGTTCTGACCCAGTGGAACAATCACAGGCAGTAGGTGGTGTTGATTCGCCACTATGGTACGTAAATGATATTCCAGGCTCCACGAACAACAGATTAGATACTGTTATGGAGTATTTAATGCCATTACCTGTCACTACTAAATTATCTATTTATAACCCATATAGTAGGATACAGAGCTGTTAACCTGTGTGCTAAATTGTTCGAATAGATCCTTTCAAATACATTTTCACCTTTAACTTTCTTCCCCAAATGACATTGTCCTTCTTTAGAAATCAGTTTGTGTGCCCTGTGTTGACTGTTAGCCAACAATAAATTGCAATTAAGATGCTAATGTCGTCATGAATCATTAAAAAAAAGAAAAATGACTAAAAACATTGAAAACATTTTCAAAACGGTAATGCATCGGGCTGAATGGAAACGGGACATCCTGCCTCCCATAAAAAAAACATGAATCAAGAAATTGAGGTGTAGATATAATGGTTTCAATTCCGAGAGTTTGTCGAGAGAGGCAACCCCTTGCTGTGAAAAGACAATCTTCCCAGCAGGGTGCCACCATCCACAATGCATTCTGTATGATGGGGAAAATGAGCTCACTTAATAAAGCTTGTTTTATGATGACAAACTTTCACAAAGCAAATGGTAATGTAATCATCCTTTTGCAAAGAGATGTGTTGTTGATACA
Source organism: Oncorhynchus tshawytscha (assembly GCF_018296145.1). Taxonomy (NCBI): domain Eukaryota; kingdom Metazoa; phylum Chordata; class Actinopteri; order Salmoniformes; family Salmonidae; genus Oncorhynchus; species Oncorhynchus tshawytscha. The sequence goes on from NC_056438.1 coordinate 24,199,078, forward strand.
CTATATTTGACAGATTAAATTAACCCATTTAGGCATCTACATGGCTCTTTTTTTCAATGCGTTCTGGCGATATTTACAGTGCATTCGTAAAGCAATCAGACCCCTTTACTTTTCCCACATTTTGTTACATTACAGCCACATTCTAAAATGGATTAAATAAAATATTCCCTCATCAATCTACTCACAATACCTCACAATGACAAAGCAAAAACAGGTTTTTAGAAAGGTTTAGAAATGTATAAAGTATAAAAAAACTGAAATATCACATTTACATAAGTATTCAGACCCTTTGCTATAAGACTCGAAATTGAGCTTAGGTGTATTTCCTTTAATCATCCTAGAGATGTTTCTACAACTTGATTAGAGTCCATCTGTAGTAAATTCAATTGATTTGACACGACTTGGAAAGGCACACACCTGTCTATATAAGATCCCAGAGTTGACAGTGCATGTCAGAGCAAAAACAAAGCCATGAGGTCAAAGGAATCATCCGTAGAGCTCCGAAACAGGATTGGGTCGAGGCAACAGATCTGGTGAAGGGTACCAAAAAAGGTCTGCAGCATTGAAGGTCCCCAAAAACACGATGGCCTCCATTCTTAAATGGAAGACGTTTGGAACTACCAAGACCCTTCCTAGAGCTGGCCGCCCGGCCAATCGGGGGAGAAGGGCCTTGGTCAGAGAGGTGACCAAGAATCCGATGGTCACTCTGACAGAGCTCCAGAGTTCCTCTGTGGAAATGGGAGAACCTTCCAGAAGGACAACCATCTCAGCAGCATTCCACCAATCAGGCCTTTATGGTAGAGTGGCCATAAAGAATAAGGCCATAACGTAACATAATGTGGAAAAAGTCAATGAGTCTGAATGCTTTCCGAAGGTTACTGTATAGTCAGAATAACATGTGTTGCATTCAATTTCTATGTGCATTATTTTGAACATGCCTCACTTTATATTTTGTTCAAATAACTAAGTTTTACCTTTCAGGGCATCCGGAAGTTTGTATTTGTTATCAGTCGAAAAAACTTGCCTAATCCTTGTTTAATCATCAGCTTGTTTATGCTCAAGCCCACACAAGCAATACATACAGTTGAAGTCGGAAGTTTACATACACGTTAGCCAAGTACATTTATACTCAGTTTTTCAAAATTCCTGACATTAAATGCAAGTAATAATTCCCTGTTCTTAGGTCAATTAGGATCATCACTTTATTTTAAGAATGTGAAATGTCAGAATAATAGTAGAGAGAATGATTTATGTCAGCTTTTATTTCTTTCATCACATTCCCAGTGGGTCAGAAGTTTACATACATTCAATTAGTATTCGGTAGCATTGCCTTTAAATTGTTTAACTTGGGCCGAACGTTTCGGTTAGCATTCCACAAGCTTCCCACAATAAGTTGGGTGAATTTTGGCCCAGTTCTCCTGACAGAGCTGGTGTAACTGAGTCAGGTTTGTAGGCCTCCTTGCTTGCAAACGATTTTTCAGTTCTGCCCACAAATATTCTATAGAATTGAGGTCAGGGCTTTGTGGCCACTCCAATACCTTGACAAGTATGCTTGGGGTCATTGTCCATTTGGAAGACTCATTTGCGACCAAGCTTTAGCTTCCTGACTGATGTCTTGAGATGTTGCTTCAATATATCCCCATAACTGTCCCTCCTCATGACGCCATCTATTTTGTGAAGTGCACCAGTCCCTCCTGCAGCAAAGCACCCCCACAACAGGATGCTGCCACCTCCATGCTTCACGGTTAGGATGGTGCTATTTTGTTAATGGTGTGTATGGGAGGCAAAGGCAGGTGCAGGAGAGCAGAGTGTATTGAACAGGCACACTTTTTAATTCTATTCCAAAATAAACAGCACATAAAAACGTCAAAAAAAACACGGAACATGACAAAGGTAAAGTGCCCGACAATAATCCACAAACCAAAACAAACAAACAAATACACACAAAGACATGATGGGAAACAGAGGGCTAAATACATGTAGAATGATTAGGGAAGGAAAACCATGTGTGTATGGAACGAGACAAAACAAATGGATATATGAAAAATGGAGCGGCGATGGCTAGAATGGCTAGCTGCAATCTCCACCCCTGATGTGGAAATGCGACACCCTAGGAAGAAGACGGACTGCTGAAAGAACAGGCACTTCTCAGCCTTGACATACAGGTCATGCTCCAACAGTAGTCCTAGTACCATGCGCACCAAGAACACTCGCTTGGCGCATGTAGCGGAGTATATCAGAATGTCATCGATATACACCACTACACCCTGCCAGTGCAGGTCCCTGAAAATATTATCTACAAAGGATTAGAAAACTGATAGAGCATTCATCAACCCGTACGGCAGGATGAGGTACTGATATTGCCCTGTGGTGGCACTAAACGCTGTCTTCCACTCGTCTCCCTCCCGGATACGCACCAGGTTATAAGCACTCTTGAGATTCAGTTTCGTGAAGAAGTGCGCCCCATGCATTGACTCAATCGCCGTGGTGATTAGAGGTAGCAGGTAACTGTACCTCACCGTGATTTGATTGAGGCCTCTATAGTCAATGCACGGGCGTAAACCTCCATCCTTCTTCTTCACAAAAAATAAAATTGAGGCGGCGGGTGAAGTAGAGGGCCGAATGTACCCCTGACGCAGGGATTCAGAGACATATGTATCCATAGCCACCGTCTCCGCTTGTGACAGGGGATACACGTTACTCTTGAGAAGCGCAGCGTCTGCCAGGAGATTTCATCGCACAATCCCTCCGTCGATGAGTCTCCTTCTTTTTACAGAAGGCGAGAGCCAAATCTGCATATTCTGGGGGGAATGTGCACGGTGGAGACCTGGTCTGGACTTTCCACCATGGTAGCACCAACGGCAACCCCTACACACATCCCTGAGCACTCTCGCGACCACCCCGTAAGAGCCCTCTGTTGCCAGGAAATAGTGGGGTTATGCAGAGCCAACCAGGGAAGGCCTAGTACCACAAGAAATGCAGGAGAGTCAAAGAGGAAGAGGCTGATTTTCTCCTCATGATCCCCCTGCATAACCATGGCCAAGGAGATGGTGGCCCCCCTGATTAGCCCGGACCCTAATGGTCGACTATCCAGAGCGTGAACCGGGAAGGGTCTAACTACAGTAAAAATGGGGATCCGTAAACTAATGGCTAACGCTCTGTCGATAAAATTCCCAGCTGCGACGAGCACCTCATACTGGGAATGTGGAGAAAACTCAGGGAAACAAACAGGCGCAAACAGTTGATCAACAGAGGACTCTGGATGTGTGTGGTGCGAACTCACCTGGAGTGAAGCCAGAGTGCCCTGCCTGTTGCCTCGATTCCTAGAGGAACCAACATGGCACCGACCGGCAGTGTGTCCTCTGCGGCCACAGATGGTGGACGTGATGGCTCCTCCTCCAGTCTCCCTATGAGCAGCCCCTCCTAACTCCATGGGCATCGGAGCGTGGGTGCTGGAAGATGGCACCGACAGAGCCCCCTCTGGACGTCCGCGGGTGTCCAGCAGGTTATCCAACCGTATGGTCAAATCCACCAGTTGGTCAAAGGAGATGGTGGCATCCCTGCAGGCCAGCTCACGTCGGACGTCCTCTCGTAGGCTGCATCGATAGTGGTTGATGAGGGCCCTGTCATTCCAGCCATCTCCGGCGGCCAAGGTCCGGAATTCCAGAGCGAATTCCTGGGTGCTCCTCGTCCCCTGCCTCAAATGGAAAAGCCTTTCCTCGAAGTGGTCCAATGCCACGTCCTCCTCTCTCAACTCCAGCTCTCTTCCTGTGAGACAGGAAACGAGGGCAGCTACTCTCTCCCTTCCCGAGGGAGCTGGGTGCACAGTGGCCAGGTAGAGGTCCAGTTGTAACAGGAATACCTGGCACTGTGCTGCCGTCCCATCATACTCCCTGGGAAGGGAGAGATGCATCCCACTGGAATCCTCTCTGGATGCGACGGGTGGAGGAAATCCCGGTTGTACTTGTCGAGACTCCCTGTCTCTCCTAGCCGTCCATGGTTTGAACAACGCGATCCATCATGGCACCAAGTTGACTTAACATTGCCAAATGTTCATGGACGCGCTTCTCGACTCCCATAACCGGGGTACCTGCTCCTGCTGACTCCATGTTTTGGTGTGTAATTCTGTCAATGCATGTAGAATGACAAGGGAATGAAAACCAGGTGTGTATGGGACAAAACAAATGGATATATGAAAAATGGAGCGGCGATGGCTAGAAAGCCTGTGACATCGATCGCTGATCGCCACCCGAACAAGGAGAGGAGCCGACTTTGGCGGAAGTCGTGACATCTTTGGCTTGCAAGCCTCCCCCATTTTCCTCCAAACATAATGATGGTCATTATGGCAAAACAGTCCTATTTGCTTCATCAGACCTGAGGACAATTCTCCAAAAAGCATGATCTTTGTCCCCATGTGCAGTTGCAAACCGTAGTCTGCCTTTTTTTTATGGCAGTTTTGGAGCAGTGGCTTCTTCCATGTTGAGCGGCCTTTCAGGTTATGTTGATATAAGACTCGTTTTACTGTGGATATAGATACTTTTGTACCTGTTTCCTCCAGCATCTTCACAAGGTCCTTTCCTGTTGTTCTGGGATTGATTTGCACTATTTGCACCAAAGTACATTCATCTCTAGACAGAACGTGTCTCCTTCCTGAGCGGTATGATGGCTGCGTGGTCCAATGGTGTTTATACTTGTGTCCTATTGTTTGTACAGAAGGACGTGGTACCTTCAGGCGTTTGGAAATTGCTCCGAAGGATGAACCAGACTTGTGGAGGTGTACATTTTTTTTTCTGAGGTCTTGGCTGATTTTCTTTTGATTTTCCCATGATGTCAAGCAAAGAGACCCAGTTTGAAGGTAGGCCTTGAAATACATCCACAGGTACACCTCCAATTGACTGAAATTATGTCAATAAGCCTATCAGAAGCTTCTAAAGCCATGACATCATTTTCTGGAATTTTCCAAGCTTTTTAATGGCACAGTCAACTTAGTATATGTAAACCTCTGACCCACTGGAATTGTGATACAGATTATTTCACTTATAATTCACTGTATGTAAACAATTGTTGGAAAAATTACTTGTGTAATGCACAAAGTAGATGTCCTAACCAATTTGACCAAAACTATAGTTTGTTAAAACCTCTCTGGGTTATGTGGGACGGTAGCGTCCTACCTCGCCAACAGCCAGTGAAATTGCAGGGCGTCAAATTCAAAACAACAGAAATCCCATAATTAAAATTCCTCAAACATACAAGTATTTTACACCATTTTAAAGATAAACTTGTTGTAAATCCAGTCACAGTGTCCGAAATATAGACAAAATGAATCACTAACCTTTGATGACGTCACGTCTCTCGTCGGAAGACATGGACCAAAGCACAGCGTGGTAAGTGTTCATGATTTTTATTTATCAAAACACTAACAAAAATAACAAAGTGAAAGACTAACAGTTCTGTAAGGCAAATAAACTATGCAGAAAACAACTACACACAAAACACAGGTGGGAAAGGGTTGCCTAAGTATGATTCCCAATCAGAGACAACGATAGGCAGCTGCCTCTGAACCACACTCGGCCAGAAATAAAGAATCTAGAATGCCCACCCTAGTCACACCCTGGCCTAACCAAAATAGAGAACAAAAGCCTCTCTATGGTCAGGGCGTGACAGTACCCTTCCCCCAAAGGTGCGGACTCCGGACGCAAAACCTGACTCTAAAGGGGAGGGTCTGGGTGGGCATCTCTTCACGATGGCGGCTCCGGTGCAGGACGTAGACCCCCCTCCGCCCGCAGATCCCTTCGCATTGGTGGTGGCCCTGGTGCATGGACCTTCAATGGAGTAACCGGGCTGCAGATCATCGCCGGAGGAACCAGATACCGATCATCATCGGAGGCTCCGGACTGGGGACCGTCGCCAGAGGCTCCGGACTGGAGACCGTCGCTGGAACAGGTCTCACCGGACTGAGGAGACGTACTGGCAGCCTAGTGAGTGGAGCTGCCACAACACATCCTGGCTGGAAACCCACTCTAGCCCGGTGAGTGTGGAGAGCTAGTACCAGACGCACTGGGCTATGATGGCGCACTGGGGGCATAGTGCGTAGAGCCAGCGCAGGACACACTGGACCGTGGAGGCGCATTGGAGGTCTGGAGCATAGAGCTGGCATAACTCATCCTGGCTGGATCCCCCTCTTTAGCCCGGCAAGTGCAGGGAGCTGGAACAGGCCTCACTGGGCTTAGCTGGCGAACTGGGGACACCGTGCATAGAGCTGGCGCAGTATAACCTGGACCGAAGAGACGCACCGGAGGCCAAGAGCGCTGAGCCGGCACAATCCCTTCTGGCTGAATGCCCACTCTAGCACGGCCACTGTGGGGAGCTTGCAGAGAGCGCACCGGGCTGTGGCTGCGCCCCGAAGGCATGGTGCTCAGAACCGGATAACACGGTGCTTGACCAGTCATTCGCTCCCCGCGGTAACCACGGGGAGTTGGCTCAGGTCTGAACCCTGACTCCGCCAATCTCCCCGTGTGCCACCCCAAATGCCTCTCGTGCTTGCCTCATTGAACCAACTCCTCGTAAGCCTTAGCTGCCTCCATCTCCTCCTTCGGACGGCGATACTTTCCAGCCAACGCCCAGGATCCTTTCCCATCTAAGATCTCCTCCCAGGTCCATTTCTCATGACCACGCTGCTTGGTTCTTTGGTGGTGGGTAGTTCTGTCATGATTTTTATTTATCAAAACAACTACCCACAAACACAGGTGGGAAAAAGGCTGCCTAAGTATGATTCCCAATCAGAGACAACGATAGACAGCTGCCTCTGATTGGGAACCACACTCGGCCAAAAACAAAGAAATAGAAAACATAGAAATAAAGAAACTAGAATGCCCACCCTAGTCAGTCTCTGGCATAACCAAAATAGAGAATAAAAGCCTCTCTATGGCCAGGGCGTGACAGATGATCTTCATCAGATGACACTCATAGGACTTCATGTTACACAATACATGTATGTTTTGTTCGATAAAGTTCATATTTATATCCAAAAATTCCAGTTTACATTGCCGCATTATATTCAGTAGTTCCAAAACATCCGGTGATTTGGCAGAGATTCACATCAATTTTCAGAAATAGTCCTACTACAAGTGTTATGCATGGCATTTTAGATCCACTTCTCCTTAAGGGAACAGTTTGACATTTTAAAGAGAACCATTTCTTACTGTGACGAGGAAGCTTATTCTAAAGCACCACATTCTATTGTACCAGTGAGTGGGTGGACATTTGGATAATTACGTCTCCATAGGTAGATGGGGTTTGAGTAGCTCAATGTTGGATCACACCGACTGCAAATGTCAATTCCAGCAGGTCCCTGCGGCTAAATTCATGGCCTTGCCTGAACTAGTCATTATTAATATTAGCTGGAAGAGTGCAACCTCTATGTTGTCAAATCGGCTTTGTAAAGATCACTTAAATCAATTATTTGTCAGCAATATTTAATGAGCTGAGCACAACCAGCAGCTGCCCTGCTTAAGTGTGAATCCTATGAAGAGTAGCACTGTAAACATGTAAACACAAGAGTGGAGAACTGGAATTCACAGGGTTTACGTCATGTTTCTCAGTCTTTTCAACTCCCCTCAATTCACAGGAAGTCCACAAATATCAATTCATTTGCTTGTCTTGTTCTGATACATTTCCAGAACAAGACGTGCCTTTGAGCTGAGGCTTCTATGGGAGGTTATTCATTATAATGTATGTTTGAAAGGTCCAATGTAGCTGTTTTTATCTCAATATCAACTCATTTTAGGCAGGCCAAAACTCCATTATCCAAAACAGGTTGAAATTTCAGGTGTTCTTTTCAAACAGCTCTTACACTAAAAGCGCATTATCATAACTTTCTCAATTTCACAGTATTATTTCAACCTCATAATGTGGAAATATGTATAAAACACTGGCAAATTGTGTTTTTGAGTGCACTGGGCCTTAAAGCTTGTGTAACATTGTATCCTTAAAACCTTTGAACGCTGCAATGTCAGGTTCCCCTCTAAGCATTGAAGACGGAAAAGTACAGAAGGAGAATAGTGAAGGAGTGTTTGCAATGCTTAGAAAAAGGTTGAAAGACAGATCAGAGGCAAAACCAAGGTGTTATCTTTATGCAGTAGGTAAGCAATTCTAACTCAGTCAGCCAACATATTTCATACTTCTACTCTCCCGAATACACATTCAAACGTCACTTAACTTAAAACCATGTGTTCGAAGACTGATGAGCAATCGATCAACAACGACACACAGTCTCTGCATACCTGAGGCAACTTATTCAGAGTTTTGTACAATGTGTGTATTTATGCCTTATTTGCATCTTTGCCATCTAGATGGAGTCAATGATCTGCCTCAGGGTGTTTTAATTCATTCAAATTTTATACTCCCACTTTCAAAGGGAACCCAATTTGGTGTCTGGCCCCCTTTAGCTTCCCTAACTTGATATTTAGCCCTAATTTTTGCTAAGTAAACAGCCTGAACAATGGATAATCAGAAATTGGGATGATGGTGAGAGAGAGGCAGATGCTCCTCTGCATTGCAGATATTGCCGCCTCTGCTTCGAATCAATTGGAAATTAGCGCCGTTTCACAGCAGCTGCTGTTGTGCATTTATTTATTTTGCTGGAGTGTTCCCTCTTTTTTGTGGTTGCTCTGAACATAGCTGCTGCATGGAGCCTCAGAGGCCTTTCAAAAAGAAAGGAGAAGGTTATGTCTCTGTTCAATTAACAATATTCGTGCAGTGTGAAGTTTGTTCCGGTGAAAAGTTTAGTCAAGTGTTTTCAAGAGTACACGTTATTTTTCAGTGTGCGTGTGCTCTTTCCTCAGTTGAAACTGTATGCACTCTATGGAAATCTTCCTTATTTTACCATAAGAGCACATTATTATTTACAGGAACAACTTGGGTTACAGTTACAGAGAAGAAGAGTTAAATAAGTAACACCCATACTCCCCAGATGCCAGGGGATCTTTACGAACCACAGAGAGTACAGACTTTGGATTAGATCTAGTCTAAAAGACGATTCCTACTTACAGCACAGCATTCAGAGCAGTTTGGCGTTTCAAAATAATAGCCATGAATCAAGTGTAAGTTGCTAAATGTGTTGTTGTCAACAAGCTGACTCCCCACTATATTGACAGACCATGGAGGTCTACTTAAAGAAAGACCACACACACTACCATAACAGCATGTCACTGCAAATTACAAGTATTGCGTAAGTAATTTCTGATACAGTGCAATGTGGGGGAATGGTTTCTATGGAAACCCCATTATGAACCCCATTATAAAACTGGTTGTTTTGAGTCTGGGTGTTGATTGGACGAGCAGCATTCCAAGCCGTGCTGTATTGGCCGTCACAGACATATGCCTGCTAATAGTTCCATCTGAAAATTATCGCCTTCATAAGAATATCATGTTCATGTTACGAGCAGTATGACTGGTGGCATTGTCAGGATGAGCCTGCAGGAAGCGTACCACATGAGGGAGGAGGATGTCTTCTCTGTAACGCACAGCGTTGAGATTTCCTGCAATGACAACAAGCTCAGTACAATGATGCTGTGACACACCACCCCAGACTATGGACCCTCTACCTCCAAATCAATCCCGCTCCAGAGTACAGGCCTCGGTGTAACGCTCATTCCTTTGACGATGAACGCAAATTCGACCATCACCCCTGGTGAGACAAAACCATGACTAGTCAGTGAAGAGCACTTTTTGCCAGTCCTGTCTGGTCCAGCGACGGTGGGTTTGTGCCCATAGGCAACATTGTTGCCGGTGATGTCTGGTGAGGACCTGCCTTACAACAGGCCTACAAGCCCTCAGTCCAGCCTCTCTCAGCCTATTGCGGACCGTCTGAGCACTGATGGAGGGATTGTGCGTTCCTGGTGTAACTCGGGCAGTTGTTGTTACCATCCTTTACCTGTCCCGTAGGTGTGATGTTCGGATGTACCGATCCTGTGCAGGTGTAGTTACACATGGTCTGCCACTGCGAGAACGATCAGCTGTCCGTCTTGTCTCCCTGTAGCGCTGTCTTACTCTTCTCACAGTACGGACATTGCAATATATTGCCCTGGCCACATCTGCAGTCCTCATGCCTCCTTGCAGCATGTCTAAGGCACGTTCACGCAGATGAGCAGGGACCCTGGGCATCTTTCTTTTGGTGTTTTTCAGAGTCAGTAGAAAGGCCTCTTCAGTGTCCTAAGTTTTCATAACTGTGACCTTAATTGCCTACTATCTGTAAGCTGTTAGTGTCTTTAAGAACGTTCCCCAGGTGCATGTTCATTACTTGTTTATGGTTCATTGAACAAGCATGGGAAACAGTGTTTAAACCCTTTACAATGAAGATCTGTGAAGTTATTTGGATTTTACGAATTATCTTTGAATGACAGTTTCCTGAAAAAGGGACGTTTCTTTTTTTGCTAGTTTACATGTACATTTACCTCAATGTACCGGTACCCCCTCTATATAGCCTCATTACTGTTATTTTATAGTTGCTCTTTAATTATTTGTTGATTATTCTTTTCTTCTTTTTTAAAAAATGTTTACATTTGTATTATTTATTGTTTATTTAGTAAATACTTTCTTAATTAATACCTATTTTTTCTTGTAAGTAAGCATTTTGCTGTTGTATTCGGTGCATGTGACAAATAAAATGTGAATTGATTTGAAAGGGCATCTGTGTATTCACACCTCCCAAATATGGATTTTGCCTTTAGGACAGGGGTATTCAACTCTTACAATACGAGGTCCTGAGCCTACTGCTTTTTTGTTCTACCTGATCATTAATTGCACACACCTGGTGTCCCAGGTCTAAGTCAGTCCCTGATTAGAGGTGAACAATGAAAAAATGTAGTGGAATTGGCTTCGAGGTCCAGAGTTGAGTTTGTGGGCTTTTGGACATTACTCACCTTGCCAGTCACCAATGGCTGTGGTGAAAGACATTTTCAAAGTTTGTGAAATTTAGTCAGAGAGATTCAGTGGGTAAGCAGAGTTCTACAGTAGGCCCAACCATCTAACACTGATATCAATGGACAATTACCTGGATTGTCTACAATGAAGTTAAAAATAGATATTGGGAAATGTCAAAATGTGTTTTCACTCTTTAAAGCTGCAATATGTAACTTTATGGGAAACCTGACCAAATTCACATAGAAATGTGAGTTACAAATCTGTCAATTCTCATTGAAAGCAATAGATTAGTCTAAGAATCAATAGATTTGTTCTGTGTGCTATTTGTATGCTTCCCATTAAGTATTGTTTTTGCACCTTTTACTTTAGGTTTTGTACACCAGCGCCAAACAACTGAAACAACAACATTTCACAGTGGTTTGGATGGTACAATGCATGATACACTATGCATTGATTGTTTTGTCCGCTTTGTCCACTTTTGTCCACTTTTTTGCCCGCTTTGAGGACAATACAGTGCCACTGACACGGCCCGCAACTAAAACATGCGGACCCTCCTTCACTGCAGCCGATGTGAGGAAAACATTTAAACGTGTCAACCCTCGCAAGGCTGCAGGCCCAGACGGCGTCCCCAGCCGCGCCCTCAGAGCATGCGCAGACCAGCTGGCTGGTGTGTTTACGGACATATTCAATCAATCCCTATCCCAGTCTGTTGTTCCCACATGCTTCAAGAGGGCCACCATTGGTCCTGTTCCCAAGAAAGCTAAGGTAACTGAGCTAAACGACTACCGCCCCGTAGCACTCACTTCCGTCATCGTGAAGTGCTTTGAGAGACTAGTCAAGGACCATATCACCTCCACCCTACCTGACACCCTAGACCCACTCCAATTTGTTTACCGCCCAAATAGGTCCACAGACGATGCAATCTCAACCACACTGCACACTGCCCTAAGCCATCTTACCAAGAGGAATACCTATGTGAGAATGCTGTTAATCGACTACAGCTTGGCATTTAACACCATAGTGCCCTCCAAGCTCGTCATCAATCTCGAGACCCTGGGTCTCGCCCCGCCCTGTGCAACTGGGTACCGGACTTCCTGACGGGCCGCCCCCAGGTGGTGAGGGTAGGCAACAACATTTCCACCCCGCTGATCCTCAACACTGGGGCCCCACAAGGGTGTGTTCTGAGCCCTCTCCTGTACTCCCTGTTCACCCACGACTGCGTGGCCACGCACGCCTCCAACTCAATCATCAAGTTTGCGGACGACACAACAGTGGTAGGCTTGATTACCAACAACGACGAGACGGCCTACAGGGAGGAGGTGAGGGCCCTCGGAGTGTGGTGTCAGGAAAATAACCTCACACTCAACGTCAACAAAACTAAGGAGATGATTGTGGACTTCAGGAAACAGCAGAGGGAACACCCCCCTATCCACATTGATGGAACAGTAGAGGAGAGGGTAGTAAGTTTTAAGTTCCTCGGAGTACACATCATGGACAAACTGAATTGGTCCACCCACACAGACAGTATCGTGAAGAAGGCGCAGCAGCGCCTCTTCAACCTCAGGAGGCTGAAGAAATTCGGCTTGTCACCAAAAGCACTCACAAACTTCTACAGATGCACAATCGAGAGCATCCTGTCGGGCTGTATCACCGCCTGGTACGGCAACTGCTCCGCCCACAACCGTAAGGCTCTCCAGAGGGTAGTGAGGTCTGCACAACGCATCACCGGGGGCAAACTACCTGCCCTCCAGGACACCTACACCACCCGATGTCACAGGAAGGCCATAAAGATCATCAAGGACAACAACCACCCGAGCCACTGCCTGTTCACCCCGCTATCATCCAGAAGGCGAGGTCAGTACAGGTGCATCAAAGCTGGGACCGAGAGACTGAAAAACAGCTTCTATCTCAAGGCCATCAGACTGTTAAACAGCCACCACTAACATTGAGTGGCTGCTGCCAACACACTGACTCAACTCCAGCCACCTTAATAATGGGAATTGATGGGAAATTATGTAAAATATATCACTATCACTTTAAACAATGCTACCTAATATAATGTTTACATACCCTACATTATTCATCTCATATGTATATGTATATACTGTACTCTATATCATCTACTGCATCTTTATATAATACATGTACCACTAGCCACTTTAACTATGCCACTTTGTTTACATACTCATCTCATATGTATATACTGCACTCAATACCATCTACTGTATCTTGCCTATGCCGCTCTGTACCATCACTCACTCATATATCTTTATGTACATATTCTTTATCCCCTTACACTTGTGTCTATAAGGTAGTAGTTTTGGAATTGTTAGCTAGATTAGTTGTTGGTTATTACCGCATTGTCGGAACTAGAAGCACAAGCATTTCGCTACACTCACATTAACATCTGCTAACCATGTGTATGTGACAAATAAAATTTGATTTGATTTGACTGGGCAGGGGCGCAACCATGGGTGGGCCTGGGAGGGCATATGCCCACCCACTTGGGAGGCAGGCCCACCTACTAGGGAGCCAGGCCCAGTCAATCAGAATGAGTTTGTCCCCACAAAAGGGCTTTATTACAGACAGAAATATTCCTCAGTTTCATCAGCTGTCTGGGTGGCTGGTCTCAAACGATCCCACTGGTGAAGAAGTTGAATGTGGAGGACCTGGGCTGCTGTGGTTACACGTGGTCTGTGGTTGTGAGGCCAGTTGGACATACTGCCAAATTCTCTAAAATGACATTGGAGGCAGTTTATGGTAGAGAAATTAACATTAAATTCTCTGGCAACAGCTCTGGTGAACATTCCTGCAGTCAGCATGCCATTTACACGCTCCCTCAAAACTGTGACATCTGTGGCATTGTGTTGTGTGATAAAACTGCATATTTTAGAGGCCTTTTATTGTCCCTAGCACAAGGTGCACCTGTGTACTGATCATGTTGTTTAATCAGCTTCTTGATATGCCACACCTGTCAGATGGATGGATTATCTTGGCAAAAGACAAATGCTCACTAACTGGGATGTAAACAAATTTGTGTTCAAAATTGGAGAGAAATAAGCTTTTTGTGCATATGGAAAATTCCTGGGATATTTGATTTCAGCTCATGAAACATGACTATATTTCGATTGACTGATTTCCTTATATGAACTGTAACTCACTACAATTGTTGAAATTGTTCCATTTATACTTTTGTTCAGTTGTATTTGTAACAAGTACTACTGCCTGTCTGGGATATGTGGGTGGCAGGTAGCCTTGTGGTTAGAGAGTTGGACTAGTAACTGAAAGGTTACAAGATCGAATCCCCATATATAAAAAAAGTTATATATGGCTGCCTGTGTAGCGCTGACTACTACCTTTGCAATGCCACTGCTTGAGTTATGCGCCAAATTGCACGGACCCTCCATATATGATGTTGTCTTGTCAGCTCGGGGATTCGATCTTATAGGTTAATGCAGTAACGCTAGATATCCACCATCTTTGATAAGTACTGTATATATTTTTTCCCTAGGGGCCCCTCAAAAAATGCATGGTCGTGTGTGGCACCACTGATAATCTTTTCAGAGTTTTGGTTACGGTTAACACAGTAATCATATCAACTCATGTTTAAGCAGTCCCAAGCATTGTGTAACTCATATTTCAACTGCGCTAGCTACTAATACTCACTCATTCTCTCATGTCTAGTGAGGCCCAGTCATGAATAAAGGAGCAGGAGGGCTACAGTATGTTGAATGTGTATCTGACACTGCCATGTTGGGTCCTCGCCAGGATTATAATTCTCTGAGCAAGGGCATCGGAGCTGAAAACATCCAGTTGTAAATAGCATGTAGGTGTCTGATCCCCTGTTTAATGCTGACACGGAGATAACCGATGATCCTTCTGATCATCAACAATGCTAGAACAGCCACCAACCGCACTCCCTCTGCCTTTTGATTTCAAATGCAACGGCGTGCTCAATAAAAAAAGGATCATTGCTAATAAATTATCGTGTGATCCCACCCCCTCTCCCTTCTCTCTCTTTCCCTCCCCTCCATCCGGCATCATAAAAGTTATCTTTGAAATGTGGAGCCTTATCTGAGGCACGGAATGAAATGAAGTTCTCACAAGAAACGTAGATTAAAAAAAGGCAGCTGACTGTCAACATGCTGGTGATGTTATCTCGACCAAGAGAGAAAAGTACTAATTAATATGTGTATTTTCTTCTCTCCTCCAGCTCTCATGTTTTAGTTCTTACAGAGCAGTGGCACCATTTCCAGTTTCTTGTCAAGTCCGTTGGCGTGGATAGAGATTAAATGGGTAATTCTTACAAAAGGTTGGCAGGCAGTTACACTATTCTGCATTAATGTCTCTCAGTAAAATTGTATTTTTGGTTCGTATCCTGGAAAACCAATAATGTTTGATAGGGCTCAATGTTAAAATAGGGCTCAATGTTAAAATAATCTTAACGTTATTACAGACTTTGACATACTGTATGTACTATAACCTTAGACATATTATTTTATTATTTTTTTCAACTTGTGTGTTTGTTGGAATGATAGTTTAGCAGAAGAGTTGTACCTTCTTTCAATCAATTGCATTTTTAGATCCAGCTATTAAAGCATTGTGAAACAACATGTATTCTTACCTCACTTTGCAGCTGACCCTATTGTGTTGTTTCTACAATTTCTTGCACTTGTTTTGAAAAATGATAGCTCTTAAAGGGGACCCTAGTATGTACCTTATGGCTATTTTCTTCTTGGAAATCCAATGACAAACACCTACCATCTGCCAAGATGTATGGCCTCAAATGCTGTGCCTTTTCTGCAGCCTCTTTCTTGATGGCACTTGGAGAGGAAAGCTAGTTGTGAGGAAGTAAAGTGGCTGTGCTTGTGAGCTATTGCCTTGTCTAGCTTCAGCACTGATCAATTAGTATTTATTGTGAGAGCTGAGAGGAGAAAAGAAGAAGAACATCTACTATTGGGAGTAATATCCGAGGTTGGCTGGTAGTTTGTCTGTGCCCAATGATACATGGGAGTACAATTTTCCAGCCATGTTTGTGGTCTAGAATGTTATATCCTGTGAAAAGAAACACAGTTTTTCATGTATGAATATTTAGACATTTTGCATTCTTGAATCATATTTCTCTCTCTACTATAAATTACCACTTGAAAACTAACTAAAAGGAGCTTCCAGCTTTTACCACCCGTCAGAAGATCAATTCAACTTTGTTGACATGACACTGCTGTAGAGTGCTTTAAATGTATCACTTCCAAGACTAAAATACAGTTTTGGTCAGTCCAATTATTTCCCCATGGAGGCTCGTCATTCTAAACTTCACTGGGTCCATCTTGTGAAATAAATAATGAATGGCTCTCCTTCCAGCGGCCCTGCGGCTATCAGAGGAAGCACAGAGAAAGAGAAACATTGCATGTTTGCTTTGAGAAGGGTCTGCAGCATTTATAACCCGCAAGGGTGAGCACAGTTATTTTCTTTAACAATTTTCCTTCTCCCTTTGGTGACAACTTGTCAGTTATATCTACAGGACAAAAATTAATTGAAGTGGAGAGTCAGTGAACGCTCCTTTTAATGTTTGCAGGCACATGCTGTGTACTGGAAGTCTGTATGGATGTGAATACCACCAATAAATTAGCATCAATGCTCTGCATAGCCTTGTTATATTAACCACTTAAAAAATCAAATAAAGACATAGTAATTTAATCCTATTTAATATTGCACATTTCTCTAATAGTCTCACAAAACAGAAGTAAGTAATCTACAAAAATAAATACACGATTTAACTGCTTTACTAATTTCAAAGGCAAACGCTGTCAACCAAAGTGTTGAGTTTTAAATCGTGTCCCACCTTATACCTCATGCGTTAGTCTGTCCACATACAGTGCCTTCAGAAAGTTTTGAAACCCCTTGACATTTCTCACATTTTGTGTTAAAGTAGGATTAAAACTGATTTAATTGTATTTTTTTTGTCAACGATCTACACAAAATACTGTCAAAGTAGAAAATAATGATAACATTTGTCAAAAGTTATGAAAAATAAAACACATATCTTGATTAGAAAAGTATTCAACCCCCTGAGTCAAAACATGTTTGAATCACCTTAGTCAGCAATTACACTTGTGAGTCTTTCTGGGTAAGTCTCCAATCCACGCCTGGATTGTGCAAAATTTGCCCATTTAATCTTTTGACACTTCTTCAAGCTTTGTCAAGTTGGTAGTTAACCATTGCTACACAACGATTTTCAGGCCTTGCATTAGATTTTCAAGTAGATTTAAATGAAAACTGTAACTCGGCCACTCAGGAATATTCCCTGTCTTCTAGGTAAGCAACGATTTTCAGGCCTAGATTTGGCCTTAGGTTATTGTCCTACTGAAAGGTGAATTAAACTCCCAGTGTCTGGTGGAAAGCAGACTGAACCAGGTTTTTCTCTAGGATTCTGACTGAGCTTAGCTCCATTTCTTTTTTTTATCCTGAAAAACTTGATTATATGCATACTCATAACATGATGCAGCCACCACTATGCTTGAAAATATTGAGAGTGGTACTCAATGTGTTGTGTTGAATTTTCCCCAAACATACCACATTCTATTCAGGACAACAATTGAATTGCTTTGCCACAATTTCTGCAGTATTACTGCAAATCAGGATGCTTGATTTGGAAGCTTTCTTATTTTCACTCTGTCATCTGAGTTAGGAAGGACGCCTGTATCTTTCAAGTGACTGGGTGTATTGATACACCATCCAAAGTGAAATTAATAATAACCTCCCCATGCCCAAATCGATGTTCAATGCCTGCTATTTTTTACCCATCTACCAATACTGTAGGTGCCATTCTTTCCAAGGAATTGGAAAACCTCCCTGGTCTTTGTGGTTGAATCTGTGTTTGAAATTCACTGCTCGACTGAGGGACTTTACAAATAATTGTATGTGTGTGGTACAGATATGAGGTAGTCATAAGAAAATGTTAATTAAAACCTCTTAAGGAGGCTGCGAATTTTCGCAGCTTTTTGTTAAAAATCGCGCAACATTTCAGCGCCCTGCTACTCATGTCAGGAATATAGTATATGCATATGATTAGTATGTGTGGATAGAAAACACTCAGACGTTTCTAAAACTGGTTAAATCACGGCTGTGACTATAACAGAACATCTGTTTCATCGAAAAGCGCAGGAAAATCTGATCACTGAAAGTGGAAATAAATATCCATGCGCCACTTTCAGGAATTGTTAAAGGTGAACCGTATTAAATGAGGCCGAGGTTGCAGTACCTACAGCTTCCACAGGATGTATAGAGTCTTCTCATTTGATTCTGATTTGATTCTTGGTAGATCCGACCAAAGGGAACCGATTCCCTCCGACCACCAACTTGATGCATCGTCTCTGTGTTTTTCCGGACATTTTTTCCACACGACCAGCTATCGAATTTACATCGCCTCCTGATGATTTTTATAGCTTATTAACGTGTAGTAATACCTAAAGTTGCATTAGAAAGGTATTTCGAAGTGTTTTGTGAAAGTTTATCGTCGACTTTTTAACTTTTAAAAAATGACGTTACGTTATGAAACGCTATTTTTTCCCGTTTATCACACAGTCTTCATAGATCGATATCTAGGCTATATATGGACCGATTTAATCGAAAAAAAGACCCAATATTGATTATGGGACATCAAGGAGTACCAACAAAGAAGATGGTCAAAGGTAATGAATGTTTTATATTTTATTTATGCGTTTTGGGTAGCGCCGTCTACCGCAAAATCTGTCTGTTTAGGTGACGTTGCAGTATTTTGGGGGTACATGCTATCAGATAATAGCTTCTCATGCTTTCGCCGAAAAGCATTTTACAAATCTGACTTGGTGGCTAGATTCACAACGAGTGTAGCTTTAATTCACTACCTTGAATGTGTATTTTAATGAAAGTTTCATGAAATTATGAGTTTTATCAAAAAACTATAGGTGGCGCTCTGAAATCCGCTGAGTGCTGTTCCTTCGTGGGAACAGTATTTTGCATAATCCTTAAGAAGTTTTAAACTATTATTGCACACAGTGAGTCCATGCAACTTATTATGTGACTTGTTAAACACATTTTAAGCAAGGGGTTGAAAACTTGATTCAAGACATTTCAGCTTTTCTTGTTTAATTTGTAAACATTTCTGAAAACATAATTCCATTTTGCCATTATGGGGTATTCTGTGTAGGCCAGGGGGAAAAACCTTAATTAAATCAATTTTCAATTCAGGCTGTAACACAACCAAATGTGGAAAAAGTCAAGGGATGTGAGTACTTTCTGAAAGGATTGTACATTTACATCTGAACGTTCTCCTGAACAGGCCCATGTTGGAGATGGAGATATGAGGCCTTTTCCCAGAAGTCTTAGCCTGTCAAACAGCTGCGGGGTCATGGTTGATCTGAGTCGTGGGGGACTATTTTCCATTTAATCCCTCAAGATTGTTTAATGTACCAAGAACAAAAGATTCCATAATAAAGACAAACCTCATTTTGTTTTCAGTTTGAGCAGGGGGCTTTGGTTAAACAATACTGTATGTGTGTTATGCTTGAACACCCTACATTGGCTCCCTGATGGCTCCTACAGTACTCACTGTAAGGGGTATTTCGAGACACTTAATATGCAGTCACCTGAATTCAAATTTGATGATTACAACCAAGTCAGTTGAACAAGAAATTTTTATTTTCTTTTTTTTTCTTAGGGTGGATCAGCTTAATATTGCGGAAAGAATGTTGCTTCCAATGTAGTTGTCTGCATCATTTCCAATCCCCCATATTTTTTGGGTAAATATATATATCCATACACGCATGCATATATATACACATATATACATACACATACCTATATAGTCATACATACTTTTTAAAGAATATACCTTTATTATTATTCCCTGCAAACCCTTTCGCCGATCCCCCAATTGGAGTAAACTAATAAACACTTCTGCTTTTACCTTCAATCCATACATCTTATACACACTCTACAGACACAGTCTACTTTACAATAGTTCTCTCTTGTTTGTTCTTAGTCCTTCCTCTATTTCTGATGTCCATCCAGTTTGATTTCTATTTGTAACTATGCTATTTCGCAAAAGCTCCGAACCTATATACATTCTACGGATCCCTTATGCCCTACATTGTTTATCTTGTTATTAGTCCCACAAGAAAGTTTAGATGAGGTGAGGCTTTGGAAAGACTTTAAGTATTTGAGGTTTCAATAGAGCTCTGTGACTGACGTGTTTTGACGTTGTAAGAATGTCATGTGGGGACGTACACCTCCACACTATTTCCCATTACACGATTCAACCCTTGTTCCTCCATCCATCCATGCAGCCCCAATCTCACCGAATGGTCCCTCCAATCGCAGATAAAAATCTAAAGTGAACGTGACCCCGGGACATTGTTGCAGTTCACTTTCTGTGTCCTGGCTTTCCCAAGGAATGTGTCGCCTGAGGCAGACTTTGACTAAGAACACGTCGATATTACATTTTCGGGGTTAGTCATTCAGTAAAGACATTAGGTAGCACTTTACTTGACACCCAGTGTCAACACGTTATGACAGGGCCATAACTAGGTCATAATATCATAACAGCTGACATAATGCTGTCATGACCCATATTTACACCTGTTGTGACAAATATTGTGTTATTTTATGGCTGGTTAGTGTCAAAATGCCAATAAGTTCCATTTGTTTGAAAGTTTTTCTTCAATCCTTTGTATAATGAATTCTCTTTCCCCCCCATCAATTTAAGTAACTTGTAGAAAATGCACT
Organism: Oncorhynchus tshawytscha; assembly: GCF_018296145.1. NCBI lineage: Eukaryota > Metazoa > Chordata > Actinopteri > Salmoniformes > Salmonidae > Oncorhynchus > Oncorhynchus tshawytscha. The sequence continues at coordinate 24,219,766 of NC_056438.1, forward strand.
TTATGACACTGTCATGAAACATTATGACCCTTCTGTGTCACTTTACTTGGACTAAGAAAATAACCTTTATGACACTGTCAAGAAGCATTATGACCATCATAATCATATAAGCCAGATAGGCCTATCACGTACAGTACATGCCCTTATGTCAGTCGTCAGTCAAATAAAGGGTGTCTTGTCCTGAAATCTGCTCCTGCATTCATCTCAGTCATCAGCAACAGAGCATTTGGGGTGTCAACTAGGCTGACATCAATGTGTGTGCAATTACAATGATAATTTAACATGGTCCATTTTGTTATATCTCTTTTTTTATAGGACATTAACATACTGTTGACACCTAGGCTAAGGTGTAAGGGAATGTTTTGCCTTGTTAGGTGTTATGGGTTTTGACACTTATGTAGATGTCATAACCAGCCATAAAATAACACTATGTCACAACAAATCTAAATATGTGTCATGACAGTATTATGACCGTATTATAGCATGTTATGTCAGCTGTTATTACATATTATGACTAGAGGTCGACCGATTAATCGGCATGGCCAGTCTATTAGGGCCGATTTCAAGTTTTCATAACAATCGGTAATCTGCATTTTTGGACACCAATTATGGCCGATTACATTGCATTCCACGAGGAAACTGCATATCAGGCTGGCCACCTGTTACGCAAGTGCAGCAAGGTGCCAAGGTAAGTTGCTAGTAAGCATTAAACTTATCTTATAAAAAACAATAACTCTTAACATAATCACTAGTTAACTACGTACACAAGGTTGATATTACTAGGTTATATAGCTTGTCCTGCATTGCATATAATCAATGCGGTGCTTGTTAATTTATTATCGAATCACAGCCTATTTCACCAAACGCCATTCGTTGCACGAATGTACCTAACCATAAACATCAATGCCTTTCTTAAAATCAATACACAGAAATATTTTTTTAAACCTGCATATTTAGTTAAAAGAAATTCATGTTAGAAGGCAATATTAACTAGGGAAAATGTGTCACTTCTCTTGTGTTCATTGCACGCAGAGTCAGGGTATATGCAACAGTTTGGGCCGCCTGGCTCGTTGCAAACTAATTTGCCAGAATTTTACATAATTATGACATAACATTGAAGGTTGTGCAATGTAACAGCAATATTTTCGTATTTCACTGAAAGAATAAACATTTTGTTTTTTGAAATGATAGTTTACGGATTTGACCATATTAATGACCAATGGCTCGTATTTCTGTGTTTATTATATTTAAGTCTATGATTTGATATTCGATAGAGCAGTCTGACTGAGTGGTGGTAGGCAGCAGTGGGCTCGTAAGCATTAATTCAAACTTTACTGCCTTTGCCAGCAGCTCTTAGCAATGCTTAAGTCGCAGCGCTGTTTATGACTTCAAGCCTATCAACTCCAGAGATTAGGCTGGCAATACTAACGTGCCTATTAGAACATCCAATAGTCAAAGGTATATGAAATACAAATGGTATACAGAGAAACAGATCAGGCGTCATAATTCCTATAATAACTACAACCTAAAACATCTTAAATGGGAATATTCAACCACCAGCTTTCATATGTTCTGAGCATGGTACTTAAACGTTAGCTTTTTACATGCGACATACTGCACTTTTACTTGATTCTCCAACAATGTATTATTGCATTATTTTAACCAAATTGAGCATGTTTCATTATTTACTTGAGACTAAATAGATTTTATTTATGTGTTATATTAAGTTAAAATAAGTGTTCATTGTTCATTCAGTATTGTTGTAATTGTCATTATTACAAATATATAATTTTTACAAAAATTGGCTGATTAATCAGTATCGCCGTTGAAAAATTATAATTGGTCTACCTCTAATTATGACATGGTAATGACAGTGTCATAACGTGTTATGACTCTGGGTTTCAAGTAAAGCGTTACCAGACATTACATGTGGAGATCAGAGTTTGCTAGCCAGGACAATGTATAGCCTAATGTTTTATTTAAGTCACAGTCTAATTTGCAATAGCCTAGCCTGGCCACTTTGTTTGGTAAGCTGAGGGATTGTTCGGGGGAGTATGTAACCACTGACAGTCCAACAAGAAGCTGTTTGTTTACAAAGACTCAAATATAAACAATGGAGTAATACAACCTTTTCACACATACCAACAAACTGGTGTGATCATTCTACAGTGGTCCCTGTACCATACGCTCAAACCAGTGTGATTAGAACGCTTAGAATATCCAGTTTCTAAGTTTCTATTGACGCAACAGTCAACATTTGAGCTGGCCCCAGTTTTTTCACAGAAACATTGTGCACAAACACAGTCCTTACAAAGTTATGTCCTGAATGTGACCAGTTTATTTTTGGATGCAATGTTCAGACATTCACAGAAGTAGCTACAGCATAACACAATCATCCAAACTGGAAAATGTAGGCTACATTTGACCTAGCGCTAACTGAGGAAAGATTGATGTAATACAAGCGGTCATATTTAGATAACACAATATTAATTAGGTAATAGCAATACTTTTTATAATTCATCACATCACGGGTGAGCTCACCATTTATCAAAATAATTGAGTAAAACACTTTCTAGTAATCGAAAGTAATCCAATGGGTAGTTTGTGCATGCCACCATGTTTTTTTTCATAGCTTCAACAAAAGATAAGAGACAAGAAGAGTTTGGTCTGTTTGCAGTATTCATGCTGAAGGGGGTGTTTCGTCTACCATCATTCCTTTGGTCCGACAGACGTTTACATGACACCCGGGATGCATTGTATAATGTCAACAAACATGGCGCCACACTTAGCTTAACATTAGCTCATTTATAATCTGTACAACCTTCAAAAAAGTTTTTTTATCACACATCTCGGGTGTCCATTACAATCTATGTAATAACTAGTTGTAACTTGTGAACATGTGAATAAAACTGTAAATGCCAACCAGAAAATGTACCAGTTTGTGCAGGACTGCGCAAATGTCTGCATACTTGATCTACGGAATCACTGGGGAAGTGCCTGGGCTCTCCTCAAAGAGAGAAGTTTGTCCGGCTCAGTAAAGCCGTTCACAAGCTATCTTAGAATAAACCATTTGATTAGCTGAAAATCTCTAATTTCACTCCGTTCTCTTATTCTTTAAAAGTATTGACGGTTTGGCACAATTCTATGTACTTTTCTCTTCCATTCAGTGATTGGTGTCCTTGTGTAAAATTGGTTGGCTTGATTAGTACCTTTATGTGTCTGAGTCTTATAACTTTTACCTGTTAGCAATGTCCTTTTATCCATGTTAATGAAAACACTCTTTGGAGCTCTTGAGATACTCAAGGCAACCATAGTTTTCATTGCATGTACTGTATGACGGAACACACTTGTTCTAGTATTGTCACGGTTTTCTTCCTGGGAAGGAGAGGCGGACCAAAACGTAGCGTGGTTATAATTCATGGTAATTTAATAAGGTAACTCAAACATGAACAGGATACAAAACAATAAACGTGAAAACCGAAACAGCCCTATCTGGTGCAGAAAACACAAAGACAGGAAACAATCACCCACAAAATACCTAAAGAATATGGCTGCCTAAATATGGCTCCCAATCAGAGACAACGATAAACACCTGTCTCTGATTGAGAACCAATCCAGGCAACCATAGACTTACCTAGACACCTAAAAGAACACAACCCCATAAATCTACAAAAACCACTAGACAAGAGAAAACACATAAATCACCCATGTCACACCCTGGCCTAACCAAAATAATAAAGAAAACAAAGATAACTAAGGCCAGGGCGTGACAGTACCCCCCCAAAGGTGCGGACTCCTGGCCGCACACCTAAACCCATAGGGGGTCTGGGTGGGCGTCTGTCCATGGTGGCAGCTTAGGCGCGGGACGTGGACCCCACTCCACCATAGTCTTAGTCCGTTTTTGTAGCATCCTAGGAACGGCGACCCTCGCCGCTGACCTAGGATTGGCAACCCTACTAAATTGCCCCACTGGACTAAGGGGCAGCTCCGGACTGGGGTAGCGCAGAACTGAGAGGTAGCTCAGGCTGGTTGACGGCTCTGGCGGCTCTGGCTGAATGGCGGCTCTGGCGGATCCTGGCTGAATGGCGGCTCTGGCGGATCCTGGCTGAATGGCGGCTCTGGCGGATCCTGGCTGAATGGCGGCTCTGGCGGATCCTGGCTGAATGGCGGATCCTGGCAGACTGGCGGCTCTGGCGGGTCCTTGCAGACTGGCGGCTCTGGCGGCTCCTTGCAGACTGGCGCCTCTGGCGGCTCCTTGCAGACTGGCGGCTCTGGACAGACGGGAGACTCTAGCAGCTCTGGACAGACGGGAGACTCTAGCAGCTCTGGACAGACGGGAGACTCTAGCAGCTCTGGACAGACGGGAGACTCTAGCAGCTCTGGACAGACGGGAGACTCTAGCAGCTCTGGACAGACGGGAGACTCTAGCAGCTCTGGACAGACGGGAGACTCTAGCAGCTCTGGACAGACGGGAGACTCTAGCCGCCCTGGACAGACGGGAGACTCTAGCAGCTCTGGACAGACGGGAGACTCTAGCAGCTCTGGACAGACGGGACGCACTGTAGGCCTGGTGCGTGGTGCCGGCGCTGGTGGTACTGGGCCGAGGACACGCACCTCACGGCGAGTGCGGGGAGGAGGAACAGGGAGTACTGGGCTCTGGACAGACTCAGGAAGCCTGGTGCGGGGGGCTGCCACCGGAGGGCTGGTGCATGTAGGTGGCACTGGATAGACCGGACCGTGCAGGCGCACTGCAGCTCTTGAGCACTGAGCCTGCCCAACCTTACCTGGTTGAATGCTCCCGGTCGCCCTGCCAGTGCGGCGAGGTGAAATAGCCCGCACTGGGCAGGCGAACTGGGGACACCATGCGTAAGGCTGGTGCCATGTACGCCGGCCCAAGTAGACGCACTGTAGACCCGATGCGTAGAGCCGGCTTCATGGAACTTGGCTCGATGCCCACTCTAGCCCGGCCGATGCGAGGAGCCGGTATGTACCGCACCGGGCTATGCAGCCGCACTGGGGACACCGTGTGCTCGACAGCATAACACGGTGCCTGCCCGGTCTCTCTCGCTCTCCGGTAAGCACAGGAAGTTGGCGCATGTCTCCTACCTGGCTTCGCCATACTTCCTGTGTGCCTCCGCCAATACATTTTTGGGGCTGACACTCGGGTTTCCAGCCCTGCTTCCGTCCTGCCTCTTCAAACCGCCGCTTCTCCGCTTTGACTGCCTCCAACTCTGCCTTGGGGCGGCGATATTCCCCCGGCTGTGTCCAGGGTCCATCACCATCCAACTCATCCTCCCATGTCCATTCCTCTTTGCGCTGCTCCTGCTGCTGCTTCTCCTGCTGCACCGACACTCCCCTGGCTTTGCCCAGGGTCCTTTCCCATCGAGGATTTCCTCCCACATCCAGAAGTCCTGATTGCTCTGCTCCTGCTGGCGCTACCTGTCACCACGCCGCTTGGTCCTGTTGTGGTGGGTGATTCTGTCACGGATTTCTTCCTGGGAAGGAGAGGTGGACCAAAACGTAGCGTGGTTATAGTTCATGGTAATTTAATAAGGTAACTCAAACATGAACAGGATACAAAACAATAACTGTGAAAACCGAAACAGCCCTATCTGGTGCAGAAAAAACAAAGACAGGAAACAATCACCCACAAAATACCCAAAGAATATGGCTGCCTAAATATGGCTCACAATCAGAGACAACGATAAACACCTGTCTCTGATCAAATCAAATCAAATCAAATCATATTTTATTTGTCACATACACATGGTTAGCAGATGTTAATGCGAGTGTAGCGAAATGCTTGTGCTTCTAGTTCCGACAATGCAGTAATAACCAACAAGTAATCTACCTAACAATTCCAAAACTACTGTCTTATACACACAAGTGTAGGGGGATAAAGAATATGTACATAAAGATATATAAATGAGTGATGGTACAGAGCGGCATAGGCAAGATACAGTAGATAGTATCGAGTACAGTTTAAACATATGAGATGAGTATGTAAACAAAGCGGCATAGTTAAAGTGGCTAGTGATACATGTATTACATAAAGATGCAGTAGATGATATAGAGTACAGTATATACGTATACATATGAGATGAATAATGTAGGGTATGTAAACATTATATTAGGTAGCATTGTTTAAAGTGGATAGTGATATATTTTACATAATTTCCCATCAATTCCCATTATTAAAGTGGCTGGAGTTGAGTCAGTGTGTTGGCAGCAGCCACTCAATGTTAGTGGTGGCTGTTTTAACAGTCTGATGGCCTTGAGATAGAAGCTGTTTTTCAGTCTCTCGGTCCCAGCTTTGATGCACCTGTACTGACCTCGCCTTCCGGATGATAGCGGGGTGAACAGGCAGTGGCTCGGGTGGTTGTTGTATTTGATGATCTTTATGGCCTTCCTGTAACATTGGGTGGTGTAGGTGTCCTGGAGGGCAGGTAGTTTGCCCCCGGTGATGCGTTGTGCAGACCTCACTACCCTCTGGAGAGCCTTACGGTTGTGGGCGGAGCAGTTGCCGTACCAGGCGGTGATACAGCCCGCCAGGATGCTCTCGATTGTGCATCTGTAGAAGTTTGTGAGTGCTTTTGGTGACAAGCCAAATTTCTTCATCCTCCTGTGGTTGAAGAGGCGCTGCTGCGCCTTCTTCACGATGCTGTCTGTGTGGGTGGACCAATTCAGTTTGTCTGTGATGTGTATGCCGAGGAACTTAAAACTTGCTACCCTCGCCACTACTGTTCCATCGATGTGGATAGGGGGTTGTTCCCTCTGCTGTTTCCTGAAGTCCACAATCATCTCCTTAGTTTTGTTGACATGGAGTGTGAGGTTATTTTCCTGACACCACACTCCGAGGGCCCTCACCTCCTCCCTGTAGGCCGTCTCGTCGTTGTTGATAATCAAGCCTACCACTGTTGTGTCGTCCGCAAACTTGATGATTGAGTTGGAGGTGTGCGTGGCCACGCAGTCGTGGGTGAACAGGGAGTACAGGAGAGGGCTCAGAACGCACCCTTGTGGGGCCCCAGTGTTGAGGATCTGCGGGGTGGAGATGTTGTTGCCTACCCTCACCACCTGGGGGCGGCCCGTCAGGAAGTCCAGTACCCAGTTGCACAGGGCGGGGTCGAGACCCAGGGTCTCGAGCTTGATGACTAGCTTGGAGGGTACTATGGGGTTAAATGCCGAGCTGTAGTCGATGAACAGCATTCTCACATAGGTATTCCTCTTGTCCAGATGGGTTAGGGTAGTGTGCAGTGTGGTTGAGATTGCATCGTCTGTGGACCTATTTGGGCAGTAAGCAAATTGGAGTGGGTCTAGGGTGTCAGGTAGGGTGGAGATGATATGGTCCTTGACTAGTCTCTCAAAGCACTTCATGATGACGGAAGTGAGTGCTATGGGGCAGTAGTCGTTTAGCTCAGTTACGTTAGCTTTCTTGGGAACAGGAACAATGGTGGCCCTCTTGAAGCATGTGGGAACAGCAGACTGGGATAGGGATTGATTGAATATGTCCGTAAACACACCAGCCAGCTGGTCTGCGCATGCTCTGAGGGCGCGGCTGGGGATGCCGTCTGGGCCTGCAGCCTTGCGAGAGTTAACATGTTTAAATGTTTTACTCACCTCGGCTGCAGTGAAGGAGTGAAGGATGTTTTGGTTGCAGGCTGTGTCAGTGGCACTGTATTGTCCTCAAAGCGGGCAAAAAAGTTATTTAGTCTGCCTGGGAGCAAGACATCCTGGTCTGTGACGGGGCTGGTTTTCTTTTTGTAATCCGTGATTGACTGTAGAACCTGCCACATACCTCTTGTGTCTGAGCCGTTGAATTGAGATTCTACTTTGTCTCTATACTGACGCTTAGCTTGTTTGATTGCCTTGCGGAGGGAATAGCTACACTGTTTGTATTCAGTCATGTTTCCGGTCACCTTGCCCTGATTAAAAGCAGTGGTTCGCGCTTTGAGTTTCACGCGAATGCTGCCATCAATCCACGGTTTCTGGTTAGGGAATGTTTTAATCGTTGCTATGGGAACGACATCTTCAACGCACGTTATAATGAACTCGCACACCGAATCAGCGTATTCGTCAATGTTGTTGTCTGACGCAATACGAAACATATCCCAGTCCACGTGATGGAAGCAGTCTTGGAGTGTGGAATCAGATTGGTCGGACCAGCGTTGGACAGACCTCAGCGTGGGAGCTTCTTGTTTTAGTTTCTGTCTGTAGGCAGGGATCAACAAAATGGAGTCATGGTCATCTTTTCCGAAAGAAGGGCGGGGCAGGGCCTTATATGCGTCGCGGAAGTTAGAATAGCAATGATCCAAGGTTTTGCCAGCCCTGGTTGCGCAATCGATATGCTGATACAATTTAGGGAGTCTTGTTTTCAGATTAGCCTTGTTAAAATCCCCAGCTACAATGAATGCAGCCTCAGGATGTATGGATTCCAGTTTGCAAAGAGTCAAATAAAGTTTGTTCAGAGCCATCGATGTGTCTGCTTGGGGGGGAATATATACGGCTGTGATTATAATCGAAGAGAATTCCCTTGGTAGATAATGCGGTCGACATTTGATTGTGAGGAATTCTAAATCAGGTGAACAGAAGGACTTGAGTTCTTGTATGTTTTTGTGACCACACAACGTCTCGTTAGCCATAAGGCATACGCCCCCGCCCCTCTTCTTACCAGAAAGATGTTTGTTTCTGTCGGCGCGATGCGTGGAGAAACCAGTTGGCTGCACCGACTCCGATAGCGTCTCTCCAGTGAGCCATGTTTCCGTGAAGCAAAGAACGTTACAGTCTCTGATGTCCCTCTGGAATGCTACCCTTGCTCGGATTTCATCAACCTTGTTGTCAAGAGACTGGACATTGGCAAGAAGTATACTGGGGAGTGGTGCACGATGTGCCCGTCTCCGGAGTCTGACCAGAAGACCGCTTCGTTTCCCTCTTTTACGAAGTCGTTTTTTTGGGTCGCCGGCTGGGATCCATTCCGTTGTCCTGGGTGAAAGGCAGAACACAGGATCCGCTTCGCGAAAGTCATATTCTTGGTCGTACTGATGGTGAGTTGACGCTGCTCTTATATTCAGTAGTTCTTCTCGACTGTATGTAATGAAACCTAAGATGACTTGGGGTACTAATGTAAGAAATAACATGTATAAATAAAAAAAACTGCATAGTTTCCTAGGAACGCGAAGCGAGGCGGCCATCTCTGTCGGCGCCGGAAGTACTGCATTGAGAACCAATCCAGGCAACCATAGACTTACCTAGACACCTAAAAGAACACAACCCCATACATCTACAAAAACCCCTAGACAAGACAAAACACATAAATCACCCATGTCACACCCTGGCCTAACCAAAATAATAAAGAAAACAAAGATAACTAAGGCCAGGGCGTGACAAGTATTCATTTTCTCCATTAGGCTTCCCCATGTAAGCTGTGTCGTTTACTTACTGTTAGATACAATTTTGCTTGAATTTATCTGTTTAAAGTCCTTCTCAATAGTTGTTTCGGGCAATAACAAAAAATCAAACAAATGATTTCAGGCACGAGGGGGATATAACAACTGGAATCTAACACAATCTTAAGCCTAGTTTAAAAGGGTCTGACAAACAAATGAAGAAAGCTAACTTTCCCTCCAAAAAAGCACTTCATCCAAATATGTCCAGTCAAAGTTTAAGAGACAAATCTGGAGCAGTTTTCAAAGAAAAGTGTACATTACATAATGGTATGAATATGTTCCCTCTAATGCACCTGCAGGACAGTGTGATTGCTTTGACCATAGAGTTCCTGCACTCTGGTTCACCTACGATTCTGGCCTCTGATTGGGACGATCTCTTCACTCAGCAACAATTAGTGTTTCCTAAGTATGGAGTATCAAAACACTATTCTCTCTGAATAGGGAAAAGGGAACAGAGGGAGGCGGTGTTTTGCAAAAGCCCATCAGGGCAGGGAATATTTTTAATCTGCTGTTTGAAAACAACTAACTGTTGAGCAGAGGGCGAGATGGTTGAGGCCTGTTGGGAAATGGCTCTTTTAATGACATACATTTTGGATCAGAATAATCGACAATACCCTATAGTCAAAGTTCATCCTGTAGTTCTCTGGAGTGTAATGTTAAGTCTTGAGTTTGTGATGAAACGATCAACTCAGTGTTGAACTGTGTGCAAGTGCAAGGGTGCAAATATCTCTCCATGTATCCTTATAACCACAACAAACTTTTGTACAGTTTCATGACCCTTTGACAGCCATGATGACCCAGGGCTCACAATCTCCATTTTGTTGAAACCAACTCTACCATGGCCTTTTAGTTGGATAATTTTACAGTAATTTCTGGAGGCAACCATAATTGTCCAAAAATGTGACCCTTGTGACCAAAGAATTCAGGAGGAGAGTTATAATAACGCAAATAGCCTATGATAATTGCTTATAATCCTGCAAAGTAAATAGCGAGGATTTGCCATGTTGCCAAACCAGTTTCATGTATGAATACGATTGTCCCCTGCCAAAACCTGCCAATTACATGCCAAATCCTGCATTAAAAAAAAACCTACCTCTCAAAAATCCCGGGTCATGTTGGATCAGGTCATGGTCATGTTGGATCAGGTCCCGGGTCATGGCACTAGGCCCATATGATTCAATTTCGGAGCCAGGGGGGTTTGGCAACTCACACACCATTGATACTTCCCCAGTATTACCGAGAGTTACAGTAGGTTTCTTCTCTCTGGGGAATTTCTTCTGAATTGTGTTTATTTTCGATCTATCAAATCTATGAATCTCGGACAGTCAATCTTCTCTGGTAAAGGTGGGAATGTCTGAACGAGTCATTTAGTTATCTTGTCTATGACTTTAACTGTGGTGTCATTTGGGAGACCTATGTGCTGCATAACCTAAAGGGGATGAATAGCCTGAAAGAGTTGGCACTACTTAGCGGAGGAGTCGTCAGTTTGCTGGTTAAATTTGTTTTTTTTATGTGTTTTTCAGTCTTGAATTAGGTGTTATCTGTGTTCAGGAAACCAGTCCTATGGGTTTTCTGGTTTGGTCATGTCCTCACCTCCCTCCCTGACTCCCCAAGTCCCCCTGATAGATCAGAGATGACAGTAGTTTTTAAGCAATACAGATGGAGAAATCCCTTGTTTAGTCTAAATGGAGCCATTTCCATACAGTTAGCCCCTTTCTAATCCACTCAAATGTTTTCAGTGAAGGCATATTGATTTAAAGTGAGGAAGTTATGGTATTAGAATCTAGCCTCTGACACTCTGACACGTGGACATAAAATCTCACACATGACACTGCTTCTAAACCGTCTGCAGTCTTAACATTTGCATTTTAATGAATGTGAATTATGGAATTACCAAGATTATGGTGCAGACTGCAGATATTGAGAATATCCTCAGTAATATGGAATGACACCAGTAAATTGAGCATTGGATAAGGGTAAACAACTGCTAAGTCTACAAGAGGATGTTTTTGTTTAAGGGAAAGTATCAAATGAATGAGAATGTCATTGCTATTTATTAGCTTGGTCAGAGGCATATTCAAAACAAATGGAAAATTCTAATCTAAATGTCATTACTTTGACAGTGGTAATTTGCGGAGGAACCAGGGAAGACCACATGTTTGGGGTTCCAGAGTGTGGTTGTTTGTGTAAATTGCTTTAGAATGTTACAATTAATCTTGCAACTGGAAAGTCCCTAAAACCTGTTATTTAGCAGGAAATCCCTATTTGTCTGTTTGAACGATTGTCATTTCATGTGCTCTCAATGTTTGGGGTTTGGAAATTAAAAGTAAATTACTTTTAATGATCAAATGGGTACTCTGGATCATGGCCATAATGGCTTTGGGGAATACACATTGAGATTCGTATATGTTGTCTTCATGATGTGTTCTTAAATACAGTGAAACGTAGTACATGGGAAGAAAGATTTGTGGATGTATGGTTTATGTTAATTGGAGGAAGCATGCACTTTGACCTGTGTTTTTTCTTTCCATTCAGTGTGATTTATAGGCTCCAGAAAAGAAAAAAAAACACTGGCTATACATCCGTATACATGGTCTGTTTTTCTACGACCAAAAACGATTGTCATAAAGGTTGTGTGTTTTTCATATATTATATTGTTCCTATGAAATCGAAACCATAGGGAAATTCTCCCACAGTTATCCTAGTGACAGCACAACACACACACTATATCATAATAGGCCTGCAGCTCCATTGAGGACAAAAACATGGCAAATGCATTGTGTTTTATCCTTCCAGTCTGCCAACTTGTCAACTATATTCCCTTCTGACTAAACACAGAGTTAAACATGTCGCTTGACATTAAGCAGATCTGTCAGTAAAACTAACTTTACTCTCCCATTAATTTTGGGCATGTCATAGCACTAGCTGCCAAAAGTGGTAAAGGACAATAAAGGGTGGAATGCTGCAATGTCCCTTTCCAAACAATGTATCCAATGAGGCCTCTCTAACCTCGGGTGAATGCCATTTGCACCACTATTATTCCCAACCTTATTTATTTGGAATGGAGCATCCATTTTATTTTACATTTGCTGAGGAAATAGACGAGGCAATCGCATCCCGACCGCTGGGCTCCCATATTGTCAGAAATTACACTTTCAATTTACTGCGGTGCTTCCGCGCTGTAGGCTGCCTCTTTCATGATGATTGGCGGAGACAATTGAAAATACAATGGATTTTCCAGGACCGAGAGTGATTGCCGTGATTGCTGTCATATTTGATTCGATGGAGGCCAACGACTGTATGTGTTGATGCGCCTCAGCCCTCCTTTCCCTGCAAAACTTGCACATCTCATTCTTGAAGGAAGAGAGGCTGGTCTTTTCCAGGTTTAGAACTGAAACCTGGATTATTAAAACAAGTATATTTCACTTAATTAAAATAGTAGTTTGACCGTGAAAATTACTAGAAATCTGACCTGCTCTGGTCATGTTGAATACTAACATGTCTTGAAAAATAAAGAAAATCAATTTGGAAATGTATGAAAGAACATATTTGCCTCGTTCAATTTTCTATATTAAAAAGGTTAAAGGACCATGACAGTCAGGAATAACTTGTGTTGCTCTGGCAAGACATCCCCCTGCCAATGAGGATTTGGTTGACTAGATTCCTCCCTGTTATAAGAGGACTCGTTATGTATTGCACTCCTAGAATGTGGAGCTTCACAGCTCACTGAGTTCCATCATCATTCCTCTAACTAATGAGCGATTGTTTGTAGGCTGATTAAAATTAAATTGCAAGCTTCACTGGTTTGAGCAACAGGTGTTTTTTTTCTTTCATGAATCGTGAGAGGGAGTGTTGTTCACCTCCTACTCATGGTGATAATGTATTCTATTTCTCAGGCTACCGGTAGATTCTTGTGTGGAGCAAAACAAAGGAAAGATTTGAAAAATTCCTGTTAGATTCATTATTAGGTTCATACAGACTTGATATTCCCCCCTCTGGTCCCTAGAACAGCATACTGAACATTTAGGTTGAATCTGTTAGGGTAGTTTTCAGGTCTCCGACTAGGATTTTTCCACTGCGGAAATTGAGTATACATCCAGTTATCCCTTCTCCCGTGACCGGGGTAGTTTCACAACTAGGAAAGAATAACAATAACTTACCACTGAAATAAAAACTTAATACCTAATAGGTTCTGTGCTTTTTTAAAATTTATATGGTGGTCAAATGTACTGGATTAGCATGGAAGTTCAACAGCTGGTTTGATTTCTCTGCTCCACCGAGTTTCATTTTGTTCATTTTTGAGGCCTGGATTGTATTTTTTTCTCCTGAAAACCACCAAATACCTTTTTGCTAATGGTAGAGGCTGGCAAGCTGTTTTAAATGGGGGTGTGATAAGGTTGTGTCAATATAGCATAGATCTGTGAATTCCTTAAGTTAACAGCCTTGGTTTGTTTTTCGGGAAACATTTGAAAAGTACAGAAGTTGTTTTTATTCCGTCTGTACAAACTGAACACTATATACCATAACATCGTGACTAAACAAATGCTTGATACGGGGAATGTTTATTGAGACCAGATTGTTGAGTGAAAGGTGGATTTCATGTTTTCTTATTTCTCCTGTTCTATTCAATGCCAGTGGAATGTCACAGAAAAAAAATCTTTTTCAAGTCTTAAGTGAATCAATTACCTTGCATTTTTTTGTTAAACTAGAATTACATTTTTACAGTTTTTGTAAAATGTTTAATCAACGAGACAGCTAAACTCCCTTTGACAAACTATAGCCAGTGTAATTGTACTTCATTGCAATGGTCATTTTGAGATGAAGGAGAGACTTGGTTGATCAAACAGATCATTACAGGTGACTTCCTTAGGGATATTAAACTTGACACTTTGATCTACTGTCACACGTTATAGAAAAGTTCAAACTTGTAAAACTTCAAGTAGAAGCACTGAAGAGGACCTTTTCAATTCAGGGCCTTAATTAAGGAAATTGGACCTTTACCCTTGTCATTTTGTACAAAAAATAACTTATTTTAATTAGGTATTATTTGCACAACTTATTCAACTTTAATCATCCAAAGGCACGACTTAACATTTGTCAAAATCTTGACAAAGGATTATCTTTCTGAGACAACTTTTTAGTTTAATTAAATCTGCAGGTATTTAATGATAATCTCAATTATGATAAATGGTATGGGTGTGAATAATGCCATGAAGCTTGTAAACAAAAGTAGTTCTGCGTGGTGGCAAGACTGACTTTCTAGTCTTCTGAGAAATAAAATGTTATAATAGCCTCTCTCCCTGTTAATGATATTCCGTTCATTTTTAACACCCCATTGCACAGATATTGAAACCATTCATTTCTGTAATAGAATACTCTGCAGGCCTGTTCCATATCTGAATGTTGCATGCTTGACAGTCTTTTTTGTGATAATGATTTCACTCTGAGCAGGACCATCATATACAGTGTATTAGGTAGATAATAAAGTATGCTTTCTTTTTGTTTTTAGGCGTGATTGTTTGAGTGGATTAATTTGAATGACAGTGGATTATGTAGAATAATGTGTGAAGCTACTGTATATATCAAAGTTTATAAAGTGTGACATACTGCATTTCAAGCAATAAGTTACGCCCCTCTTTATGGCAGGGTTATGTAAAGAATGATGGTGTGACTTTGGATAGGATATTGTGTCTGTTGTCTCAGATACATCATTATACATGTATGACTGCACATTATAAATGTATTACTGCACCCAGAACAAGCCTCACTGTGACCTAAAAAGCATAGCAATGTTCTGCCTTAGGGGGACATCCGATACAGAGAATAGATTAATATCTTGGACTCTTTTTGTCCAAGATCTGATACTCTCTGCTTGTAGGCCTGTATCTACAATGGATATTTTTGTATGCACACAATAACGAAATATACAGTATACAGATAATGTATTTGATCTTGCATTGATTTTGTACCTCAACTATTTTTCTTGGCTTGATGTGTGAGTTATGTGTGTGTATATGTATGTTGTCCATTTTTTATGAGTCAGATTCTTATTTACAACGATGGCCTAGGAACATTGGGTTAACTGCCTTGTTCAGGGGCAGAACGACAGATTTTTACCTTGTCAGCTCGGGGATTAGATCTAACAACCTTCCGGTTACTGGCCCAATGCTCTAATCACTAGGCTACCTGCTGCCCCTATTGTTTTTGATAATTTCTGATTATTCCATATTGTTGACAATTTATTAGGAACAGAAGCTGGAAAGGTTTAATATTTGTTTTGACCATGTGAAATGTGTTTTTTAAACACGTTTCATATTAGTCAAATATAAATCCACATAAAGGGAAGGTATTAGACGAATGCCATATACTGTCACAAAGAGAATATACCACATAAAAACACATCCACATTATACGTATCAAACTATGTCTTAAAGACTACAAAATAAAAATAGGTCCATCTTCAGCTCAATATCCAACCGTAAAATAAACCCCCAAAGAAGTCACAGCATATTATGACCTAACACATTCAGATTTGGTCCGTTCAAGCTCGAGTCCTACAGTCCCTTGGCGTCGGTTAGCTCTGGGATGTGTATTGATCCTGTCATGTTGAAGCAGAAAAGGTTAATGTGCTAGCTATCGATTTGAATCAAGCCTTTTACCTAACTCCACAGAGACTTTGTGCTCACTAACACCCTCTGGGCACAGTTTACAACTTTTGGCCTGATTCGGGGTCAACCGCCCTCCCTAGACATCCAAGCTAGCTGTAGGTTACGTATTCCCTTGCACTCGCAAGTACACAAAGAAGGTCTCTCTGATGACGTGTTTGGTTAGGTCAAGAGAACCCCATAAAGGACTCTCCAGAAAAAAGTCGGTAAAATACATCTAAAAATATCAACATACGTTTGGTCAATTTCATTGTGTACTGTCTATTGTTGTCTCATGGATTTTCCTTGTTTTGAGATATGAATTGACTCAATACTGATTCGTAAATCCAACACAAAGCCAGACGTACGCAGAACAGGGTTTGACGCACAATTATCTACAGTGTACGGTCATAGGCTACGACGTTTGACGGTTTTGTTTCCATTTCATCTCGATTGCTCAATGTCAATTCCTACTGCTTCATCTGTTCTAGCAAATGAGGCTGGATCAGAAAAGACTCGGTTACAGAGGGAGAGCAAATGAGGCTGGATCAGAAAAGACTCGGTTACAGAGGGAGAGCAAATGAGGCTGGATCAGAAAAGACTCGGTTACAGAGGGAGATCAAATGAGGCTGGATCAGAAAAGACTCGGTTACAGAGGGAGATCAAATGAGGCTGGATCAGAAAAGACTTGGTTAGAGGGAGAGCAAATGAGGCTGGATCAGAAAAGACTCGGTTACAGAGGGAGAGCAAATGAGGCTGGATCAGAAAAGACTCGGTTACAGAGGGAGAGCAAATGAGGCTGGATCAGAAAAGACTCGGTTACAGAGGGAGATCAAATGAGGCTGGATCAGAAAAGACTCGGTTACAGAGGGAGATCAAATGAGGCTGGATCAGAAAAGACTTGGTTAGAGGGAGAGCAAATGAGGCTGGATCAGAAAAGACTCGGTTACAGAGGGAGAGCAAATGTGCTGGTTCAATGGTAGGCAGTGGTGCTAAAAACACCCTGCTGTTTACCATTGCAGTCCGCCATTGCAGTCGACAGAAGGGAGGTAATTCTCCTGAATGTCTTTTTTATGAAGCCTGCCAAAAACTGAGGGAGTATAGCAGCAGGCTCTGATCTCTTTGCTCACTCTCATTAGGAGTTCATAGAGGGGGTGCTCTTTTTAGTGTATTGTATGTGCCTGGAAAGTGATGCTGGAAAGGATTAATGAATAGGACTAGTTTCAAATGTATGCACCTAGGGTTGCAAAATTCCAATAACGTTCCCAAAATTCAATGTTGTACATTCCCGGAATCAGGAAGGAATGGGTAGGACATCTGGAATCCTCCAACCAGAATTTCTGGAAACCCTTGGAATTTTGTGAAAGTAGGAGGGTTACAGTGGTGATGACTGACTGAGGAGCTGATTGGAGAATCCTTGGAGCATCTTGACCAATTATAAGCGTAAGGAGTATTCTTAAACTGTGACACTTTACAAGACATGTTGTCCTTCTTGGTATATGCCATTGCAGACCACTGGACTGCATATTTCACTGGGAAAAGGGGAGGGAGGGAGGGGGAGATGATTTGGTTGCAAGTACAGTTAAGCATTTTGAAATGGGGGAAAAGGAGGAAGGATTAAGAAATGGTATAAGGAAGATGGAGGCAGTGAGAGAGTGAGTAAACATGAGGTTTAGTGCCGAGGCAGAAAAGCTGCTCTTGATCCTGCGACCTGTGAATTGAGCGAGAACCCCCACTACATGGCTTTATTTGCAGTGGACCAGAACGAACACTCTGCCATATGGTGTCAGTGGTTGAACCTGCGTTATCCATGACAGGCCCCCATAGCTACCGAGTGCAAAGACCATCTGAGAATATTATCCCGTCCCTTGTAGCTTTGGATGCTTTAAAGCTGTTGTTCCAAATGCATCTGCCTATGGAGAAGGAGAGAATTTCAGTCTGGTTGAACCACAAAGGACAAAAATTATTATGGGAGAGAATGCCCATTGTGTGCAGTTGAATGCCAGGCACAGAACAGAGAAAATGGGCTGTGCTCTGTTGTATTTCTTTTCTCATACTGTAGTCAGCATCGCATCACCGGTAATAACTTTTCTCAGGACTTGAAATACACACATACTCTTCAGTAGACTTGTGCCCACCACCACCCCTTACATTAGCAACAACAGCTTGGCCTGGATGGCTCCATACACATGCACGAATGTGCACACACATAGGCATACACTGGCATCCCAGCATTTACTTCCTACAGACTTTTTCGGTAGATAATTAAGTACAAACAGACCACCAAGGTAGGGATACCCATGAAGGCACTGTCTTTCTTTTCACACGCACGCACGTGCACACACACACACACACACACACACACACACACACACACACAGCTCACCTTTCATGTCAGTTTATGCCACATAGAGCCTCATGCTCGGATGAGCGCCAACCGATCTCTCCACTTTCTCTGTGTTAGGAACAATCTGGTTGTTTACTCTCCGCATCAGTTAGTTTTTCACTTCGCTAGGTGCCTCTTGATGTACAGGAACAGAACATAACAGCGGACATATTGTCTATGATTCACACTGTCAGATCAAATATTAATGTTTAATATGATAAACAGACAAATGTCTTGCTAAAAGAACAGCCAAATTTTTTTTAAAAGTGTTACCAGTGTAAGATATCTGAAGAGGTATTATTGGCGGTGGTTGTAAATGTCTTGCAAACCATTGCCCATGGTTTTCTAGCTAGATGCTAACTGATGAAAAGTAAGCTCTTATTTTGCTGTCAATTACATCTGACTCATGGGCTTTGGGGCGAAATGCTTTGACTATCAAATTGCTTTACTGATTGACATGATTCCATGTGAAATGGAGCTTTGACTGAATGGTGTGAAGTGTCATTGCAAAAGTGATTGATTCAAAATGGCCCCCATTACTTTATCCAGTCTTCAACTATCTAACAACTTTGATTATTTATAGCCCAAAGTTCAGTAACTCTGTATTGTCTGCATACTGTAGCCTTTTCGAATGTTAGTCCAACGGAATTGTCTGACCGAACTATTATGGGTGGCTGAACAATAATTCTTGAGAATGTAATCAGCATTTTGACAATGGCAGATTTGATATGTTTACCTTTCCACTGATAAATGGAAGTTCCCTCATCCAAAGGCGATGGAAGAAAATTGGTTGCAATGCCGCCGACAGTATGGCAGACAAAGAAAGTCCTCACAGCACACTTATTTGGCATAGGCTTCGAAGATGTCCTTTCCATTTCAGCTTTTGAATGGGAAAAGCAACTGGGGGATGAATGATGTTTTGACGGGATATGGTCCTAGCCAAAAAAAATGCATATTGATTTTTCACAAGGCTACTTCTCCATATTGTTGCATGCAAGATTTATAATTTTTTTGATTTGAACCATATGCCCCGGGCCTGTCGCCAGTGTGGTCTTTGGGAGTTGACTCTTTTTAACGACTGTTTAAAACAAAAGGCTTCCAAAACACGTTAACTTTGTACTGGGTAAAAGCAAAGTGGTACTCAACCATCTGTAGATGTTATTGTTGGAGTTTTTGTGGTGCTTTTTCCCAATTATAATGGTGTTTCTCCATTTCCATGGAATCCCAGTATTGTGGAAGATCAATTTATAACAATCTCTCTTCTATTGTATTTTTTAATTTCCAAGGTGCATTCCTGTAAGTTATCCATTTTCTTAACCTTTCACAAACCTAAATTCGTATTTCCAACTCAGGCCAAGCTTCTTCCAAGAGATTTGAAAAGTCTTTAAACATTTTAGGCTGTTATTAAAGGGATAGTTCACCCAAAATACCAAATTATATATCGGTTTCCTTACCCTGTAAGCAGTTTATGGACAATGTAAGACAGCAATCCATGCTTTTGTTTTGTTTACCTAGCCACAGATTCCAAATGCTTTTTGGGCTAAACTATCCCTCCAAATTATGAACTATTCCTTTAATTAATTTGGTCACAAAGATGATCTCTGGCATAGTGAGTACTGATCATTTTCAGGACAAACCGGAAGGTTGGCAACCCAACCTAAATGGGTAGCACAGGTAAACGTAAAGTAATATGATCCAATGTATAACGAGAATAAGAGGGACTCTCTCCCGACTGAAGCACAAACATGAGAGAGAACTCATGGAGATCAATGAGATTCCATTACAGTCCCATCTCATTTCCCAACACTGAGTTGAAAATGGGTTTGAGATGGATCACCTCATTACCGTGTGCTGCAGATCCATGGGGGCCACAGACAGAGGGTAGAGATTCTGGAGGGTTTGTCTGTGTGTGTGCATGCGTGTGTCTGAGACTGAGAAAGAGGAATCAATGTGTCCTATCTGCAACGAATTCAAACGTATAGGCCTTCAGTGACAGGAATGAAAGGTGAACAGGAGTCCACACACTATCCACAAGTACACCAGTCCCATGGAGAAGCAGAACCCTGTCTACAGAGGAAGTGCTCTCGTTGGCTGACAATTGTAATGGTGTGTGTGTGTGTGTGTGTGTATGTATGTATATATATATATATATATATATATATATATATATAGATAGATAGATAAAAATAAAGAAAACGCCTTGAATGAGTAGGTGTGTCCAAATGTTTTTTAACCTACTCATTCAAGGGTTTTTCTGTATTTTTATTATTTTCCACAATGTAGTATAATAGTGAAGCCAAAAATGTTGAGATAACACATATGCAATCATGTAGTTACCAAAAAAAGTGTTAAACAAATCAAAAATTATTTTAGATTTTAGATTCTTCAAAGTAGTCACCCTTTGCCTTGATGATAGCTTTGCACACTCTTGGCATTCTCTCAAACAGATTCATGAAGACTGCTTTTCCAAAAGTCTTGAAGGAGTTCCCACATATGCTGAGCACTTGTTGGCTGCTTTTCCTTCACTCTGCGGTCCAACTCAACTCAAACCATCTCTATTGGTTTGAGGTTGGGTAATTGTGGAGGCCAGGACATTTGATGCAGCTCTCCATCACTCTCCTTCTTGGTCAAATAGCCCTTACACGGCCTGTAGGTTTGATTTGGGTCATTGTCCTTTTGAGAAACAAATGATAGTCCCACTAAGCGCAAGCCAGATGGGATGGCGTATCACTGCAGAATGAGGTGGTAGCCATGCTGGTTAAGCGTGCCTCGAATTCTAAACAAATCACTGAGTGTCACTAGCAAAGCACCCCTACACCATCACACCTCCTCCATGTTTCACGGTGGGAACCACACATGATCATCCGTTCACCTACTCAGCATCTTGCAAAGACACTGAGGTTGGAACTAAAAACCACACATTTGTACTCATCAGACCAAAGGACAGATTTCCACCAGTTTAATGTCCTTGTCTAATGGCCCAAGCAAGTCTCTTATTGGTGTCCTTAAGGAGTGGTTTGTTTGCAGCAATTCGACCATGAAGGCCTGATTCATGCAAATTTTCCCCATTGACTGACCTTCATGTCTTAAAGTAATAGACTGTTGTTTCTCTTTGCTTATTTGAGCTGTTATTGCCACAATATGGACTTGGTCTTTTACCAAATCGGGCTGGGTTCTGTATACCACCCCTACATTGTCACAACTGATTGGCTCAAACGCATCAAGGAAAGAAATTCCACAACTTAACTTTTAACAAGGCACACCTGTTCATTAAAATACCTGGGATGTAACTGCTTCATGAAGCTGGTTGAGAGAATTCCCAGAGTGTGCAAAGCTGTCAAGGCAAAGGGTGGCTACTTTGAAGAATCTAAAATATATTTAGATTTGTTTAACACTTTTGGTTACATGATTCCATATCTGTTATTTCATAGTATATTCTACAATGCAGAAAATAGTAAACATGAAGAAAAACGCTTGAATGAGTAGGTGTCCAAACTTTTGACTGGTACTGTAAATAGCACTTTTCAGTAGTGCTCAAAGAATGCCATTCCATGAGCGCAGCATTTCTTTTTCAATTCAATGGGCAGTCAGTCCTTCATGATGAAATTATAAACAGAGTAGGGCTGGCTAAAAAATCCTTAGTTTTGGGGTTATGCTCAGGTAAAATAATTTGGCTAATCTATACTTCCATATTTCAAAGTCCTATTCCTGAAGATCAAGGGGGATAACATTTATTGGAATGACTGGAATTCTGAAAGACTTTGGTTTTCAATGTAAAGATTATAATTTAATTGTATTATTATATGTAGTAGAAAGCAATGGGTTAGTAGAAGCCTACCTCACCAACCTATAAAGTAAATTGTAACATCCATATATGGCCAGCTATTGTAATGAAGATGCTGTGAGTCGAGAAGCAGGTGCAGGTGAAACGTTTAATAAAACCACAAACATGGAACTAGACAACATAACAGTAGCGTCTTGCATAAACACAGGATCAGTACTGACTGGGGAAGGAATGTAAGGGAGTGCCAGATATAGGGTAGTTAATAAGTGAGGTAAAGGTGTGCGTAATGATGGATCCCAGGACCGGTGGTTAGTATACCAGCAATGTCGAATGCCGGAGGGGAGGAGCGGGTGTAGACGTGACAGGGTAGAACACAGGAGTTGCTCTGTGCCAGCTCCTTTTGATGGTGGACGGTGTGCTGGAGTCTCATGTGAGCATCGCTCCACACTTCTGCACGCTGGAACCACTCATCAACCGCAGGAGCTTCGGTCTGGCCCCAAAAATGATGATAAAACCGTCAGAGGGGAGATCAGTAACACAGTCAATGGATAGATGGGACCAGGAATGCTGAGGCATGGGAAGGAGTTTCCCCTGCTGGAGCGTTCTGGGGTGGATTTGGTTTGGGCACATACGGACCAGACGTTGACATAGCGAGTGACATCCTGTGCCAAGTATTTTTCAGAGATGTATTGGGTAGTGCGAGAAATACCTGGATGTCCATCGACAAGAGCTGTGTGTGTCCAGGTCCGTAGCCGGTCCCTTATCCCCGTAGGTTAGTGGGTGCAGACTCCCTCTCCAGAGCCTGGCAGATGTCCACATCTACGCTCCCGAAGTAGGTTATCCAGACGGATAGCCATCGCAATGAGTGCATCCAAGGAGAGCTTGTCGTCTCGACAGGCCAGTTCCGTCTGGACATCCTCATGCAGACCTCTTCTGAATAGTGTACAAAGCACCGGCTCGTTCCATCCGCTGGATGCTGCAACTGTCCGGAAGGTGAGCACGTACTCGGCAGCCGTCTGCTCCCCCTGCCATAATTGGAGTAGACGCTCACCCCCCAACCCCTCTCTCTGCCCTCCGGGAAATGATCGAGGTGCCTTTAAACAGAGCCATGAACCCCTCATATGAATTTTGCTCCGCCTCTCATCTTGCCCAGATGGCTGTGGCCCACTCCAACGCCCGCCCAGTCAGCAGATAAATAATCTTGGACCTCTCGGTGGTGGGAGCTCCCCTCTGGTGCGTAAAATAGAGGGAGCACTGAAGTAGGAATCCACAGTATTTAAATGGGATGCCATCATATTTATCCGGGAGGAATAAATGGGCATTGCTGACCTGAGCGGGTTGCTGAAAGGACTGTTGTGCTGCCTCGATTGGTTGTAGAGTATCCTCCACTAGTTGACGGCAACGCCTCCCTGGTATGTTCGAGACGTTGCACACTGCAAAGAACCTCTCCCATAGCCGTCCCCAGTTGTGCCCGCTGGTCCTGACTTAGAAGGTATCCCTGCTCGTCGACTGTCTGGGAGATATTTTGTTCTCCTACTGCTTCGTCGAGAAGCAGGTGAAACGTTTAAA
Source organism: Oncorhynchus tshawytscha (assembly GCF_018296145.1). NCBI lineage: Eukaryota > Metazoa > Chordata > Actinopteri > Salmoniformes > Salmonidae > Oncorhynchus > Oncorhynchus tshawytscha. The sequence goes on from NC_056438.1 coordinate 24,243,592, forward strand.
ATTTCTTGATGCACCCATCCCGTTAGCGGGATCATTTTCGTCAACCACCGCTGAATTGCAGAGAGCCAAATTCAAATTAAATTACTAAAAGTATTTCATTTTCATGAAATCACAAGTGCAATATAGCAAAACACAGCTTAGCTTGTTGTTAATCCACCTGGCGTGTCAGATTTCAATAAAGCTTTTTGGCTAAAGCATACCAAGCCTTTATGTAAGCACATCTCTCTCAGTAGACAAAATATTACAAACAGCTAGTAGCCAAGTAGATTGGTCACGAAAGTCAGAAAAGCAATAAATTAAATCGCTTACCTTTGATGATCTTCGGATGTTTGCACTCACGAGACTCCCAGTTACACAATAAATGTTTCTTTTGTTCCATAAAGATTATTTTTATATCCAAAATACCTCCATTTGGTTGGCGCGTTATGTTCAGAAATCCACAGGCTCGAGTGGTCACGACATCACAGACCAAAATTCCAAATAGTATCCGTAAAGTTCGTAGAAACATTTCAAACGTTTTTTTATAATCAATCATCAGGTTGTTTTTACAATATATAATCAATAATATATCAACCGGGAATGTAGCTTCTTTAATAGGAGAGAGAGAAAAAATGGCTGCTCCAAGCTGTTGCGCATACAAAACGCTGCTGGCACCCAGCCATACAATGACGTGATGTGATCTTTCTCGCTCATTTTTCAAAATACAAGCCTGAAACTATGTCTAAAGACTGGTCACACCATGGGGAAGCCACAGGAAAAGGAATCTGGTTGATATCCCTTTTAAATGGAGCGAAGACAGGCTATTGAACATGGAGCTTTCAAAATAGAGGCCACTTCATGGTTTGATTTTCCTCAGTCTGCAATATCAGTTCTGTTATACTCACAGACAATATTTTTGACAGTTTTGGGCCTGAGAAATAAGCAGTTTAATTTGGGTACGTTTTCCATCCAAACATCAAAATACTGCCCCCTACACTCAAGGTTAATAAAACCGCAAACATGGAACAAGACAACATAACAGTAGCATCCTTGCATAAACACAGGATCAATACTGACTGGAGAAGAAATGTAAGGGAGTGCCAGATATAGGGTAGTTAATAAGTGAGGTAAAGTTTTGCGTAATGATGGATCCCAAGACCGGTGGTTAGTATACTGGTGACATCGAACGCCGGAGGGGAGGAGCGGGAGTAGACGTGACATCTATGGAAACTTTAACATTGATTTATCCTGCAATAGATGTCGTTCAATGGGTAACATACATTTTTCTCTTCTTCTAATGCCTCTTGAGGGGAAAGTAATCTAAAAGTAACTGCAAGAATGTAATCTGATTACATTACTGAGTTTGGTTAATCCATAAATTACATTACTGATTACAATTTTGGACAGTTAACTAGTAACTAACGGATTACATTTAGAAAGTAACCTACCGAACCCTGATCAGGGCAACAGGTATCCTAGTGGTTAGAGCGTTGTACTTTTAACCTAAAGGTTGCATGATTGAATCCCAAAGATGACAAGGTACAAACCTGTCCCTCTGCCCCTGAACAAGGCAGTTAACCCACTGTTCCTAGGCCGTCATTGAAAATAAACATTTGTTAATTAACTGACTTGCCTAGTTAAAAAAAAGTAACATAAGTCAAAATTATACCTATCCACCCACAAATGCCCCACCAAGCAGCCATATTTCAAAATCTCTCGGGCACTAACAGACAGATAAGAATAGATTCCCCCTACTCACTTGAGGCTATGTTAATAATTCAGTAGGAACCTTTTAATATTGCAGACCATACTCTATCCTTGGAAAAAGCAGTCTATCCTCTCCCACCCCCTTCTACGTTCTAGTCAGACGAGGGCAATATGGACTTTTTACCCTCCCTCCCCCTTCCAATGGACATTTACCCTGCCCCCACACCCCAATGGACATGTATTATTATTGTTAATATGTATTATTTTTATTGTTCCTCTTATCTAAAGGCTATACTATATGGGCATGTCTCGACTGTAGCCCACTTGAGCTCATTAAGCTTAAGCCTATAGGCCTTGAAATCTCACAAGTAATTCCCAATACCTCTGCCTTGCGATCTGAGGTTGCATTGCGTCAGTTTAACCAACAATGAAGGCTGATGCAATGCATAACTTCATCAAAAGCCTCTTTATGGTAAACCAACATATCTAAAACCAGTCATTGTTTATGTATGGCAGATTCTCCAGAGGAAGATGTCAAACAAACCCTCCCGCCTCCAATTCCACTAAGGGCTGAAGTTGTGGCACAGCAACACTCACTTGTATTTTTCATTTGCTTCCCCCATCCCCACATGACAAAAAGCTGGCTGGTAGTGGCTCTGACAGTTTTTGCATGGGAAGCAACACCGTCCGAACCTTGGCTCTCTATGCTTGCGACAGAGGCAGAGCCAAAGAACGAACTGGCTGCGTTTGGTCGCCTTGACAGTTAAGTGGGAAAAATGCAGATGTGATTAATTTCAGCTCTCTTTAGCAGAGCGAGCTTGTAACATTGATGTGCCGCATTAGCAAGCTAGCTTGTTTGAACCGGCCGACTATGTTAAACAGGAACAGTCTTCGAGTGAGAGCGCAAAACACCAGCAAGATGAGTACATTAAAGATAGTGACTACTGACTCGCAGAACGCTAATGTCGTAATGAAAATCTACTCGAGAAGAAGGCAGCTTTGGCTCCCTTAAAGTGACAAGCTAGCTTGGGCCAACTTGAGCAGTAAAACAAACCAATGATGTGACCAAAACCATTGTTGGGTTACGTAATTATTTGAACTACAGAGAATGGTGTAGTGAAGTAAAAGACGATGTTAAACAAAGTTGTTTGACAAACTTCTCAAGATTACTTTTCTGGGTTCGAAGTGTCTGATTGGGAATTAAATTAAATAAAACTTTAATTTGTCACATGCACCAAATACAATAAGTATAGACCTTACCGTGAAATGATAACTTTACAACCCCTTAACCAACAGTGCAGTTCAATAAGAGTTAAGAAAATATTTACCAAATAAACAAAAGTAAACAATAATAAAAATAAACAAAATAACAATAATGAGGCTATATACAGGGGGTACCGGTATCGAGTCAATGTTGGGCGGTACAGGTTAGTTGAGGTCATTTGTACATGTAGGTAGTGGTGAAGTGACTATGCACACCCCTTTTCGGCCCCAGTGTTGAGGATCAGTGTGGCAGACATGCTTTTGCCTACCCTTACCACCTGGGGGCGGGCTGTTAGGAAGTCCAGGATCCAGTTGCAGAGGGAGGTGTTTTGTCCCAAGTTCCTTAGCTTAGTGATGAGCTAGTTGATGTAGTCAATGAACAGCCTTCTCACATAGGTGTTCCATTTGTCCAGGTGGGAAAGGGCAGTGTGGGGTGCGATTAACTATAATTCTGCATTTTTCGTAGCTCCCAAATATATTTGTGAATCAAATTCTTAGTTGCTGCTCATTTGCAAATGTGTTGGTTGGCAGAGAGAGCTGATTCAAGCATCATTAGATGTCATTGACTCCCAGTGATTACCATTTAGCATTAGGAAGATGTCACTGCATGAGTGGGGACTGAAATTATTCTGGGACGGCCTGGTTGAGATTGTGACCTCATTGGTCTACATCTTAGTTAAGATGGTGATGATGACATGCTAATTACATGCTAATGACGGGGATGGATGGTCATTTTGCCAACCTTTTGGTGGAAACTCATACCTCTATCAATGTTAAGGTTACTAATGTTAAGGTAACTTGAATTGCAAAATTGAAATGTCACTTGCATGCAGTGTTGTGGTACTCTAGACCAGTCTGGTCTCAGTCTTGTCTTGGTGTCGGATACATCTGTACTCAGTCTTCACTCATAACTCATAATTGTCAGCTTCCATTCAGTCACCTCATAAAATCGCTTCGCCAAGCCAAATAAATACACCCGTTTCTTAACAGCCTTTCTATCTATTATAGACATGTTTGTGCAGTGGCAAACTTATAGGCATTCAGTGTGTGACAGGTTTGTGATTCTGAAAGGACAGCAACCGTAATACCAGCGCACTCATGTAGGAGTGCACTTTTTTGTAGAACACAAAAGGGCCAGTGGTGTAGTGGAGGGTATACGCAGGTATAAACCGTATACCCACTTTTTTTTCTAGTGGGCAGTGCTTATACTCACATCTTAATCCCTACTGATGCATATCAATGTAGTGTAGTGGAGGTATATGATTTATCAAATATGTAGTACTGTCAGGTTCTGACCCTAGTTATTGTGTTAATTGTTTGTTTTAGTTGGACAGGACGTGAGTTGGATGGGCATTCTATGTTTTGTGTGTCTAGGTTGTTTTTCTGTGTTCGGCCTAGTATGTTTCTCAATCAGAGGCAGGTGTCGTTAGTTGTCTCTGATTGAGAATCATACTTCGGTAGCCTGGGTTTCACTGTTGTTTTGTGGGTGATTGTTTCCGTGTCTGTGTTTTACACCACAAGGTACTGTTTTCGGGTTTCGGTTATTCACGTTAAGTTTATTGTTTTTGTATGGAGTGTTCAGTTTGTGTTTAAATAAATACCATGGAACACTTACCACGCCACATATTGGTCCTCCGATCCTTCTGCCTCTCCTCTTCAGACGAAGAGGAGGAAAACCATTACAAGTACAATAGAGAAATCATGCACAAAGTGGCCTACACAATCGCAAAGCACATGAAATATATTCACATGCACAGCGCACACACAGCCTAGTTTCATTGGAATATAATCTGCAGGCAGCAAGAGTGTGCACCTCTCAAATGATTTTGACATGGAGCAACTCACAGAAGAATGATATCGGTAGTCTGTGGGGTAGGAAGTTTAAATGTATCATATCTACTAGCAGGGGGGCAACTTTCACTGGGGACAGGGGCGACATTTCCATTTCCACATTCTGAAATTGCATTTTCGTTTCCCCCCAGTTTTGTCATTGGAATGTGATGCAAAACAAAGCAACAGTGTGCTTTAGGACCATGAGGATGCCTCCGAGCGGTCGGGTAGGCTGTTTGGAGTGTTTATCTGACTGGAATAAAAATAAAAATATATATATTTATTATGTCCCCCCACTTCTAAAGCCAAATTTGCACCCCTGTCTACCAGAAAATGATAACTAAGGCAAAAGTTTAATCTGAAGTGTTGGTTAGTAGTCTATTTATGATGCGCAATTGTCATCATGTGCTGTTTGGATCAGAGGCAAGACATGGATGGGTCTGGGGAGACAGAGGCCCACCCATTGGGGTTCCAGGCCCCTACAGGCCTACCCAATCAGGTTGATGTGGTTTAAGCATTGTTGTGCACTTTTGATGGTCTATTAAAAAAGTGTGATTTTGAGAGTGAAAATCTGAAAAAATCCAAATGAAAACTCATAAATAAACATAAGAAAAATGTTTCACCCATTGCCTTTGCTTTACTGGGGGGGCTGTTTGGGAACTTTTTAGCTAAATGTGAGTATACACACACTTCTCCAGGCACCACTACACCACTACATAGGGCCGATGGAAAGACAGCAGTCACACACAACATGATGTTAATGTTAAAGGAGAAGCAGTCCATAAAGTCGTACATGATAAACCAGTAGGTCCCAATCATAAGAATACAAAAACACAGCCAGCAAGCATTTCCCAATCAAAATGCACAACAATTACTTCCCATTGCAAAATAACATTTCACGTTTAGCACACACAGTAAGCAGTGACCTAAAGTTTGAAGTGGAACTGACAGCGTTTTAACTACTTTGCAGATATGAAACAAATAGACAATCATGATATCAGTCAAAAATAAAGTTATGCAGATTATGGTTTTAAACATTTGTTCTAATTGACTCAACATTCCATAACGTACACTGCAGCATTGTTGACAGAATACATGGATGCAGTTCATTGCATGATTAATACAATTCACCAATACATTTCTTGGTATTCCAAAAACATATTGGTATCAGGTTGTAAATCACAGCTGGCCTGGTACATTGTTTGCTGCCTCCATTCGGGATGCACTGATTTAGTTTCAATGTTTCAGTTTGAATTACTCTGGACAAAAACGGACAAATGTAACTGAGGCTGGGAATGTCAATACAATCAAACTAGCAAGGGTAATGATCAAAAGTCAGTCATAACATGGATAATAGGCTAGCATATCTATTTATGTAGCAAGCTAAAAACACGGAGCGTAACGTTAACTAGACAGCTAGCTAGCTGCTAGGAGGATGTCATGTCATTGGAGGAGTGGGTGAGAGACTGACTTTTCCCCTCGTGGATTTTCACAGCTATAGATGCAGGTATCATTTGGTTAGCTAGCAAGAATTTGAACGACTGTTATAGAGTTAGCATATCTCTTGTGATAACAAATTCACTCTGGCTATCTACTCTGATTTCAGAGCATTCTCCTCTGAGTGTGCCAGAGCACAAAACAACTGATGAATTTACGCACGCGCAACACCTGCCTGAATATGACCGGTGTCAGTTAACGTAGGCAAAAAAGTAATAGTTAGTCAAGAAGACTCTCGATAACATGTAAACAGCCTAACCAGCTCTGCTACGGTGAGTAAAATGGTCAGAATGAGATGAGGTGTTCTTTCATTTATGTCTGGAAGTAGCAAGCTAGCCAACTTTAACCAGTTCGCTTGGGTGCTTGGTTTGGACAAGCATGCATATGCAGGCAAGCTGCAGAAGGATGAGGACGCTACAATTCCCCATTGTTTATCAGTGAAATTCTGACAGTCAAATAGCTGAAAAGGTTTGAGGGTTTATTTAATGTGCTTTTGTTAGATTTTAGCTTATCTTGCTCTGGCTAACATTGGTTGTTGATGTACATAAATGAGGGTGAGAGAGCCTACCTTTTCATGGTTGTTTGATCAATAGGACTGTAAAGGACTCTTGTGGTGTTTACATATTTACAGAAATCCATTCAGGTTATTTTGTGACTCTTGGCGAATGCATTCTAATGATCTAAAGTCGCGCTGTTGCTACTGCCTGTATGAACACAGTCCAGTTCAAAGTGAATGTTGGCAGGCCCCTGTGGCAAATGGCTTGTTTATATAAAGGTTTACATTTCTTAAAGTGTCATATTCTTCCTGGGGGTGTATATGAACAGATTTTAATAATATTTAATCTTGCTAAAATGCTGTCAGTTACACTTTAAATGCAACAATGTTTCACACACACATAAGTTAGAGATGGCTAACAACAGGAAGCACACTGCAATAAACATCACAGTTCCACTCACCAGATGATGATTTTAAACTTAACTTCTTGTTGAAAGTTATTCTTGAAAAGGGAGAAGCTAACAAATTAGCAACAACACCCTATTTGATAACACCTGCTGCAGTCGCTGCAAACTAGCCAAACAACAAAAGCTAGCTACTTAGACCTTGGGGAAACTACTGCTTGCTATTGTGCAGTGACCTGTTGGTCTTCAAGAACGCATTTTTGCAAAAATGTCCCCACTCATTAGGCCAAAATGTGATTGGTTGATTGTAATCACTCCAAAATTTTGCCATAGTACAGTTGAATGGCGGATGCTTTTATCCAACTTCTGATGGCCTAGCCAATGGCTGACTTTGCTAGGTAGATGTATCTCCCCAAAGACCAGCAATGAAAATCTGGATTGGATCTTTTTTTCTTTTCGGCATTAACCCATTCCTTTCCAAAAAAACTGAAGAGATTAAATCAGAACATCATTTAAAATAATATATAATTATCATTATTTATACATCCTTAGCCCTTCTCTGAAGGTGTAGAAGGCCCATTGTCCCCCACTGTGTTTGGGTTAGTAATAATTTGAAGAGTGGCTCTATTTTCCCTCAGCATGCATTATTTCACTATTCTGAATGTCTAAATAATGTATAAATTGTTCTGAAATATGAACACAGAAATACTGTACATTTTGAACTCTTATGGTGATGATTTAACAAAATTACGATCATGGTCTTAAATTGGACTCACATTTTTTGGTCTCGGTCTTGACTCAGTTTCGACCCCAGTTCCAGTCTCAGTTTAGACTCGGACTCGGTTTTGATCTTGAAATCGATCTCGCTTCAGGTGGTCTCGAACACGACACTGCTTGCATGACCACCATGAGAAGGATTTTTCCTTATATTTATAGCCATTAAATTAATTTCTAAAGCAATTGAGCTAATATGTTGGAGCAGAAATACAAAACAATTGAATGCTCCATGTCATACTAGCCTTGGTTCAAGTTGTTTTTCAAAGAATGTTGTTTTTGACATTGTGCACTTCCAAACCTAAGTTGAGGTGAAAGCCTGTGTCAGAGGTTGTCATATTATTCCTGTGCAGGGTTAGCAATGCAATGTTGCAGCTAAGATCTTACTTTACTTTATATTAGTATCAAGTTTGCGGCGGTGCGGACATATCCAGAAAAAACTACTACAGTTGTAAACACACACGCGTGCACATGCCCCAGTTCAACCTAATCTGACCCCCGCCACAAAATTAGATGGCAGGAAAAAAGTCCGCTCTGAAGGTTTTAGCAGGAAAGCCCCTGAGGGATTATGAAATAGCATTTGTGTTCTTTTCATCGTCTGTGAAGTATGGAATAAATCTAATTTTCCTTGCCTGCTTTGATAAAATGCCAGCCACATAAACCATTTTAACGGGAATAACCCTTACCTGGAACAGAATTGCTCCAGTTACTTCAGGGGGATACTGCAAATGCAGGGCATGCATTTTACTGTTTGCACACAGACAGACACGTGCAGACACAAAAGGACGGAAAGACAAACATATTGAGGCAGATACACAGACCGACAGACCCAGTCCAGCAGACACACACAGACCGACAGACACAGACCAACAAACCCAGATACACAGACCAACAGACAGACACAGACAGCCCAACAGACACATACCGATATATAGACCGACAGACGCATGCAGACAGACCCAGACCCAGACAGACAGACCAACCCAGACCGCCAAACTGACAGACACAGATCGACAGATACAGACCGACCGGCAGATACAGACCGACAGACACACAAAGTGACAGACACACACAGACCAACACACACACACACACACACAGACACACACAGACAGAGACAGGCCGACAGAAAGAGACAGACCGACAGACACAGACCGACAAACCGGAAGATGCACACAGACAGACCCAGACACAGACAGACAGACAGACAGACCGAGACGGCCCCACCGAGGCACACACGCAGCCAGATAGACACAGACTGGCAGATAGAGAGGGAGTAAATAACAACAGAAAAAATACAGCTGTACTGTTAGCAATGTATAGGAAGTGGAGTGAGTTTGGGAAGTAGAAGAAGGAGAAAAAGAACCTTCACTGGTACTTTGATGAGCGGAGCTGCCTGTATTTATGATTAAAAATTGGGCGCCTCTCTCTCTCTGCCTAAGCCCTTATCTGTACTGCATGCGGGTAAGTCTGATAGGGCCCCTAGCCATGGGGAAAGATAACAAAAAATAATTAGTTAACATTCAGCTATGAGCACTCTGAAATTTTATTCCGGAATATAAAAATTGGAGGAAGATAGGCTGAGCCCAAATGAATACTTGCAGGAAATATTTATACATTTTAACTCCAGTACATACATGAAATGTGTCAATGTGTGTGTTCATCTAGGAGAGCATATTTTCCCACCAGGCAAGTGCAAACTCTAGCTTTGAGATAAGTCCATATTGAAAATCCACACCCTCACCTTGCTTACTCTCAGAAGTAAATCTTCAAGGATCTCAAAGAAGCCAGGAGTCCCCACATAAACTGAGATTAGATTGTGGTACTAGTGTTTTTACTCCCCCCCACCCTTACTTACAATATGTTGCATACAGCCTTTAGTTTACATAATATTGGAACTCAGTTATATTTGCACCTACCTGTGCCTTTAGTGCTGGATTTTATTGAGTTGCAGGTTCAAGTTGGCAGATAGGGACACAATTCAGGCTCCATTGGGATGTCACTTACATCAGAATAATTCATTCCTGGGACTGTGGTCAAATGTAGTGCAGTATGTAGGAAATGGGGTGCCATATGTGACTCAGCCCCACTCACATGGGTTCATACCTCCATCAACCAGTCAGAAATTATAGAAATGACAGAAATTATAAAACAAAGATCCCCTCCACCCCATAGTGGAGGTGTCATAATACCCATAAAACCTAGCGGTCAAACAGGGAAATGGTTCCAATTGTTTTTCCACTATTGTTTGCCCATAGGGAATTTTAGAAACACTTCAAATAAGGGCCGTATTTCATGTAGGCTTACCCTGCTGTGACATTTTGATAACCATGTAAATCTCTCAGACTAGGTGACTATCAGTATATTTGGAAATGCTAATTGGCATCAAAGCAAACATCATGCAAGACTACAAATCCCTGCAAGCTCCTACTTGTCATCTCTAGCTGACACCTTTACTAACAGGTATGGTCTCAATTTAAAACTTGCACAAGACAGTTCACAGAATTGTCAATTTAAAGAAATGTTGCCAATTTGTTCATTACTACATTTAGTTAACATTAGATAGTTAATCCAGAGATTCTTACATATGCCTTGATTCAACAGTTTTGTCCAGATCATGGCATTTGTGGAATTTCTTTTTTGGGGGCTAAATACAGGTGAATATATTGTTAAAATTCTCCTTGTCCTAGAGATATTTAGACGTCTATCAAATGTCACACCAGGATAAGCATGTCATAAAACATAGCCCTTCTTTTAAGTAACTCTCAAATCCCCTGTGGAAAATGATTGGTACCATTTCCTTGTTTGACCGCTAGGTTTTTTGGGGTATTATGACTTATACTCAGATACTTTATGGGTGGCCTTGGTGTAGGGTATTTTGGATTTTCCCATGAAATAGCTTCAAAACTGTCCAGCCTGATTGTTATCAAATCCCTGTTCCTAAATTGAAAATGTAATCGTCTTTTTGAAATTAGTGAAATAAACAATGCTGTCAAAGGATGTTAAAAAATGTGTAGATGTAATTATGTAAATGACACAGCATGTTAGCATTTTGACCTTATAAGCTACATGGCTTGTTGAATGTATACTATACCAGGCATATTCAACTCTTACCCTACGAGGTCCGGAGCCTGCCAGTTTTCTCTTCTACCTAATAACTAATTGCACGCACCTGGAGTCCCAGGTCTAATTTTGTCCCTGATGAGAGGGGAACAATGAGAAAATGCAGGGTTTCATTATCTGATGTTGGACAACGAGAAAGGGAGAGTTATAACCATAGCAATAATTTGAACATTTGATTGAGCCTGTTTGGAGTGCTAGATGGGTGGAGTTTGCACATTTGGGACTATTCCATTGGTTCCATTGTGCTAGAACAAATGCCATTTAAACCAAGGTATGTATTCCTCTGACTTGTATTGCCACTTAACAGTATTTTGAATAGTAGAGTACAGGCAGCTTAACATGAGCAGTAATATTTGCCATGGCTGTCGCCACGACTACACCTGTGCCAGGACTAGATTATCTGCTTGAGTTCCAACAGCGTGGCATGTGAATGAAGGACTTCCTCCATGATGAAAGCAATTAGGCTGCAGGGCGAGGCGCTGTCTATCATATCAAGGGAAAATGAATATTAAATTAACAACGGATCTCTTGTGTTGACAGATGGAGTTTTGGGCTGACCAAGGGTGAAGGGCAATCCAGAAAAAGTGATGAAAAAAGTTGTAAAGTTGTAAAAAGATTGAAGTAAAATGAATGCAGATATGTTGGCTTACTGCAGACCAGGCCTGTATAGGGAGAACGAGAACAAAATAGTCTGATAGTCCTATGATTTGTAGCTTATGAGGTAAAAGATAGTTGTTATATTGTAACGTATGTGCTGTACCATCCCACCCCCCCCATAGAAAACCTAAATCTAACCCTGTACCCCTCAACCCAATAAAATTAAATAAAACTCTCAAAGACACAGCAGGGTAATGATGTAGCATTAAACAGGATCAAAGAGAAAAGTCTGTGATAAAACACTACTGCTTTCATCAACAACTCTTCATTAACTTGTCCCTAGTAAAGGTTCAGAGATTACATTGACTTATTCTCTCTCTCTCTACCCAGATAACGATCAAATACAACATTTTGCATTATCGCCTTGACAGGAAGAAGCCTTTCATTGGCATAATCTCAAAGATCTTAGAGTGGGTGCCACTCCTAATGATATCCTCTCTTGAAGCTAGATTGAAATGATGTCTCTCAAACGCTCAAAGTCGCGTAGGAACCAATTGCCTGATGTTTTACTTCATCCCCTCCGAGCTTCTTCTCAGTGAGATGAGACTTCAGAGTTTTCGGCTGTCAATGCAAAGTGAAAAGGAGGAAATAAGGAGGAGAGGATAATAGTATGACTGCAGAGATAAAAACACAGTTTCTTCTGAACCAGTGGTCTCTCATCTCTCCTCTTTAACTAGGACAGACACGTATGCAGGAATCCAACCAGCTTGGCCTCAGTGCAACAGGGAACCTCTGTGTCTGAAAGCTTTAATGGCACGTAGCAGACGAGTCAAGGCGGTCTAGGGTCAACAGATGAGCCCTGCGGTTTGCCTCGGAGGCATACAGTCTGTGGCTCACACCCATAGGAAAGTTTCAGAGAAACTATTTCACCCAGGGACCAAAGTGCGTGATCCATCTCCGCTTTGAAGAAAATACGAAAATGTATCAGAGGGCTTAGCTCGACGCTAACCCCAGAGGTGTGACTAAGGGGGGATGGGGACGGGGGACTTTGCTAGATGCTATATATGACGACTGTTATGGCAGTTTCCATCCTGAACTGACACGGTGTGTGCTGTTCTCGCTGTTGTCCTCACCTTTGTTTACAATTAGCTGACATGGATTGCAGTACTGTAAACAGTCATGCTGAAAAAGGTACATTTTAAAGTACCCTTTTGAAGTGGCTCTCAGCTCGTCAATGTCACCTCTTAAGCTTTCATATCTTATTCAAACATTACAAAGGATAGTCACAGCAACTTTGAAGGATCACTCAGCAATTTGAAGGGCCTTACAAAATCCCCAATTTGTTGTTCTTCCCGGTATGAATTGTTAGAGCAAACCCCTTGCAGCTGGAGGTAGCATCTCAATAGTCTTCCTCTCGTCATCTTATCTTGGCCATATGCACTGATCTGAAAACCCTGAGAAACACCTGAAAATGCCAAGAACTGGGGAGTCTGAAACCAACACAAACCATCAAACTGTGACTTTCCATGAGTTTCCCAGCCATGTCTTGAGCATGACTGCATTCCCAGGTTTATTTTTGGGACAGGGATTTCACCTTTTACAGTAACCTCCTGTTTAACAACATGGAGTGTGACCTTCGAGGACTCGGGCCTGCTTGTCCTCTCTAATTGAGCTCATGGTTGTCAATTTATATTGCGATTGCCAGACTATGTGGCACGGACTGGTAAGACACTTCAAGAGGGCAGTCACGTGCGCTAGCAAGGCATAGGTCCCGAGTTAGTGCCAGGTAGTGGCCGAATTGGCAGGAATATGCACTCTAAGCAAGCAGCGTGACGTCCGCACTCTCTAAGCAAGCAGCGTGACGTCCTTTACATTTGCTTCAGTCTCAATTAATGAGAGGAAAGAAACTAAAAAAACTGCCACCTGTCAACTTACTTTCATTGTTGTTATGCCCATTTCGGTTAAATAATTTTTCCTCCTCTCTTAAAAGATGGAGTCCAGACTGGCTACATTAGGAAACCCCTCTGAAAGGACATGGAGTGATTTAGCGAACTCACACACCCTAAACGGACCCGTCAAAGCTACCAGCGCATCTCAGACACACATAAATCACATTCCTCCTTTCTTAAAAACGTATTCAAAACCTATGCTCACCTTCAAATCTTGCTTGTAGTCCATCAAAGTAGGCCTAGGCAACATTATAGCATAACACCTTTCCTTATTACATTACATTCATTTAAAGGGAGGCGAGAGAGATGGCTATAGTAGGCCTATTACTAGAGACGTTGGTTATGTTATTATTAGCTCAGCATATACCTTATTCCAGAAGATTCGCACAAGATTAATTTTTTCCTAACTATAAATCGTATTTTTATTTTATTTTTTCTCCCCAATTTTGTGATATCCAAATTGGTAGTTAGTCTTGTCCAATCACTGCAATCCCAGCTGCGGGATCAAACCGGTGTCTGTAGTGACGCCTCAAGCACTGCGATGCAGTACCTTAGACCGCTGCGCCACTCGGGAGACCCCTAAATGTAATTCTTCATTCAATTGATAATGACTGAAGCCTGATGACTTTTATTCTAGGTGTGAAGACATGTTAAAAGACATGTTAACATCATGTCTAGACTATAAAAGGCTACACTGATCACTTGTGCTTGGCTGCCAAATCTATAGGGGTCTCCATAGGCCTAATATTTAAATTGAGGAAATGTGATTATAATCATTATTTTAGCGATCCACGGTAGCACACTTGCACTTGATATGTGTCTATGGATGAGAATGTGAACTTGCCATTTCCAAAAAGGAACTCGGTGGGGAATCATTGTGATCGCCAGGGTTTCATTAAATATGCCTAGGCACTATACTTTTTTTTATTGCACATTTAATTAAACTGACGATGATTAACTTCAATTCATTGGCATAAAACGTGCGTCAGACAAAAAACATTTTTTGTCTCTGGCTTGCATAGCACATTCACTGCAGGCTAGGCCTAATATATAGGCTAGCATAAGAATGGTGGAATATTATCCCAGCCCCAGCCTATGAATTAATTGATAATTTACGCATCTCTGTCTTCACTGTTCCCTTCTTGCCCAATTAATTTATACCCAATTCATCTCTGCTGGTATCTCCACTGCCTCCCTCTCTCTATTCCTTTTATAGCTCTTGAACCAGTAGCCTAGCTCAATGCATGTCCCAGGAGTAGCAATATAGTTTGGTCACTTATTTTGAGCAATTCAAAAATAAATATATTCAAGGAAAGAAGCACTTAAATATATTCAAGGAAAGAAGCACCTTGCTCTAGCTTGCTCAAAATAAAATAGGCTACAGCATTCACAATGAACTTACGTCAGAATGCCCAATGTTAGAATGTTTCCAATCAAATGTATGAATTAAGTTAGAACATTTTCCTAATTTGCATAAACATTGTGCTTGAATGATAGATGTGAGGGTTATCGAATCAGGATCAAATCCTCTGATCTCCTTGCTCTTTAAAGATAGAATGTTCATATTTGAAAATTGTAGAAAAGCCCGTCTCTTTGGCAAATGACAGGAGTGGCAAGAAGTGGAATATAATAGCTGAACGGCAACCAGGCTAGATGATATGTGGGGAATAGGAGCAGTCGTGATGTTTAAGATGAGGGAGGATGGTCGTTTTTATTGTGAGCATGGCCTTTTTTCTATTACAGCATATTGTATGACTGTCATTCATATTCCATTCACCCAGCACAATGTAACATTGATAGGTTTAGGCTACTACATGATACTCAAATGTTCCCTATAACCATCATGAGGTTGCTACAACCTAGCCTATGTATGAACGTTTACAATGTAGGAGCACAGGTCTAGAGAAATCAAGGTGACAGACAGTGACACATTCAATACTGCTTTGCACACTTTTGCCTGCATCTAGCTGTTCTAGCGTGTGATCATTAGTCCAACCGTTGCAAACGAGAGTATCTATTGGACCAATTAAGGTACGTTTATCCTGGTTTCGCTCCATTTTCTTCCATTTAAGAAATGTTTTTCAACGGAATCGACAGAATGAATACATCCCTGATCACATGCAAACACAGTTCATTTTCATAGCAGCCACGTATAATTCCTTCTCACATCTACTCACTCTCCTCCTCTTCTCACTTTTTCCCTTCACTTGTGGACTTTAGTGCACAACACATCAGCTGTCTGTGACCAGGCGGAAAAACCTTTCCAAGTTAAAGCTTCATATCATAACGCTAACCGCTACACACAGCCTACATCATTGTCACCATATTAGCTAACAACGTTAGTAGTCAACATAGCTACCAGAACTAATGCTTTAGGTTACCAGCTACAACCATGCAGTACAGAGTACAGTCAGCAAGCAGTTACACCGGCAGGCCCCGGTGGCAATAAATGAATACATCCAAAAGCATAGCTTAATTTGGAAGAGTTCCAGAGTTGGATAGCCATAGCTCTCACTTTGATTCAACTATTCACCACATTTTATGCACTACAGTGCTAGCTGTAGCTTAAGTATTCAGTACTAGATTCATTCTCTGATACTTTGACTGAGTGGACAACATGTCAGTTCATGCTGCAAGAGCTCTGATAGGTTGGAGGAAGCCCTCTGGAAGTTGTCATAATTACGGTGTAATTCTATGGAAGTGGGCGAGAACCATGAGCCTCCTAGTTATTGTATTGAATTCAATGTACCCAGATGAGGACGGAAACTATCCGTCTTCTGGCTACACCATGGTGTTACCCTACAGAGTGCTGTTGAGGCTATTTTAGCCCTTCATTGCGAAAGTGTTTTTTAATCAATTATTTAATTATGTGAATATATTTATTATAGTTTCATCTAAAAATGATAGAGTTCTGTTTTTCTATTATTTTTATGAAATTCACTGATGAGGATGGTCCTCTCCCTCCTCCTCTAAGGAGCCTCTACTGGTGGGAAAACTAGACATGCTGCATGAACAGATATAGGGAACTACTAAAAAGGTATGCCAAAGTTAACCTCTAAAATCTGATGCAATCACACTTAAACATTTGTCATGTGTTGTTGACAGATGTTTTACTTCAGTTTATTTTAGTAAATACTTCAACACTTTTTTTCTTAACTGCATTGTTGGTTAAGGGCTTGTAAAGTAAGCATTTCACCTGTTGTATCAGCGCATGTGACAGATGAAATCATTTGATTTGATTTGATGATCCACTCAAAGGGTCATATCTGTTAGCCAGCAGGATAATAAGCATAATAGCACAGCCTGGCACCGACTGATAAACAACCTCTGCACTTGTAGTGTACATTGGGTCAAGATATACACTACCGGTCAAAAGTTTTAGAACACCTACCCATTCAAGGGTTTGTCTTTATTTGTACTATTTTCTACGTTTTAGAATAATAGTGAAGACATAAAAACTATGAAATAATACACATGGAATCATGTAGTAACCAAAAAAGTGTTAAACAAATCCAAATATATTTTATATTTGAGATTCTTCAAATAGCCACCCTTTGCCTTGATTACAGCTTTGCACATGCTTGGCATTCTCTCATCCAGCTTCATGAGGTAGTCACCTGGAATGCATTTCAATTAACAGGTATGTCTTCCTTAAAGTTAATTTCCTTCTTAATGCGTTTGTGTCAATCAGTTGTGTTGTGACAAGGTAGGGGTGGTATATTTGGTAAAATACCAAGTCCATATTATGGCAAGAACAGCTTAAATAAGCAAAGAGAAATGACAGTCTATCATTACTTTAAGACACGAAGGTCAGTCAATGTGGAACATTTCAATAACTTTCAAAGTTTTTTCAAGTGCAGTCACAAAAAACATCAGGCGCTACAACTGGCTCTAATGAGGACTGCCTCAGGAATGGAAGACCCAGACTTACCTCTGCTGCAGAGGATAAGTTCATTAGAGTTACCAGCCTTAGAAATTGCAGCCCAAATAATGCTTCAGAGTTCAAGTAACAGACACATCTCAATGGTCATTAGACCGGTGGAAATGTGTCCTTTGGTCTGGAATCCAAATTGAAGATTTTGGGTTCTAACCGCTGTGTCTTTGTGAGATGCGGTGTGGGTGAACAGATGATCTCTGCATTTGTATTTCCCACCATAAAGCAAGGAGGAGGAGGTGTGATGGTGCTTTGTTGGTGACACAATTCAAGCACACTTAACCAGCATGGCTACCACAGTATTGTGCAGCAATATGCCATCCCATCTGGTTTGGGCTTCGTGGGACTATCATTTGTTTTTCAACAGGACAATGACCCAACACACCTACAGGCTGTGTAAAGGGCTATTTGACCAAGGAGAGTGATGGAGTGCTGCATCAGTGATGGAGTGCGCCACAATCCCCCGAACCTCAACCAAATTGAGATGGTTTGGGATGAGTCGGACCGCAGAGTGAAGAAAATGCAGCCAACCTACTGCTCAGTATACGTGGGAACTCCTTCAAGACTGTTGGAAAAGCATTCCAGGTGAAGCTGGTTGAGAGAATACCAAGAGTGTGCAAAGCTATCATCAAGGGAAACGGTGGCTATTTGAAGAATCAAATATAAAACATATTTTCTGTTTTTTATCACTTTTGTGGTTACTACATGATTCCCTCTGTGTTATTTCATAGTTTTGATGTTTTCACTATTATTCTACAATGTAGAAAATAGTAAAAATAAAGAAAAACCCTTGACTGAGCAGGTGTTCAAACTTCTGACCGGTAGTGTATGCACACATGACTGTAAGTCTGCTATATGGCATATATTATATTATATTTCAGTAACCTTGCTAGCCCTAGTGCGCTCAGGCTCTGATTTCTAGAAGAAGAAGAAACAGAATAATATGACTCATTGGGGACTGCAGACTAATTAGGGTGTGATGCATGCCCTGTCAAGAATTTTCCACCGCAGGACTTTCACTGAGTCTTGTTCTTGAAATTACACTGCATTACGCAGGAGGAGGGAAGTCCTTGGCAGTGGGCTGTGCATATCTGCTCCAACCACTTGCAATGAAGGAGCAACAGAGTCCTTACCACATGTATATTGACAGTGAAGCTATTTTGGATTTGAGATCAAATGATGAATACAAGGCAACAGTATAGAATATCACCTTTTGTATTGCATTAATTTCAATACAACTTGCCTTGTCTGTGATTTCTATTAGCACACCTCATAGACATTCTGATGTCAAATCAAATCTGACTCCCGAATCGCAGTTAGATGTTCCACAGCACATGTCCAGCTTCAATTGGCTGCATTCCTGGGTGCAGTCCTTGAGACTCCTTTATAATAATTTTATGTGTATTTATTTATTCTCCCACATTTAGGAAGGAGAGGATGGATTAACAAAAAAAAGAGTATCCACATCAAAACCTGATTTCAAGTGTGACTGTAAATTCGATTAGGAGCTGAGTTGCTATAGAAAGAAAGGGATGAGACAGCGTAAGGAGCTTTTGCTATTAATTTTCCATTTTGTGTGGAAGCTGCTGATTATGACTAATCAAGGCTAGCACATTTTAAAATGTTGTCAATGGAAATCAATCTCTCCTAAGTAGTGGCATTATTTCCATTGTCCAAGCTGTTTGAAATGAATGGTGATTCTCTATCATCTCTTCCGCCCCCTGCCCCCCCACATGCTTTTGTCGTACAACACGGGTCTAATTGAAACAGAAGCTTGCTTAAAGGTTCTGAATATTTTTTTTGCAAAAGTATCTTGTTTTACCTTGCTAATTTAGCCACACTAATAACACTTTAAATCGAACATTTCCCCATGTACAGAATATATTATTCATACATTTGCACACACAAGTAATATCTAGGACCAAGACTGGAAATTGAAGGACAGTTAAGTAGTAATCATATACAGATTGTGTCTACACTTCCACAAGGTCAAAAGGGCCATATATTCATACCCAGGTAGCTGAAACACTGTCACCCAGCAGTGTGTGATCGGCAGGGCATACTCAATATATGACTGCCACTAATCTCTTTCCCCTCCTCTCTGGAGTGGCACCACACTTAATAATCTAGCCTGTGATAGTATCTGGAGAGGTTCCCAATTTCGATCTCTAATATGAAAATGGCCTGCAATACTTCACTGGCTAGATACTCCCCCACTCAAACAGAGGAGAGATCCTTGACTGAAGCTCTGAGATACTGAGAAATGGGTTGATGACAATGAGAGGAGTAAAGGTTTTCTTCTGGGAATTTACTTGGGCTTATATATATACTGGATATATATTTTTTATTTAACCTTCATTTAACTAGGCAAGTCAGTTAAGAACTAATTCTTATTTACAATGACGGCCTACCAGGGAACAGTGGGTTAACTGCCTTGTTCATGGACAGAATGACAGATTTTTACCTTGTTAGCTCAGGGATTTGATCCAGCAACCTTTTGGTAACTGGCCCAACACTCTAACCACTAGCCTATCTGCCTGGCACAGCTTCCCATGAGTGGCTTTCATAGACTCCCTAATGTGTAGTTGTATAGAAGTGCAACATATAGTCGAGTCTAAATACTATTTAAACGCACAGTTTGGCAACAATGGCTACTTATATTGACTGTTTAAGACAACTTAATATTGTGTTATTGGTTTACACAAATTACATGATCATTTTCGGTAATTTTCGAGCACGTAACGGGGGCCTCGCTGAGATAAAAGCTGGAAACGTATGTGTGATTGAGCCGTGATCGGGTGAAAGGGTCGGTGACCACAGTGGAGGACATGGTTTGATTTTGAACAAACAACTCTGTTTCACCTGACAGACAAGTCGGTAAATATCTGTCGTGACAAAGAGCCAGCCAGACTATTTAATCATCTATTCTGTTTGTCCACTGTCAACTGCTGGCGAGGCCCCCTAGAGACACTTTAGTCTCTAGGTTGCATTGGCATTTTAAATCACCCTTCATCTAAATAAAGATCAATAGGCTTTGAACAAAACAGGAGCGAATCAGTAAAGGCTGAAATGATTATGGGTTAACATACTGTGGATGGCTAGTTTATTTGTATTTATTTTTATCAGAGAGAGCGTTATTATTAGAACATGTGCGCCAACTTTGTTTTACCATACATTCATTTTGGTTTCAAATATGTTTTTTTTCTACGACATCAAAGTGATGCTAAAGGCTGGATTTGTGTGAACTGTGACTAATGGTTCTCAGCCATTAGTAGCCATTTTACATCCCAGGTCTGACAACTAATCAGAACACATAAAGAAAGCATCAGGCTAATGAATGGTGTTGGATATATTCATTTTGCCGCAGTTTGCTTCAATGAAAGACATTTATTACTGTAGGACTACCTCATTGCACTTAAGCGCCATAATTATTTCTGTGAACATACAGAAGTGTAGACTAATTAGGTATGCTTTTAGCAATATGCACCCAGACACAAGTTACAGACACGCTGATGACATACAATGCCTTTAGAAAGTATTGAATTCAAAATGGATTAGATAGATTTTTCTCATACAAATACACACAATACCACATAATGACAGTGAAAACATGTAGTCAAGTACAGAAATATCTCATTTACATAAGTATTCACACCCCTCAGTCAATACTTTGTAGAAGCAACTTTGGCTGTGATTACACTTTGGCTGTCTTGGGTATGTCTGTATCACCTTTTCACATCTGGATTTGGGGATTTTCTCAAGCTCTTAAGTTAGATGGGAAGTGGCAGTGAACAGCAATCTTCAAGTCTTTCCATAGATTTTCAATATGATTTAAGTCTGGGCTTTGGCTCCCCCACTCAAGGACTTTCACCTTTTGTTCTAAAGCCATTCCAGCGTTGCTTTTCCTGTATGCTTGGGGACATTGTCCTGTCGGAACCTGAATCACAGAATCTTTAGCTTTTTGATCTGTCTTTAATATGCCTTTTTGCAAGCTCCAGGCATGCTGTCATGTGCCTTATACTCAGGAGCAGCTTTTGTCTTTTTGCAAACTCCAACTGTTGTCAGTTGACTTTTACTCAGGAGTGGCATCCGTCTGGCCTCTCTCCCACAAAGCCTAGATAGGTGGTGCTGTAGAGACTATTGTCCTTCTGGCAGGTTCTCCCATCTCAGCCAAGGAACTCTGTAGTTCTGTCAGAGTGGTTATTGGGTTCTTGGTCGCCTCCCTGACCAAGGTCCTTCTTGCCCGGTTGCTCATTTTGGTCAGACGACCAACTGTAGGCAGAGTCTGGGTAGTTCCATATTTTTTAAATTTCCAGATGATGATGACAACTGTGCTCTTGGAAACTTTCAACACTCCAGAAATGGTTTTATACCCTTTCACAGATACTGTATATGCCTCATCACAATTCTATCTTGGAAATTTAAGGACAGTTCCTTGGACTTCATGGTATAATTTCTTCTCTGACATGCATTGTCAACTGTGGGACCTTGTATAAACAGCAGTTTCTTTCTAAATCATGTCCAAACAATCAAGTTGTGACATCAAGGATGATCAAAAGAAATTGGATGCACCTGATCTCAATTTGGAATGTCATAGCAAAGGGGTATGAATACTTATGTGAATTAGATTTCTGTATATCATTTTCAATCCATTTTCAAAAATGTCAAAAAAACATGTTTTCACTTTGTAATTATGGGGTATTGTGCAGGGATGGGTGAGGAGGGGGGTGATTTAATCCATTTTGAATTCAGGCTGTGAATAAGTCTAGGAGTATGAATACTTTCTGAAGGCACTGTATTTCTAAGGTCATCCAGGAATACTCCAGTTTTATGAACATTGGTCTTCATTTTCATATTATTTCAGTATACCCTTCTAAATAGTGATCACTACATGAAGGTTATTAAGTATTATTAATACCCCTCATACTACAGACTGGGGTCATTTTGACCAAAGGTGGTTTGTTCAATCATTTCATGACTTTGACTTTGACTTGTTTTTAACACATTTAAACTTCATTGTTAGTGTTTCTGTATCAAAACCAGGAGGGCGAGAAAAAGAGACTGGGGAAAGCAGGCGCTGGGACAAAATGCTGGTTGACTTGACAAACAAGATGAACTGGCAACAGACAAACAGAGAACACAGGTATAAGTACACAGGGGATAATGGGAAAGATGAGCGACACCTGGAGGGGGTTGGAGACAAGCATAAGGACAGGTGAAACAGATCAGGGAAGGACAGAGATGTTTATGCAACTTGATTGGAGTCCACCTGTGGTAAATTAAATTGATTGGACATGATTTGGAAAGGCACACACCTGTCTATATAAGGTCCCACAGTTGACAGTGCATTTCAGAGCAAAAACCAAGCCATGAAATCAAGAAATTGTCCATAGAGCTCCGAGACAGGATTGTGTCGAGGCGCAGATCTGGGGAACGGTACCAAGACATTTCTGCAACATTGAAGGTCCCCATAGGTCAATATAGGAGCACAAAGTCAATCAGAAGGTGCTGATCTGGTGCTTAAGTAAAGATTACACACTGATGAATCAGACTGTTGGTCAAGTTGACACTGTTTCTGATTCCTTCTGACTGACTTTGTGCTTCTATATTGACTGTTATCCCGGGTACTTCAGAGAAGTCCATTCCAGGACTGAAAAGAAGGATAGACTGACTTTTATAAATCCATCCAGGTAACGTCTTCTTTGGTCATTGATAAAGTTGGAAGACTGATCAATGAATGCAATTTCTGTCAATACAATACACTTCTATTTTAGTGAACAAGGGAACAAATTATCTCAATTCAGAGAAGTGCCAAGTCTGAATTAATTGTGCACCAGGCAAATTTGGAGAAAAGCAAATAAGGGGATGAACTGTGAATTGGACGTGTGGTCATACCCAAATACCCCCACACCCCATGCGACTCAGTCAAGCACTTTATGTTCACTTCAGAAAACTCAAGACTTTGTGGAGCTTCTCGCGTTGTATGCCGCTATAATTAATCACTGTGAGGTAATGAGACACTGCAGCGCCCAGGCAGGCAGGTCCTGGTCGCCTCAGGTAAAAATAACTCTTTGATAAACAGCCAACTAAATCACTCGTCAGTCTTCTCTTTGACCACAACACTCCCCCGCACCGCACACAGAAAAATAAGTCCCTTGTCCATGTCTCTCACTCGCTCTGCTTTTACATGCGACAGGTGACTCATCATTAAAATCCAATTTTCCCTCCAGCCAATTTGCCTTGTCTGTTTATCAACATATGAAAACGCATATTGCTTTCTTGCCCCGACACAAGCATGAATGAATTTGAGTATTTTGGCTTATTTTTGCCGTGTGTGTGTGTGTGTGTGTGCGGCTACATGTGTGGTTGTTTGTGTTCATGTTCTTTTCCGTAAGCGCTCATCAGTTTGTGGGTAGCAGGGCTATCTGTGGAAAGGATGCCACCTTACCGAAGGCCAGAGAAAATGAAGCCATAAATCTTGTGCCAGAACATGAGGAGAGATGGAAAAGTTGGAGAGAGGTTCTATTATATTTTCATAGATGGGCAAGCTGTGCTGCTGCTTTTCGTTAGGGTATTTTCCCTGGGCATCGGCTGGCTGAATCCCTGGCTGCTGCCGCCACCGCCACTGGGCCATGTGGACATATTGGTAGTTCAGACAACAGGGTTGTGTTCAAACCAAAGAAACTGAAATGTTTAGACTGATCCAATAAGAAAAACTCTTTTTCTGTTCCAATTGTTTTTTCCATTGTGTGCCCTCTTAGTGTGACCCTGGTCATTATGGCAGGGCTAAAGTCGAAGGGACAGTTTCGCGGAAACTAAAGCCTTATCCTGGATAAAACATGCTTTTGAGTCCAGAACAAAGCTTACGTCTTTGTCTGGGAAAGCTAAATATAAAAGTAGGATTTCATATCCAAACTCAGCAAAAAAAGAAACATCCCTTTTTCAGTCTTTCAAAGATAATTAGTAAAATCCAAATAACTTCACAGACCTTCTGTAACGGTTTTCCTTAGGTGAAAGAGAGTCAGACCAAAATGCGGCGTGGCTATTGCGATCCATGTTTAATGAGACAAAGTAAACACGATCAAATACAAAAACAAATAAACGTAACACGAAAACCGAAACAGCCTAATACTGGTGCAAAGTAACACAGCGACAGAACAAGGACATAAGGACAATCACCCACGAAACACTCAAAGAATATGGCTGCCTAAATATGGTTCTCAATCAGAGACAACGATAAACACCTGCCTCTGATTGAGAACCATTCCAGACAGCCATAGACTATGCTAGATACCCCTACTATAATACAAACCCAATACCTAACAAAAACCCCAAGACAAAACACACCACATACAAAACCCATGTCACACCCTGGCCTGACCAAATTAATAAAGAAAACACAAAATACTAAGACCAGGGCGTGACAGAACCCCCCCCCCAAGGTGCGGACTCCCGACCGCACAACTAAACCCATAGGGGAGGGTCCGGGTGGGCTTCTGTCCACGGTGGCGGCTCCGGCACGGGACGTGGACCCCACTCTAACAAAGTCTTAGTCCCTTTGCCTCGCGTCCTTAGATAGGCGACCCTCGCCGCCGACCTTGGCCTAGTAGTCCTCACCAAGGGCCCCACTGGACTGAGGGGCAGCTCGGGACTGAGGGGCAGCTCGGGACTGAGAGGAAGCTCGGGACTGAGAAAATCAAATCAAATCAAATCAAATTTTATTTGTCACATACACATGGTTAGCAGATGTTAATGCGAGTGTAGCGAAATGCTTGTGCTTCTAGTTCCGACAATGCAGTAATAACGAACAAGTAATCTAACTAACAATTCCAAAAAAACTACTGTCTTATACACAGTGTAAGGGGATAAAGAATATGTACATAAGGATATATGAATGAGTGATGGTACAGAGCAGCATAGGCAAGATACAGTAGATGATATCGAGTACAGTATATACATATGAGATGAGTATGTAAACCAAGTGGCATAGTTAAAGTGGCTAGTGATACATGTATTACATAAGGATGCAGTCGATGATATAGAGTACAGTATCTACGTATGCATATGAGATGAATAATGTAGGGTAAGTAACATTATATAAGGAAGCATTGTTTAAAGTGGCTAGTGATATATTTACATCATTTCCCATCAATTCCCATTATTAAAGTGGCTGGAGTAGAGTCAGTGTCATTGACAGTGTGTTGGCAGTAGCCACTCAATGTTAGTGGTGGCTGTTTAACAGTCTGATGGCCTTGAGATAGAAGCTGTTTTTCAGTCTCTCGGTCCCAGCTTTGATGCACCTGTACTGACCTCGCCTTCTGGATGACAGCGGGGTGAACAGGCAGTGGCTCGGGTGGTTGATGTCCTTGATGATCTTTATGGCCTTCCTGTAGCATCGGGTGGTGTAGGTGTCCTGGAGGGCAGGTAGTTTGCCCCCGGTGATGCGTTGTGCAGACCTCACTACCCTCTGGAGAGCCTTACGGTTGAGGGCGGTGCAGTTGCCATACCAGGCGGTGATACAGCCCGCCAGGATGCTCTCGATTGTGCATCTGTAGAAGTTTGTGAGTGCTTTTGGTGACAAGCCGAATTTCTTCAGCCTCCTGAGGTTGAAGAGGCGCTGCTGTGCCTTCCTCACGATGCTGTCTGTGTGAGTGGACCAATTCAGTTTGTCTGTGATGTGTATGCCGAGGAACTTAAAACTTGCTACCCTCTCCACTACTGTTCCATCGATGAGGATGGGGGTGTTCCCTCTGCTGTTTCCTGAAGTCCACAATCATCTCCTTAGTTTTGTTGACGTTGAGTGTGAGGTTATTTTCCTGACACCACACTCCGAGGGCCCTCACCTCCTCCCTGTAGGCCGTCTCGTCGTTGTTGGTAATCAAGCCTACCACTGTTGTGTCGTCCGCAAACTTGATGATTGAGTTGGAGGCGTGCGTGGCCACGCAGTCGTGGGTGAACAGGGAGTACAGGAAAAGGGCTCAGAACGCACCCTTGTGGGGCCCCAGTGTTGAGGATCAGCGGGGAGGAGATGCTGTTGCCTACCCTCACCACCTGGGGGCGGCCCGTCAGGAAGTCCAGTACCCAGTTGCACAGGGCGGGAGGGAAGCTCAGCACTGAGAAGAAGCTCAGCACTGAGAGGAAGCTCAGGCAGGTAGTAGGCTCTGGCAGATCCTGGCTGGCTGGTGGTTCTGGCAGATCCTGGCTGGCTGGCGGTTCTGGCAGATCCTGGCTGACTGGCGGTTCCGGCAGATCCTGGCTGACTGGCGGATCCTGGCTGACTGGCGGATCCTGGCTGACTGGCGGATCCTGGCTGAATGGCGGATCCTGGCTGAATGGCGGATCTGGAAGATCCTGGCTGACTGGCAGCTGTGGCTGCTCCATGCTGACTGGCAGCTCTGGCTGCTCCATGCTGACTGGCTGCTCTGGCTGCTCCATGCTGACTGGCGGCTCTGGCTGCTCCATGCTGACTGGCGGCTCTGGCCGCTCCATACAGGCTGGCAGCTCTGGCGGCTCCTTGCAGACTGGCAGCTCTGGCGGCTCCTTGCAGACTTGCAGCTCTGGTGGCTCCTTGCAGACTGGCAGCTCTGGCGGCATCCTGCAGACTGGCAGCTCTGGCAGCTCCTTGCAGACTGGCAGCTCCTTGCAGATTGGCAGCTCTTTGCAGACTGGCAGCTCCTTGCAGACTGGCAGCTCCTTGCAGACTGGCAGCTCCTTGCAGACTGGCAGCTCCTTGCAGACTGGCAGCTCTTTGCAGACTGGCAGCTCCTTGCAGACTGGCAGCTCTGAACAGGCGGGAGACTCCGGCAGCGCTGTAGAGGCAGAAGGCTCTGGCAGCGCTAAACAGGCGGGAGACTCCGACAGCGCTGTAGAGGAGGAAGGCTCTGGCAGCGCTGGACAGGCGAGGCGCACTGTAGGCCTGATGCGTGGTGCTGGCACTGGTGGTACTGGGCCGAGAACACGCACAGGAAGCCTGGTGCGGGGAGCTGCCACCGGAGGGCTGATGCGTGGAGTTGGTACTGGATAGACCGGACCGTGCAGGCGCACTGGAGCTCTTGAGCACCGAGCCTGGCCAACCTTACCTGGTTGAATGCTCCCGGTCGCCCTGCCAGTGCGGCGAGGTGGAATAGCCCGCACTGGGCTATGCAGGCGAACCGGAGACACCGAGTGCAAGGCTGGTGCCATGTAAGCCGGCCCAAGGAGACGCACTGGAGACCAGATGCGTAGAGCCGGCTTCATGGCACTTGGCTCGATGCTCACTCTAGCCCGGCCGATATGCGGAGCTGGAATGTACCGCACCAGGCTATGCACCCGCACTGGAGACACTGTGCACACCACAGCATAACACGGTGCCTGCCCGGTCTCACTAGCCCCCGGTAATCACAGGGAGTTTGAGCAGGTCTCCTACCTGGCGTAGCCATACTCCCTGTGAGCCCCCAATAAATTTTTGGGGCTGACTCTCGGGCTTCCGTCCGCGCCGCCGTGCTTGCTTCGCCAACTCCATTCTCTGATAACCTTCCGCGCACTGCTCCATCGAATCCCAGGCGGGCTCCGGCACTCTCCTGGGTCGACCGCCCACCTGTCTATATCCTCCCAAGAAGTATAGTCCATACTCTTGCAGTCCAAACCGTACTCCCATGTCCATTCCTCTTTTCGCTGCTGTTGCTGCCTTTCACCACACCGCTTGGTCCTGTTGTGGTGGGTGATTCTGTAACGGTTTTCTTTAGGTGAAAGAGAGTCAGACCAAAATGCGGCGTGGCTATTGCGATCCATGTTTAATGAGACAAAGTAAACACGATCAAATACAAAAAAAAAAAGTAACACGAAAACCAAAACAGCCTAATACTGGTGCAAAGTGACACAGTGACAGACTAAGGACAATCACCCACGAAACACTCAAAGAATATGGCTGCCTAAATATGGTTCCCAATCAGAGACAACGATAAACACCTGCCTCTGATTGAGAACCATTCCAGACAGCCATAGACTATGCTAGATACCCCTACTATAATACAAACCCAAAAACCTAACAAAAACCCCAAGACAAAACACACCACATACAAAACCCATGTCACACCCTGGCCTGACCAAATTAATAAAGAAAACACAAAATACTAAGACCAGGGCGTGACACCTTCATTGTAAAGGGTTTAAACACTGTTTCCCATGCTTGTTCAATGAACCATAAACAATTAATGAACATGCACCTGTGGAACGGTCGTTTAGACACTAACAGCTTACAGACGGTAGGCAATTACGGTCACAGTTATGAAAACTTAGGACACTAAAGAGGCCTTTCTACTGACTCTGAAAAACACAAAGAAAGATGCCCAGGGTCCCTGCTCATCTGTGTGAACGTGCCTTAGGCATGCTGCAAGGAGGCATGAGGACTGCAGATGTGGCCAGGGCAATACATTGCAATGTCAGCACTGTGAGACGCCCAAGACAGCACTACAGGGAGACAGGATGGACAGCTGATCGTCCTCGCAGTGGCAGACCACGTGTAACAACACCTGCACAGGATCGGTACAGCCGATCATCACACCTGCGGGACAGATACAGAATGGCAACAACAACTGCCCGAGTTACACCAGGAACGCACAATCCCTCCATCAGTGCTCAGACTGTCCGCAATAGGCTGAGAGAGGCTGGACTGAGAGCTTGTAGGCTCCCTCATGTGGTACCCTTCCTGCAGGCTCATCCTGGCATGACCCTCCAGCATGACAATGCCACCAGCCATGCTGCTCGTCCTGTGCGTGATTTCCTGCAAGACAGGAATGTCAGTGTACTGCCATGGCTACCGAAGAGCCCGGATCTCAAGCCCATTGAGCACGTCTGGGACCTGTTGGATCGGAGGGTGAGGGCTAGAGCCATTCCCCCAGAAATGTCCGGGAACTTGCAGGTGCCTTGGTGGAAGAATGGGGTAACGTCTCACAGCAAGAACTGTCAAATCTGGTGCAGTCCATGAGGAGGAGATACATTGCAGTACATAATGCAGCTGTTAGCCACACCAGATACTGACTAACTTTTGATTTTGAACACCCCTTTGTTCAGGGACACATTATTCCATGTCTGTAGAACTTGTTCAGTGTATGTATCAGTTGTTGAATCTTGTTGTGTAAATATATTAAGTTTGCTGAAAATAAACGCAGTTGACAGTGAGAGGACGTTTCTTTTTTTGCTGAATTTATTCGAGATATTCTGTTGACATAGCAGAACTTAGGCAATGTAGACATCCCCAGATAGTGAGCAGAGGACACAGGGTCATAGTCTGTTGCTGGAAAACCATGTATGTTATGCCCCCCCCGCTATATTGTGCATAAAGAGTTACTTGTCTAACAGAACACATAGGGTGTTCTTTAATGGAAGCCTCTCCAACATAATCCAGGTAGAATCTTACCGTTTTCAATCTTTACTAACGACATGACACTGGCTTTGAGTAAAGTCAGTTTGTCTATGTATGCGGATGACTCAACACTACACACGTCGGCTACTACAGCAACTGAAATGACTGCAACACTTAACAAAGAGCTGCAGTTAGTTTAAGAATGGGTGGCAAGAAATAAGTTAGTCCTAAATATTTCAAAAACTAAAAGCATTGTATTTGCGACAAATCTTTCACTAAACCCTAAACCTCAAGTACATCTTGTAATGAATAATAGGAAAATTGAGATGACTAAACTGCTTGGCGTACCCATGGATTGTAAATTATCATGGTCAAAACATATTCATACAACAGTAGCTAAAATGGGGAGAAGTCTGACCATAATAAAGCGCTGCTCTGCCTTCTTAACAACACTATCAACAAGGCAGGTCCTTACATGTCCTAGTTTTGTTGCACCTAGAATACTGTTCAGTAGTGTGGTCAGGTGCCGCAAAGAGGGATTTAGGAAAATTGCAGTTGGCTCAGAACAAGGCAGCACGGCTGGCCCTTAAAAGTACACAGAGAGCTAACATTAATGATATGCATGTCAATCTCTCATGGCTCAAAGTGGAAGAGGGATTACGTCATCACTAATTGTTTTTGTAAGAAGTGTTGACAAGCTGAATGTACCAAGCTTCCTGTTTAAACTACTAGCACAGCTCTGACACACATGCATACCCCAGAACACATGCCACCAGAGGTCTCTTCACAATCCAAGTCCAGAACAGACTATGGGAGGCGAACAGTACTACATGACTACATGGAACTCTATACCAGATCATGTAACTGATGCAAGCAGTTAGAATCAGATTTAAAAAAACAGGTAAAAATGCACCTTATGGAACAGCGGGGACTGTGAAGAGATTCACACAAAAGGTACAGACACAAGCATACGCATACATTGTAATATTGTTCTATGGTCCTATTATAAATTTTGTATCGTAGATATGTAGTGGTGTAATGTTATATTATGTACTGTTTTATATGTAATGTAAGTGCTTTAATGTGTTTTGACCATAGGAAGAGTAGCTGCTGCCTTGGCAGCAGGTACTGGGGATCCCTAATAAATGCAAATACAAATACAGGGATGGTGTTTGGCTTTGGTTCTCTAGATGTCTACTGATCTGATTCTAAAAAGAGAATACTTTTTAATAACAGCATTAAAAATCTAAATGTTGGTACTATTCTTACTGCATACTTATGGGGTACTCTTCAACTTTCCTCTCATTATAAAAATGTTTCTTCAAATCAAATCAAAATCAAATCAAATTTTATTTGTCACATACACATGGTTAGCAGATGTTAATGCGAGTGTAGCGAAATGCTTGTGCTTCTAGTTCCGACAATGCAGTAATAACGAACAAGTAATCTAACTAACAATTCCAAAAAACTACTGTCTTATACACAGTGTAAGGGGATAAAGAATATGTACATAAGGATATATGAATGAGTGATGGTACAGAGCAGCATAGGCAAGATACAGTAGATGATATCGAGTACAGTATATACATATGAGATGAGTATGTAAACCAAGTGGCATAGTTAAAGTGGCTAGTGATACATGTATTACATAAGGATGCAGTCGATGATATAGAGTACAGTATCTACGTATGCATATGAGATGAATAATGTAGGGTAAGTAACATTATATAAGGTAGCATTGTTTAAAGTGGCTAGTGATATATTTACATCATTTCCCATCAATTCCCATTATTAAAGTGGCTGGAGTAGAGTCAGTGTCATTGACAGTGTGTTGGCAGTAGCCACTCAATGTTAGTGGTGGCTGTTTAACAGTCTGATGGCCTTGAGATAGAAGCTGTTTTTCAGTCTCTCGGTCCCAGCTTTGATGCACCTGTACTGACCTCGCCTTCTGGATGACAGCGGGGTGAACAGGCAGTGGCTCGGGTGGTTGATGTCCTTGATGATCTTTATGGCCTTCCTGTAGCATCGGGTGGTGTAGGTGTCCTGGAGGGCAGGTAGTTTGCCCCGGTGATGCGTTGTGCAGACCTCACAACCCTCTGGAGAGCCTTACGGTTGAGGGCGGTGCAGTTGCCATACCAGGCGGTGATACAGCCCGCCAGGATGCTCTCGATTGTGCATCTGTAGAAGTTTGTGAGTGCTTTTGGTGACAAGCCGAATTTCTTCAGCCTCCTGAGGTTGAAGAGGCGCTGTTGCGCCTTCCTCACGATGCTGTCTGTGTGAGTGGACCAATTCAGTTTGTCTGTGATGTGTATGCCGAGGAACTTAAAACTTGCTACCCTCTCCACTACTGTTCCATCGATGTGGATGGGGGGGTGTTCCCTCTGCTGTTTCCTGAAGTCAACAATCATCTCCTTAGTTTTGTTGACGTTGAGTGTGAGGTTATTTTCCTGACACCACACTCCGAGGGCCCTCACCTCCTCCCTGTAGGCCGTCTCGTCGTTGTTGGTAATCAAGCCTACCACTGTTGTGTCGTCCGCAAACTTGATGATTGAGTTGGAGGCGTGCGTGGCCACACAGTCGTGGGTGAACAGGGAGTACAGGAGAGGGCTCAGAACGCACCCTTGTGGGGCCCCAGTGTTGAGGATCAGCGGGGAGGAGATGTTGTTGCCTACCCTCACCACCTGGGGGCGGCCCGTCAGGAAGTCCAGTACCCAGTTGCACAGGGCGGGGTCGAGACCCAGGGTCTCGAGCTTGATGACGAGCTTGGAGGGTACTATGGTGTTGAATGCCGAGCTGTAGTCGATGAACAGCATTCTCACATAGGTATTCCTCTTGTCCAGATGGGTTAGGGCAGTGTGCAGTGTGGTTGAGATTGCATCGTCTGTGGACCTATTTGGGCGGTAAGCAAATTGGAGTGGGTCTAGGGTGTCAGGTAGGGTGGAGGTGATATGGTCCTTGACTAGTCTCTCAAAGCACTTCATGATGACGGATGTGAGTGCTACGGGGCGGTAGTCGTTTAGCTCAGTTACCTTAGCTTTCTTGGGAACAGGAACAAGGGTGGCCCTCTTGAAGCATGTGGGAACAGCAGAATGGTATAGGGATTGATTGAATATGTCCGTAAACACACAGCTGGTCTGCGCATGCTCTGAGGGCGCGGCTGGGGATGCCGTCTGGGCCTGCAGCCTTGCGAGGGTTAACACGTTTAAATGTCTTACTCACTTCGGCTGCAGTGAAGGAGAGACCGCATGTTTTCGTTGCAGGCCGTGTCAGTGGCACTGTATTGTCCTCAAAGCGGGCAAAAAAGTTATTTAGTCTGCCTGGGAGCAAGACATCCTGGTCCGTGACTGGGCTGGGTTTCTTCCTGTAGTCCGTGATTGACTGTAGACCCTGCCACATGCCTCTTGTGTCTGAGCCGTTGAATTGAGATTCTACTTTGTCTCTGTACTGGCGCTTAGCTTGTTTGATAGCCTTGCGGAGGGAATAGCTGCACTGTTTGTATTCAGTCATGTTACCAGACACCTTGCCCTGATTAAAAGCAGTGGTTCGCACCTTCAGTTTCACACGAATGCTGCCATCAATCCACGGTTTCTGGTTAGGGAATGTTTTAATCGTTGCTATGGGAACGACATCTTCAACGCACGTTCTAATGAACTCGCACACCGAATCAGCGTATTCGTCAATGTTGTTGTCTGACGCAATACGAAACATCTCCCAGTCCACGTGATGGAAGCAGTCTTGGAGTGTGGAGTCAGCTTGGTCGGACCAGCGTTGGACAGACCTCAGCGTGGGAGCCTCTTGTTTTAGTTTCTGTCTGTAGGCAGGGATCAACAAAATGGAGTCGTGGTCAGCTTTTCCGAAAGGGGGCGGGGCAGGGCCTTATATGCGTCGCGGAAGTTAGAGTAACAATGATCCAGGGTCTTTCCACCCCTGGTTGCGCAATCCATATGCTGATAAAATTTAGGGAGTCTTGTTTTCAGATTAGCCTTGTTAAAATCCCCAGCTACAATGAATGCAGCCTCCGGATAAATCGTTTCCAGTTTGCAGAGAGTTAAATAAAGTTTGTTCAGAGCCATCGATGTGTCTGCTTGGGGGGGGATATATACGGCTGTGATTATAATCGAAGAGAATTCTCTTGGTAGATAATGCGGTCTACATTTGATTGTGAGGAATTCTAAATCAGGTGAACAGAAGGATTTGAGTTCCTGTATGTTTCTTTCATCACACCATGTCACGTTGGCCATGAGGCATACGCCCCCGCCCCTCTTCTTACCAGAAAGATGTTTGTTTCTGTCGGCGCGATGCGTGGAGAAACCCGCTGGCTGCACCGCTTCGGATAGCGTCTCTCCAGTTAGCCATGTTTCCGTGAAGCATAGAACGTTAGTCTCTGATGTCCCTCTGGAATGCTACCCTTGCTCGGATTTCATCAACCTTGTTGTCAAGAGACTGGCCATTGGCAAGAAGAATGCTCGGGAGTGGTGTACGATGTGCCCGTCTCCGGAGTTTGACCAGAAGACCGCTTCGTTTCCCTCTTTTTCTGAGTCGTTTTTTGGGTCGCTGCATGTAATCCACTCCGTTGTCCTGGTTGTAAGGCAGAACACAGGATCCGCGTCGCGAAAAACATATTCTTGGTCGTACTGATGGTGAGTTGACGCTTATCTTATATTCAGTAGTTCTTCTCGGCTGTATGTAATGAAACCTAAGATGACCTGGGGTACTAGTGTAAGAAATAACACGTAAAAAAAACAAAAAACTGCATAGTTTCCTAGGAACGTGAAGCGAGGCGGCCATCTCTGTCGGCGCCATTTTGTTTCACTGACCCAAATATTCTGTAGATCATCATCTTTTTTTTTTTTTACAGATTTTGATTCATCCCGTAGGTCAGGAACATTGAGAGCTTTGTCACGAAACTTTTCAGGACAGTTTATAGAGGCCAGCACATTGTTCTATGTGGACGCCATTAATGTTTTATAGTGGCAATCGTTCTAAGTTTTCCGCATTACCTTGGAGAACATTATAAAATTAACAGCAGAGACAACAGAGTGGATGAGTCAGCAGCGTTGGCCAAAAGGTATGTCAACTCTTATTCCTTCCATACCATCGCACTTTGTGTTTCTTAACTTGCGTCAAGAGTTCAGAGTGATTTTTGCAGCTGTTCAGACTGCCACAAATAAAAAAGTATGTATTTTTGATATGCAATGTTTCTGATGACTGCTACTGTACTGTTATCCTCAGTTAGCCTAACTTTGAATGTTCATGGTTGGCCAGAAACCATTAGACATGTTCAGAGAGCATTGGTTAAATGTTTGATATGAACCAAATGGATATAGATTGTGATTTATATTGATTTTTATCACACCCATATTGCATCAAAGACTGCAAGCTATTCTACAAACCATTCCACAAGCCATTCTGAATTAATAGATGCCCATAAATGTATTCCAAAACGCATTACAAAACAGGTGGAAAGTGGGAAAGTACTGAAGCATTTTTCAAGATCAGGACTATAAGGTACCAAATTGAGTGAGCCACTTCATAACAAGGATCTATACAGACAAAGAAGCACTCAAAAAAAGCACCTGATGCTTGTCATTTCAGAGCGCACCATGGTTTCCAATTCTTTGGTCAGTCAAGTGTTATGCCAGCCAATAGTGCACAGCTTGTTTGGTGAAAAAACAAACAAGATGGAGCCCCCTCTGATGAATTATTAGCTTCATGAGGAATCATGATCTAGATCAAGAGCAGGCTAATGTCAGCAATCTGTGTTGTCCATCTGTCTCGTTATCCAACTTGCATGCACACTTAGATCGTTCTAAACCTAGCGCAGGCTCTGTTTGTTGTTCTGTTGACTAGTGGCAGGGAGTGTATTGCTGTTAGACACGATAGAGCCCTTTTCCTTGTTGTGGTGGAACTTTTTCCCCTGCATGATGTATGCGTCTGTTTTTTCCACCCTCATGCAAGTATGAGGATTCCTCAAAACGGCATCCCTGGAGCATGAATCTCATTCACTCTCATTTGCATGGGGAAATGGGAAGTAGGGAGAATGGGAGTGGGGGGAGGTGAGTACTGTAGTGTACAGCAGCCTTAAGTCAGAGAGCCCTTTTAAATCATTAGCAGATGATATTAAACCACCAGCAGAGGAATGGAAGGAGGCAGGTGACAAAGTGGTGGCCTTGCTGGAGTGGCTCACTACCAGGAGGAGAGTATTAGTGTCAGATCTAGAGAAATGCATGCATGCTGTAAAGGGAGTAGTGTTTATTATCTACAGTTAGTGAGGTTGGGTGGCGGATGGCTATGACGGCTCCCCCATGTAGGAGCACGCTGCGTCACCATCCGGAGCTTTCCAATCATGGAAAGGGAAAGCCTCTGCAAACTTCCACCCTCGAAAATGTAATCAAGAAGACTTCCAAAGCCCTGACAGAACGCAGTTCATCATTAAGGTAATGGAGCCACAAGTTGCAGTGGCGAAATTGCATCTGCAAGAAAGAGGGGAAAGGGAAAAGAGCTTGACGGAGAATGAGATAAATAAAGTGGGAGATATTTGCACCGCCATCATGTACATCTCCACTCTAATACCTATATTTATGCCATGCTGAGATGTCTGAAAGGTACTTGTCACACGAAACAAAATTCCACAAATGTAAAGAGTAATGTTGAGTGATGTGAAATGGCTGACAAAATGAACTCCTGCTCACTTGAGCTTTGCCGTTTGGGATCCCATCCATTCACATTATTTGCGGTCTGGTGGAAGCACCTTGCGCAGTGCAATGTTCCCATGAAGTAAAAGCACTCAAAGGGCTATAATGCAATGTGAGCGCTGGTGTGTCATACAAAGGCAGTGTCGTTTTTCAAAGATGGCAGCACAACAAGCCTGACAAAGGTCCCAAAGAGGCTCCTCTTGGCACAGGCTTGAGTGTTTGCGTCCTGATATGATACGAGAACAATTAGATATTTCTCAGAACATAAATCCTCTACAGATTGGGAGACCGTTGCTTATTCCGTAGTAATTAAACCTGGACATGAACTTCAAGGAAAGAAATAAACAAACATGGCAGCCAACATGAGATAAGGGGCATTTTTAAACACACTCCACCTGACTCACTCATAGCACAGCATGGAGTGCATATGGGGAAAAACTGGAGAAGGGGTATGGGCAGCACAGTATGCATCATACTGCTGCAATTTACACACTTCCCTTGTCACCTATAAAAAAAATGTTTAGTCTCGTACCAGGGATTTCTTTTCTTCCCCAGCAGCTGGTGTCCAACAACCCCGTGTCCACATTTGGAATGCCCACTCTGCCAGCCTCCACTCCCTGGCTATGAGGGCTGCTGTGGTAATATCCCTTGCTTGGCATGGTCAGCTAATCTCACGGTCACTTTTGGGCTTGGCGCTGTGCTTGTTGTCACCAGTCCTGCTGGCCGGCGAGTGACTGACTAACGTGCAGTTACTGCTGTCAACCATGTATCATAGAGGGGATGAGAAGAGCTTATTGGGATCACTGGTGTTATAACACTAAAATCCCTATTTCAACTGGGGTTTGCTTGTCCATCCGTCACTTGAAGCTAGACTTTGCACAATTATTTTTTTTACTTTGCACAACCTTTGAAGGTCAAGTGCGTTCAAACCCATGGCGATTTTAGATGTGCGATGTCGAACAAAATGCCCCAAAATCTACCCAAGGGGATAAAGGTCTGCATGCTCCAAAATCCTTCTATCGTGACCTTTTACAACACCTCATGGCCCCTGTGTGAACATTACGATGATCATGAGATGTGAGTCGCCAGTCAGACGAATGGCCGAACATCAGCCGCAGTAATGAAGAATTATGAGAGTCGGAGGCCGATGCAGAAGCCCCGATGCTTGGGCCATACATTATCCTGATAAATCCTGTCCACCTGTGCCAACGGGGCCATTATCAAGCCACGGACACTTAATGACTGGAAACTGATAAGCGGGCGAAAAGTGTCACCCGAGATGTAAAACAAAAACAGATTCAATGAATCATCTAAATTGCCATTATAGATGGGGGGAAAGATGACGTTATAGGGTCTTGCCAGATATAAGGTGTAAATGAAGAGGAATCAGTCATTTAATTGTTTGGAATTGAACAGAGGGATGTGTGATGGGCCTCTAGTGTTCACTGGTGATGGTAATAGGATACCTTAAGACACGCTCTGATAAATGTTGAAATTACTTGGCATTACCTCAGACATATGACTTTGATTTAATATGTTTAAGATATTGGAACATATACAGTGCATTCGGAAATGATTTAGACCCTTTGACTTTTGTCGTTATGTTACATTACAGCCTTATTCTAAAATGGATTAAATCGTTTTTATTTCTCATCAATCTACATACAATACCTCATAACGACGATGCAAAAACAGTTTTTTATATTTTTTTAGCAAATTTATAAACCAAAAAAAACCTGATATTTACATACGTATTCAGACCCTTTACTCAATACTTTGTTGAAGCACCTTTGGCAGCGATTACAGCCTCGAGTCTTGTGTATGACGCCACAAACTTGGTAACATGTATTTGGGGAGTTTCTCCCATTCTTCTCCTCAGATCCTCTCAAGCTCTGTCAGGTTGAATGGGGAGCGTCGCTGCGCAGCTATTTTCAGGTCTTGCCAGAGATGTTTGATTGGCTGGGCCACTCAAGGATCTCTCTGTACTTGGCACCGTTCATCTTTCCCTCGATCTCGACTAGTCTCCCAGTCCCTGTCACTGAAAACCTTCCCCACAACATGTTACCACCACCATGCTTCGGCGTAGGGATGGTGCCAGGTTTCCTCCAGACGTGATGCTTGGCATTCAGGCCAAAGAGTTCCATCTTGGTTTCATCAGACCAGAGAATCTTATTTCTCATGGTCTGAGAGTTCTTTAGGTGCTTTTTGGCAAACTCCAAGCGGGCTGTCATGTGCCTTTTAATAGCATTTGTAAGAGTCTTAAAAAATAAGAGCGGGGCAGAGGTGACCCGGGCCTTTGACTCTATCTTGAAGGAAGGAGGAGCCCCCAAGAAAGTGCAGACTGATGGCGGAAAATCATTTTTTAATAATACTTTTCAGAAACTCATGAAGACGCACAATATACTGTAGTATATTTTGCTACAGGCTCGGATTTGAAAGCTTCAGTTGTTGAACGCTTTAACAGAACTCTGAAGGAGCGGATGTGGCAATATTTTACAGCTCACAAAACGTATAGATATATCGATATAGTTCAAGATTTAGTAAAGGGGTACAACAACAGCTACCATAAGAGTATACGGATGAAGCCCTCCAAGGTCTCTTCTGAAAACTATTTTCAAGTCTTTAAAAATCTGTATGGTTTGTTCCCTCTTCGCCGTAATATTTTTTAACATTTTTAATTCATAGTGGGGGACTTGATGCATATATCCAAGTTGAGGGGTGTTTTTGACAAAAAATATGAGCAAGGTTACAGCGATGAGGTGTTCACTGTTACCGAATGTCTACCACGCATACCCCCGGTCTACAAGTTAAAAGATTATGACGGGGAGCTTATAGAGGGATCTTTTTATGAGAAGGAACTACAGAAGGTACAATTGGGTAAAGACAAAGTCTTTCACGTGGAGGAGATTCTAGATCAAAAGAGAGAGAAGGGTAAAAAATGGGTGCTGGTCCGCTGGAAAAACTGGCCCCAAAAGTTCAACAGTTGGGTATTAGAGCAGGATGTGGTGGAGGCATCGGGGGTTAACTTAAACCCTCATGCATGTTAAATACAACATAATTCGCGTGTACACAAGAGTGCATCATGGAACACAACGACTTCTACCTGACTCTCCCCAGTTCGAATTATACAACCAATTTTCCAAAGCCTATAGAGTTATCAGAGGCCTGGGAAGTAGGTCTCAGCGAGATTACATACCCCCATAGTTGGTATAATATCAAAGATAAGGACTGTGATTTCTATTGCAAAAGGATATCGGAACCTGCGAAACTTATTAAGTTTAAAAACGGGTTCTATAGAACCGTCGACAGGATCGTCTCAGAGTTGAATGAACTCCTAACCCTGACAATATGGAAATGCTGGTCGGGGTATAAAGACCAGCGGTAATTTAGCCTATATGTTGGGGATGGGTCCCAATAAATGGACGTATGTGAAAGATAAATTATTCCCATTCCATGCGGATATACATGCAGGATTTTACAACATATTTGTGTATACCGACATCATATCCTATCAAAGGGTCGGAGACAGTTGTGTGCCCCTCCTGAGAACAGTTCATATAGACGGAAAGGATGGCGATATAGGCACTGTCACCTACGACAAGCCACACTACGTACCTGTAAGAAATAAATATATTGAAAACATTCTGGTGGGCTTAAAACGGATCAGAACGAAAACATAGAATTTACTTATGGTAAAACGATTGTAAAACTCCACTTTAGACCCACCAAAACCTCTCTACATATATAATAGAATATTTGTATTATATATTTTTATAAACATAATACAAATAAATTAAAAGGGTTGTGGAACACCAACATCTCGACCATCTCGATCTCGAACAGCTATGTCTCATACTATGTTGCTCAAGTGGGTAATGGGTTATCCGGCTATTATGGATCCCCGACCATGTACGGTTCGGGGATAGGAGGTATATTTCGTAATGTCTTTTGGATTGTTTTACCGTTTATGAAGAGATTGCCTCAGCATAGCCAAACCACATTTAAAATTAGCGGCTAAAAATATAGTAAGTGAGGTTGT
The DNA here is from genome assembly GCF_018296145.1 of Oncorhynchus tshawytscha. Classification (NCBI taxonomy): domain Eukaryota; kingdom Metazoa; phylum Chordata; class Actinopteri; order Salmoniformes; family Salmonidae; genus Oncorhynchus; species Oncorhynchus tshawytscha. The sequence goes on from NC_056438.1 coordinate 24,284,222, forward strand.
AGCCAATGCTATGACCAGAAGGGCATCACCAGATGCCGAGCATCAAGAAGGCTCGGGGCTTATGATGTTGTCTCGAAGACGGAAAAAGACACCTCCGGGTATAAGGGCAGACTTGCCCTTAAAAAGCGGAGGTTAACAGTTAAAAGAAACTCAGTAAGTTAAAGACGTGGTAAAGTGACGAAGTCTGGAGCAAAAATAACAAAAAGAATACTCTGAAGTATTTTCTAAAAGAACAAGCACCATGGCTCTTTTACACCACATGTCCTCTGAAGCTATAAAGAGCTCGATCTTTTCACGGCCCCCTTAACCCAACATCCAATAGAGAGGTCCAGTTATGTGGAGATAGCCCCACTCTCTGCCATTACAGACAACGGTCCTATAGAATTTTTCAAACCAGGCCACAGTGACAACTATCTGGACCTCAACATCACCTTGGTGCATTTACGTCTAAAAGTGACCAAAAGAGATGGTGCTAATATTGCAGACGATGCTAAAGTGAGTCTCATTAATTACCCAGTGGCTACCATATTCTCCCAAGTGGATGTGACTTTGGGTGAACGCCTAATCAGTCAAAGCAGTGCCACATGCCATCATGGAGTGTTTACTTAACTACTCCGAAGACACTCAAGACACAATTCAGCACCGGGCTGTTTAGCAAGGATACTGCAGGAGTCTCTATGGAATCGATAGACCCTTCCACCGGTGCAAACAAAGGACTGGAGGCACGCGCTCGCTACTGTGCCGAATCTCGAGAGTTTCATCTGCTAGGGCCTATACACTCTGACATTTTCTTTCAAGAACGTTTACTCTTAAATTTGGTTGATTTAAGAATATAATTAACCAGGGCCAAGGATGAGTTTTGCCTGATGTCTGCCCAGGATAGGGACTTTAGTTTAAAAGTGTTGGGGGCAATGCTTTTTAGTTAAAATTGTCTATCTCCGGCAGTTTGTCTGGGTCACTCACAGGCTTTGATGAAAGGAAATGCCCTTTACCCTCTCCAAAAAATTACCATGAAAACCTTTAGCATACCTGTGGGCAGTAGAATCTGCAGTCAAGAAAACCTAGGTTTGGTTGATCACGCCTCTAATACGGGCAGCTTACATAAAAACCCATTTAATTTTCAACCCGTCAATGCAGAGTATGTAGCTCTGTCAGGACGGATGTCAGGTAACCTCAGGCTGGAAATGCATTTCCGTACACCTTTAGCCTGTACCGTTAGCATGATTGTTTATGCATGTTCTGATTCAAACTTGGAAGTGAATGCCGAAGACAGGTCTTAGTGGATTATTATTAAGGATCTTTGAGCAAAGACATGAATACCCAAGAGTTGGAAGGGCTCATGAGCCGATTGATTGGAAAACGATTTTGTGGAGTGTTGGCTTGTGATGAATTACATATTGAATGGTTATTGTCAATACCAATCCTAAACACATGCCTGGTGAGCACTGGCTAGCTGTGACATTAGAAGATGAAGGAGGAAGAAAAATCTAAACTTCTTTTGTTTCCTATGGCTTTCCCCCCAGTTTTTCACATTTCCCCAAATCTATTAAAGAATTTTTGACCAAAAACGGATCAAAGATATACTACAGCATCAAACAAGTGCAAGATAACCTTTCCACTCCATGCGGTCACCACTGTGTATTCTACCTATGCCAAAGAGACCGCGGAGTTTCTTTTGAAGATGTTATAATGATTTATAATGATAATTTAAGAAGTAATGATAACGTTGTAGCTTGTTTTGTTAGAAAATATCAAGTGTTCAAATATGTGTCCTTTAAGACCGTGTAATCAAGGCGTATGCTCACGTCAAATGTTTCAAGAATGCCACAAATGTTAAATTGCTTAATTTTTCAAATAAAATGTATTGAATTGAATCATGGTCATTCAAAAGTCTAACCACCCTGAGAGATCGGGATTAGGAAAAGGTCTGGAGACGTTCAGGGGGGTAAATTAGTTATCATCATCCCTTTCAGATGGGGGAGGGGTTGTTGGGGCATCTTTAGGGGTGTTGTAGCTCATTGGTTTTTGTTTTAAAGCTTGAATCTGTTGACGAAGCTTACAGTTGGGTACCCCCGAGAGGGGAATGTTGAGGATTGCCAGGGCCTTAAGAAACTGACGCCACCCGGGAGGACTTCCTTTTCGGTTCAAAATATCCTTCATGGCCGTATCCAAATCATTTTCCGCTGTTTGTCTGATATTTTCAGGACCCTGCATTTGTTTTTTTATGTCTATCCAACTCTTGTTGAGGCACCAAGTACATTTTATTGGCCATCACACTCTGTGTTCAACCCCCACGTCTGGCAGCAATAAGGCTGGTGATGAAGGGCACAGCTATACTTAGTAAAGGTAGAAGAAAGCATACAACAGTCTGGGGGTTATGTCTTTTCTTTTGAAGACTGGCCTTTTTATTGGCAAAGAGTTTGATCGCTGTCTTTTGTCTCTTTAATTTTTTCAATTGGGTTAGGGTGAGTGGAATGTGTCCTTTGAGAAGATTCAAAGCAATCTCACATAGGGATAATATGAGATCTGAAGAACAGTGACCCAAGATGGCCTTCCGTTCTTTAGCTGTAGCACCAACTAGGCTTCTCAAGAGGGACATGTTTATTTTTTAAATGCAGAGACATAGCGGTTACCTTTTAGGAATGTACGCAGCCGGCCACTCCCATGGGAACAGACGGGTTGGTAGCCTCAGGTGTTCTGGAGTATTTGCTTTTAAATCCACGATGAAATAAGAAAATGGCTCTTTGTTAGCGTCCTCATAGCTCTCCATAAAGTAGGATTTCCTTCCCGGGTACATCTGCTGAGCTAGAGTGTTAATTTGTAGTTTGTCTCTAGGATTTTTGAACAGAACCATGTAATTGGAGTTCAAACTAATGGTACGACAATTTTTATCTTGGTGAAACACATTCTGCACCAAGTAAAGCACGGACAGGTTTCTATGATGAGTATATTGGGTAAAAGCTCGTGCAATTTCGGGATGTTCGCTACCTGCAAATAGCATATCGTCCAAACCCAGCAGATTGTTTTTATGAGGAGGGAGAAGTTCATCATCAGACAGAGATTCAGGTATTCCTTCAACAAACTTGATTTTTATTGTCTTCAATAATTCATCATACAGAGGTTGATAACACGAATAACACCACACAATATTATCAGGCTTTTGAGATAACACATGTTCAGAATTCTCTAAAATACCTTTTACAAAACAAGTTTTACCACTATTGGATGGGCCTGCAATTAAGGCTGAAAATGGTAGTTGTAACCGGGGGTCAAAACCTTCTACAGCAGTCATTATATCTTAAGCTTTAAGACACACTGGGGCTTGTAGCATAAGTCAGTAGCCAATTGGCAATGTGGTCCCGTCAGGTAAAATCAGTCTCTTGTCATAGACTACCCTGAATTTTTTAGTAAGTGGGGCATCCCTTTGATGGAAGCCCTTTTTATCCCTAACCATTTTTTTTTGTAGGAGCTCAAAATCTCCAAGTCACTATTCCGGTCGTTTATGAACCCCTTGACCAAGTGTGTGATTCATTCCAAGTTTACACACGGGGCATTTTCATAGTTTTGAGTCACGTGTTTGGCTTTCAACACCACGTGATTGTCTTTAGTCCTAAAAGCATAGCTTTTGGGACCACAGGAGGACCATTCTGTGATATGGTCATCATCTTCGAGTTCACTAGTTGCTAAGTGGGGGGTTCCAATCACCCTGTTTGCTTACATAGACCACAGAGTCTGTGTCGTGGTAAAGAACCCGCCTCTGAAGCTGCTCCATGAGGGTGTACAGTTCAAGTCGGCCATAGGCAGTGGTAAATGCTGCAAGAAAGACATTTACATTACCCGGGGGTAGAACCCACTTCTTGTTACGCCTCCATTGCACCAGGGCAATGTCTTGACTCAAGAATGAAAAATGTGAAGTTTCGTATTGGCCCGAAAAAATAAAAAAAAATTCCCCAAATTCTTCGGGGTCTTTAATGAACGACGTTGTTAGCATATTGCATCTCTGTGAAAGCTTGCCCCAAAGCGAGTTCAAGTACAATTTTTACACATTTCTTTTGGTTTTGTTGACCTCTATTTTGTCAGGGTCAAGAAGTATGCCTTCTCTGTCGTGATAGTCTTGAATGTACTTGTCTCTGCTCTCTTGATCTGTGACCGATGCAGGATAACCTGAAGCCATTTGCTTGCATCTCAAGAAGGTCTTGATGTACTCTTTAATAAAAATAGTGTCTGATTTCCTGGAAAAGTTCCACACTGCAAAGATTTTGGCCACATGATACCCCATCTCTAGAGCCTTAGAGAATTCAACCGTGAACCATATACTTGTCAAGGCTCTTTCTTGATCTGAGTGATCACAAGGGTTTTCCTGGTTGTGGTTTCTCTGCAGGTGCGACAAAGGGGAAATAAAAGTTTTCCTTGAGGTCCCCTGTAAGGCAACACTGGTATAAACAAACCCCTAGGAGGGTAGGCAGTTGCTTTGATCGGACCAAAATAGTTTTGGGGTAAGTCTCGTCGGGTAGCGCTACATACCGCAATGTCAAAGCATTGGTACGGCCTCCATACAAGGACTGTCGTGGTTCCAAGGGTTCTGGTGTGTCAAAGCTGGAAAGGAAGGCTCAAACATGAGGATCAGACTTTTTGAGTGCGATCCATTCATGCTCCCACATCACATCCACTTTTAACCCATAAGTAGCCTGTAAAGAATCCAATTTGTCTTGAAACTCTTGGTACATTTCCCCAAAAGTCTTTTGGGTTAGGACACACATGGCCTGGGGCACAAAACAAGATTTACAACCGTGATAGAAACAACCGTTGTACTCAAACACGGTCTCAACCCCGTCAATCTGTGTGTATCCATTTACATGATAAGACCCAAACGCCTTCTCACCCCTTTTCAAAGCATGTTGAATAAAAATGTCTGTATCCTGGGCCAAGTACTCCAACCATTGAATGGACCCACTAGAGTATGACTTGAATTGGCGTCGGTAGATATCAGTCGAGGGGATAGCTATAGATGCTGTAGGTAGAAAGTGTGTATGATAGGTTTTCATGCATGCCGATGCAGTAGTTGTACAACTCCAGGGGTCAATGCCTGCATCTTTGATTACCTCTTCTCTGAATCTGAGTCATCCTTCATGAAGTATAACCACATCATTGTCACAGTGTGATTCCATCTCTTTATGGAAATCAAAGGTGCTATCTCTTACTGTCTCGTACCACATCATGTATCTCTCACGCTCTTTGGGAGACATTTGATCATTCCCGTACATTTCAGGGCTGGGATAAGATCCGATATAATGTAGATTCTCCTCAGATGTGAAGAAGTGGGAAACCAGCCTTTCACAGAGTTTTCAAAACCCAAGGCCTCTGGCATTTGAGGCAATCTCATGGGTAAGAAGCTTAATCTGTCAATGTATCTCTGGTTAAAGGCGGGGTCTACAAAACAGAAGATTTTACTACCTTGAGTTATGACACTGGGTGCAACGCCTTGCTGTATCAAGGGGTTCAGAAGAAGGTAGGAGTCATAGGCTCTGGAATTGTGCTCTATAAACGTGAAGTTTCTGTACTGGGGTTTTCTAAGTGTTTTAGAAAGAGCAGTGCACAATTGGGTCCCTCTGAAGACTCTCTGAAGACTCCCTTTTCACCCTTGAAAGTCATGGTAGATACAAAAACAGGCAAATGAACCCCTGATTGCTGATTAGTCTCAAAATCATAGAACACGTATTTCTCTGAATGTTCATCTTCAGCCAAGGCCTGAATATAACACTTGTGTGGCACTTCTTGAACCACTTCAGCATCTCTGCTTTTCAAAGGCCCTTTACAGATTGGGTAATGTATGATTCCACACACATAACGTTTAGGGCTGTCTATTTTAAGGTTGTAATTGCAATGGCATTTTGGACATATCTCGTTAATGTCACAACTGCTTACAGATTTACAGGCCTTGTGGTGCCATGTTTCAATTTTGTGTTTTTCGTAACAGTAGGCCGAATGACATGTGCGGTGGCAATCTGCACAGGGTGTCCAGTTTAAGGGCTGCATCGGACAATTTTCATTCAGACATAATGAACAGTTATAACGGCACAAGTGCCACCCCCTTTCGGGTGTAGCTGGTATGGCAGGATGGACACACATATGGTGTGTCTAAAAACGCGGTGATGTTAGTAATAGCATAATAGCAGGAGTTTTGCACATAAAAGTACAGAATCTGAGGATGAGGTTGGGGGTTGTTTTGGAATTTCAAGAGAGCTGCATTCGCTCTACTGTGTTACGAAACCACAATCTTGATGTTCAGAAAGTCTTCAAATTTGACTCTGTCCGAGAAAGCCACCGCATCCTGTATACCTAGACCCACGGCCATTTGGAGCTCTCTAGCCTTGTGTAACGGCGCTAGATCTGTACACCCAGGATTGAGTAAATGTGCTAGGTCTATTGCGAAGCATAGTCTATCATCAGGATTGTGAACGTTTATGAGGTAGGCCCTTTTATTGCTTATGATTTATGATTGCATTAGGCTTTCTAGTTTCCTTCTCTGACCCCCGCCACCCTGGGGTTGACGTATTATTTGCACTACAAGCTCGAGGGTCCTATCGGCTATGACGGATAAATTTGAATGAACTAGTCGTTTCCACAGCGCTATAAATTGTTCAAGGTCTGCTTCACCATTGGGTACAATAAGAGATACAGTGTTATGCAGGCTATCTCCACAAATTTCCAACTGTAAGACATCACGAGGTTCGCAATAATCTCTTGCCCGGTCTAACAGTTCGTTCAGAGTATCCAATATCATCACATAAAACACAGCATAGTCAAGATTCTGATTCACCCATGTGAAATTGAAAAACTGTCAAATCTCTGTATTGTTGAATTTATTTCGGTACACAACCCAGACACTTCTATCAATATCATCTCCCTCCTGATTTATTAGACAATTTTCCAATTCCTCAAAAACATTGTATTGCGTTTCAGACTCTTCGGACCTGGGCGTTAATGGCTGGTTTTGTGGGGTGTCCTGTGTAGAAGATCTTAGGCTCTCGTTCATCTGGTTAATTATCGAGATGAGGGCTTCGGGAATCTGGGATAACAGGTTTTTGCGTTTTTTTGTCGGATTGCTGTTTAACAAACGTGGCATTGTTCTATGCCAGAAGGAAAGATCCTGACGTATTGTCCCTCGAGTAAAGCCCCCATTCGTTTGTTGAGCAAAACCTTTTTGGATTTTAGAGCTCTGGAAAAAGCGGTGAAAAGCCTAGCTTGTTCTATTTCAGATTCGGGTGTTTGCACCCAAAAATTGGAGGAATCAGGAAGGTTTGTCCTTGTTTTAACATATTCAATCATAAAAATGTATAAATAATAATATATATAATGGCTTCATACCGTGTCCATGGAACGCCGTTTCGTGAAGCAGTAAGTTCCCTGCCCAGTAGCACTTTTCGGGAGGTTTCTGTGCAATGTACTTGCGCCCGAGTTGTGCTTTGCTTGTTTGGGTCTGGAATATGGAGCAAGCGGGTGGAGGTCCCCGGGGGAGTTGACAGGACTTTTAAATCCTCTGTTCTTGGTGTGTTTGATAAAAACGCTCTTACAGAACGGGAAAATAGCTGTGTCACGACTTCCACCAAAGTTGGCTGCCCTGCCTGTTCGGGCGGTGCTCGGCGGTCGTCGTCACCGGCCTACTAGCCGCCACCGATCTCTTTTTCGTTGTCTGTTTGTTTTTGTCTTATTAGTTTCACCTGTGTCCTGTTGTATGTGCTTGATGGGCTTCCTTATTTAAAGTACGTGTACCCGCCCATGTTTTGTGCGTGATTGAATTTGTGTTACGTGTGTGCATTAGGTAGAGGTGTTAGTGTTCTGGACCTGGCATCTTGTGTTTTGGGTGGTCCATATTATCGTCCGCGCCCTGTGTTGTGGGCTTGTTGTTTTGTGCCGCATTAAAGTGCACCTTTTCCCTGTGGAACTCTCTGCGCCTGATTCCTTCCTCACCCACCTAGTCCCACGTGACAGAATCCCACACCACTCATGGAATCAGCAGGAGCAGTCGCACCTCCTCTCCCATCGATGGAGGAAAGGGTCCTCCATCATACCAGTATTGTCCACCATATTGGATCGGCAATGGATCTGATGATGGAGAGGATGGATCGATGGGAGAGGAGTGGCCTTCCCACCTCATCTCCAGCACCCCCTCCACCAGCACCTCCTATCCCTGCTACCGCATCCGGCTCCGGGGCTCTTCAGCTGGCGCTCCCAAGGGAGTATGATGGGACGGCGGCTGGGTGTCAGAGGTTCCTCCTACAGCTTGAACTATACCTGGCGACCGTTCGTCCTACTCACTCAAGAGAGGAGCGCGTGAGCGTCCTCGTCTCCTGTCTGACGGGACGAGCCCTAGAGTGGGCAAACGCAGTGTGGAATGGCCCAGACTCGGCGAGGGATCACTACCCGGAGTTCACCCGCCGATTCTGAGCTGTATTCGATCACCCACCAGAGGGTCGTGCGGCGGGTGAACGGCTGTTCCACCTGCGACAGGAGACGAGGAGCGTGCAGGACTTTGCCCTGGAGTTCAGGACCTTGGCCGCAGGAGCAGGGTGGAACGACAGGGCTTTGATAGACCATTTCCGAAGTAGCCTCAGGGAGGACGTCCACAGGGAGCTAGTGTGTCGGGACACCACCCTCACGTTGGATGAGCTTATAAACATGTCCATCCGTCTTGACAAACTGCTGGCTGCCCGCGGGCGTTCGGAACAGGCCCTGTCGTTTCCACCTCCCGGCCCTCCTGGTCCCATCCCCATGGAGTTAGTGGGGGCTCCGTCGAGGGGGACCGGAGGAGGAGTTTCCTCCTGCACCAGTTGTGGAGGAACTGGAGGAACTCGTCTGGGAGTCGGGAGGGCAGGCAGAGCACTACTCGGTCACCCCAGGTGTTGTTAGACCTACCTTTCCCCGTGCACTCCTTAGATAGCCGACCATTAGGGTCAGGAGTGGTCAGGGAGGCCACGGTGCCACTGGACATGGTAACGCAGGGGAGTCATAAGGAGCAGATTAGTCTGTTCCTTATCGATTCACCTGCGTTTCCAGTGGTGTTGGGAATTTCCTGGCTAGCTCAGCATAACCCAGTGATTTCCTGGTGACAGGGGGCTCTTAAAGGGTGGTCAGAGGAGTGTTCAGGCAGGTGTCTAGGAGATGTTGTTGGTGCGACTACGGTGGAGAGGCCAGACCAGGTTTCCAATGTGCGCATTCCCTCTGAATATGCCGATTTGGCTATCGCCTTCAGTAAATGGAATGCGACTCAATTACCACCTTATTGTCGAGGGGACTGCGCGATAGACCTCCTGGAGAACGTTGCACTTCCTAGGAGTCACGTGTACCCATTGTCCCAGGAGGAGACAGTAGCTATGGAGACACATGTTGCTGAATCGCTGGGACAGGGGTACATTCGGCACTCCTCACCCGTCTCCTCAAGCTTCTTTTTTTGTGAAGAAGAAGGAGGGAGGTCTGTGTCCGTGCATTGATTATCAAGGTCTAAATTCTATCACAGTGGGGTTTAGTTACCCACTACCTCTCATCGCTACGGCAGTGGAATCATTTCACGGGGTGCGCTTCTTCACAAAACTGGACCTGGGAGTGCGTATAATCTGGTACGTATCCGGGGAGGAGATGAGTGGAAAACCGCATTTAGTACTAAATCTGGCCATTTTGAGTACCGCGTCATGCCATATGGGTTGAAAAATGCTCCAGCCGTCTTCCAATCTTTCGTAGATGAGATTCTCCGAGACCTGCTTGGGCAGGGAGTGGTAGAGTGGTAGTGTACAATGATGACATCTTGATCTATTCTGCCACACGCGCGGCGCTCTGGTGCGTAAGGTACTTGGGCGACTGCTGGAGCATGACCTGTACTGCAAGGCTGAGAAATGTGTGTTCTTCAACTAGGCAGTTTCCTTCCTGGGTTATCGTATTTCCACCTCCGGGGTGGTGATGGAGTGTGACCGCGTTACAGCCGTGCGTAATTGGCCGACTCCGACCACGGTGAAAGAGGTGCAGCGGTTTTTAGGGTTTGCCAATTACTACCGGAGGTTTATCCGGGGTTTTGGTCAGGTAGCTGCTCCCATTACCTCACTGCTGAAGGGAGGACCAGTGCACTTGCGTTGGTCAGCAGAGGCGGGCAGTCGTCTGAAGGAGCTGTTCACCAATGCGCCAGTATTGGCGCATCTGGACCCCTCTTTAGCATTCATAGTGGAGGTGGACGCGTCCGAGGCAGGGGTCGGGGCCGTGCTGTCCCAGCGCTCGGGCGTGCCACCAAAGCACCAGAGCGAAACTATGACGTGGGGGACCGGGAGTTGTTAGTTGTAGTCAAGGCTCTGAAGGTGTGGAGACATTGGCTTGAGGGGGCGAAGCCCCCTTTTCTCAGCTGGACTGACCATCGTAATCTCGAGTATATCCGGGGAACGAGGAGACTAAATCTGCATCAGGCTAGATGGGCCATGTTTTTTACCCGGTTTCGTTTCACCGTCTCGAACCGGCCAGGCTCCCAAAACACCAAAGCCGACGCGCTGTCCCGCCTCTATGATACCGAGGAGCGGTCCGTTGAGCCGACTCCCATCATTCCACCTTCATGTCTCGTGGCACCGGTAGTATGTGAGGTGGACACTGAAGTAGAGAGGGCCTCACGGTTAGAGCCGGCCCCCCCTCAGTGTCCAGCAGGGGCTCAGTACGTGCCGAGGGGGGTCCGGGATAAACTAATCGATTGGGCTCCTAGCATGGAGAGGACAGTGCGGAGTCTTAGAGGGAGATACTGGTGGCCCACGGCTAAGGACATGAGATTTTATGTCTCCTCCTGCTCGGTGTGTGCTCAGAGCAAGCCTCCTCGACACTTGCCTAGAGGGAAGTTACAGCCCCTCCCCGTTCCACAACGGCCGTGGACATACTTATCGGTGGACTTTCTTACCGACCTTCCCCTGTCCCAGGGAAGTACTACGATCCTGGTCGTTGTGGATCGGTTTTCTAATTCCTGCCGTCTCATCCCATTGCCCGGTCTCCCTACGGCCCTGCAGACTGCGGAGGCCTTGTTTACCCATGTCTTCCGGCACTATGGGGTGCCTGAGGACATCGGTTCTGATCGGGGCCCCCAATTCACGTCCAGAGTTTGTAGGGCGTTTATGGAGAGACTGGGGGTCTCGGTCAGCTTGACCTCGGGTTTTCACCCCGAGAGTAATGGGCAGGTCGGGCACGTAAACCAGAATGTGGGCAGGTTTCTGCGGTCATATTGCCGGGACCAGCCTGGTGAGTGGGCGAAGTATGTTCCTTGGGCTGAGCTCGCTCAAATCAAATCAAATCAAATGTATTTATATAGCCCTTCGTACATCAGCTGATATCTCAAAGTGCTGTACAGAAACCCAGCCTAAAACCCCAAACAGCAAGCAATGCAGGTGTAGAAGCACGGTGGCTAGGAAAAACTCCCTAGAAAGGCCAAAACCTATGAAGAAACCTAGAGAGGAACCAGGCTATGTGGGGTGGCCAGTCCTCTTCTGGCTGTGCCGGGTGGAGATTATAACAGAACATGGTCAAGATGTTCAAATGTTCATAAATGACCAGCATGGTCAAATAATAATAAGGCAGAACAGTTGAAACTGGAGCAGCAGCACAGTCAGGTGGACTGGGGACAGCAAGGAGTCATCATGTCAGGTATTCCTGGGGCATGGTCCTAGGGCTCAGGTCCTCCGAGAGAGAGAAAGAAAGAGAGAATTAGAGAGAGCATATGTGGGATGGCCAGTCCTCTTCTGGCTGTGCCGGTTAGAGATTATAACAGAACATGGCCAAGATGTTCAAATGTTCATAAATGCATGGTCGAATAATAATAAGGCAGAACAGTTGAAACTGGAGCAGCAGCACGGCCAGGTGGACTGGGGACAGCAAGGAGTCATCATGTCAGGTAGTCCTGGGGCATGGTCCTAGGGCTCAGGTCCTCCGAGAGAGAGAAAGAGAGAATTAGAGAATGCACACTTAGATTCACACAGGACACCGAATAGGACAGGAGAAGTACTCCAGATATAACAAACTGACCCTAGCCCCCCGACACAAACTACTGCAGCATAAATACTGGAGGCTGAGACAGGAGGGGTCAGGAGACACTGCGGCCCCATCCGAGGACACCCCCGGACAGGGCCAAACAGGAAGGATATAACCCCACCCACTTTGCCAAAGCACAGCCCCCACACCACTAGAGGGATATCTTCAACCACCAACTTACCATCCTGAGACAAGGCTGAGTATAGCCCACAAAGACCTCTGCCACGGCACAACCCAAGGGGGGGGGGTGCCAACCCAGACAGGATGACCACATCAGTGAATCAACCCACTCAGGTGACGCACCCCCTCCAGGGACGGCATGAGAGAGCCTCAGTAAGCCAGTGACTCAGCCCCTATAATAGGGTTAGAGGCAGAGAATCCCAGTGGAAAGAGGGGAACCGGCCAGGCAGAGACAGGAAGGGCGGTTCGTTGCTCCAGAGCCTTTCCGTTCACCCTCCCACTCCTGGGCCAGACTACACTCAATCATATGATCCACTGAAGAGATGAGTCTTCAGTAGAGACTTAAAGGTTGAGACCGAGTTTGCGTCTCTGACATGGGTAGGCAGACCGTTCCATAAAAATGGAGCTCTATAGGAGAAAGCCCTCAGCTCAGAACTCCCTCCGCCACTCCTCAACGAACATGTCCCCTTTTGAGTGTGTGTTGGGTTACCAGCCGGTCCTGGCCCCATGGCATCAGAGCCAGACCGAGGCTCCTGGGTACAGCGCTCCAAGGACACCTGGAAAGCCGTCCAGGAGTCGCTGAGACTGGCGGGGAAACGGCAAAAGAGGAGCGCTGACCAGCACTGCAGTCAGGCTCTCGACCCTGCCCCTCCGCCTGCCCTGCCGGAAGCTGGGGCCGCAGTGTGTTGGGCCATTTAACTTCTTAAGGTATAGGGGGCAGCATTTTCACTTTTGGATAAACAGCGTGCCCAATTTCAACTTCCTGCTACTCATGCCAAGAATATAAGATATGCATATTATTAGTAGATTTGGATAGAAAACACTGAAGTTTCTAAAACTGTTTGAATCATGTCTGTGAGTAGAACATAACTTATGTAGCACACAAAATCACGAGGACTAACTGTTCAGATTTCTTTTTTGAGGTCTCTGTCTGTTCAGGGAGTTGTCATTGGGAAATGATATTTCTTAGGAACTTTCAGTTCCTACCACTTACACTGGATGTCACCAGTCTTTGGAATTTGGTTGAGGTTATTCATTTGTGCAATGAAGAAGTACGGCCATCTGGGAACTGCGTAACACTGTTGAGAGTAGTACTTGAAAAGTAGCTTGGTTTGTTGTCTTCCTGTATTGAACACAGATAGACCCGTCTTCAATTTGATCGATACCTAAAGATAGGTATTGTAAAATACGTAAAGTTGTATTACAAAAGTAGCTTGAAATGTTTTGGCAAAGTTTACAGGCAACTTTTGGAATATTTTGTAGTGACATTGCGCAATTTAGAAGCTGTTTTTTTCTGGATCAAACGCGCCAAATAAATGGACATTTTGGATATATATGGATGGAATTAATCGAACAAAAGGACCAATTGTGATGTTTATGGGACATATTGGAGTGCCAACAAAAGAAGCTCGTCAAAGGTAAGGCATCTTTTATATTTTATTTATGCGTTTTGTGTAGCGCCTGCAGGGTTGAAATATGCTACCCTCTTTGTTTACTGTTGTGCTATCATCAGATAATAGCTTCTTATGCTTTTGCCGAAAAGCCTTTTAAAAATCTGACATGTTGGCTGGATTCACAACGAGTGTAGCTTTAATTTAGTTTCTTACATGTGTGATTTAATGAAAGTTTGATTTTTATATAATTTTATTTGAATTTGCCGCATTTGCTGCATTTTCCCTGGCTTTTGGCCAAGGGGGACGCAAGCATCCCCTATACCATAAGAAGTTAAAGTCTTGAGGAGAATAAACGAGGTGTGTTACAGGTTACAACTTCCTAGGTATTATCGTATTAATGACAGCTCTTTGGTCTTGGCCATAGTGGAGTTTGGAGTGTGACTGTTTGAGGTTGTGGACAGGTGACTTTTACACTGATAACAAGTTCAAACAGGTGCCATTAATACAGGTAATGAGTGGAGGACAGAGGAGCCTCTTAAAGAAGAAGTTACAGGTCTGTGAGAGCCAGAAATCTTGCTTGTTTGTAGGTGACCAAATACTTATTTTCCACCATAACCTGCTAATAAATTCATTAAAAATCCTACAATGTGATTTTCTGGATTTCTTTTCTCATTTTGTCTGTCATAGTTGAAGTGTACCTATGATGAAAATTACAGGCCTCTCTCATCTTTTTAAGTGGGAGAACTTGCACAATTGGTGGCTGACTAAATACTTTTTTGCCCCACTGTATGTTTTAAAACCCGTAGGAGGTTGTCTAGGCAAGATATATTTTGTCGGGGTTGTTTGAAGTTTTACCCACCCACGTCATTGGGGGTGAGATAAATATGTATTTGAAAGGCATGTGCGGTAAATAAATCGAAAGTGCCCATTTGAAGAGACACACATCTTTTTGGTTTCATATGTCCCATGCAGAGACACACACCCCTCCCCTTTTGTTTTTGAAACACACACTTACACTCGCATGCACACGCCCGCACACACACTAGCGCACCTCTTTCCCGAAAGCCTTTTTTTCTCAAGGGCAGATTGGGAGAGAGAGGGCGCGTGATATTCCTTTCGTTAAACAGTGAGATACCTCTTTAAAACCATTTATTTAGTACAGACCTTTTTAAAACATCTTATAATTAATCCAAAACAATTTTACTGCGCAATATTGAAACATGCACGGATGTTTTATTTATAAACAGTGGTTGTACAACAGTTATACATCATTTACCAGACAGTACTAAACTTTTAATAACCTTTAATGTTTATAACATACCTTTGACTGTATTCGTATAAAATAAGACATTGTTTTGAAACGCAAATAACCATTTTCCCAGAAATGCCTTTTCTCCGCGTTAAGGGTTGAGATATAGTATTAATTCCCATTAATTCTAAATCTCTAGTACATACAGTTTAAAACATGTTATAATTAATTAAACATTTTAACTATTCATTTATTACAGATAAAGGGCCTGGTTAGCCCTGACCGGCATCCGTCTCCAATTCACCCGCGTCAAGATAGGCTCTCTTGCTCGCAGGATATCCCACACACGCCCCGTCAAGGCTCTGTAAATTTTCACTCCAGGGATAGATCAAACGTCTGGCATGTAGATCCTGGGTATGTCTTAAGGATAGACGCGGCCAGCGCCGTAATTGTTCACGATTTTGGAAAAGATGGTCCAGCTTATTCATCAGGGTTATGAATATGGGATAATCAATCCATTTAAAGCTAAACACTGACATAAAAACATCCTTGCAGGCTTTGGACAATACATATGAACTGACAGACTTCGTCGCATTTGTACTATAAAATTGTTCACATGCTAAAATTGTCACTTTGGAGTCGGGGCTATAAGCCATTGAAGCAATTCTTAGGGCCTTCTGATCACTGCGGCCGCACACCAGTTCTTCCATTGCATATCCTGGCAGGGTTGTATCAATCAGGGCCTGTTCAATTTGACAGAGTGCTAGCCATTCTCTCATCTGCAGCGCAGGAGAAAAACTCTGGGTTTTTGCATGATAAAGGGGTTTGGGGCCGCTGTCTGAATATCTTAACCGTAGAATCCTCAGGTTGGAATATGTAAGACATATGTCCTTCACTCGTACCCAAAACTCCTTTAAAACAATCAGGGGCCTCACCCAAAACTTCCTTGATGCTTTAATCATTGGGTTTGTGACGAGATGCACAGCACCCCGAGAATTGGCCTAGGAGACATAATTTTCTGTTTAATGTTCTGGGATTTATTTTTAAAATCTTGATTAGTGTTCTGGGGCCACATGTCTTGTTCTGGGCTTTATTTATAATGCGTCTGCCGCAAATACAACCCCCCGGACATTCCTACTTCATAGACAACAACCCTAAGGGCAATAAAATAGGGTGGGTGTGGGGTCACCCTCTATGAAATGTTCAAACACACATCCCTCCCCAGTTCAACCAGGTCCCTACACATCAATCATCACGAGAACTTCAAAGGAATAGATGCAATATAGATATAAAATAAGACACCCTCTAGCACGTGACAACAGGAACAGGATGTCCTGGCCGGATGCCCATATATGGTCATACACCAAAACTCATGCCGTCTACTTTATTCTCTCTACTATCGTACATGGGAGGATTCAATTACGGGAAAAACAGAGCTCCGAATAGAAGTGTGTCACTTGTGATAGTTTTGTGATAGTGTGATAGTTTTTGCCTGCCCCACTAACGATGCCTTTTGTCTATTCCCTGCCTGTACCTTAGCCTATCGGATTTCCTGTTCTCAACCTATTGCCTTATCTCCCGGACAACATTACTAGCCTTTTCCTTGGCTGTACTGTTGCCTTGTTGTACCCCCTGTGTATCATCTTCTGCCTGCCCCTGGACCCAGCTACCTGCCTCCTCCTGTGGTCCTTTACAAATAAACACCTCCTGCGCTTGAAACCAGCTCTGAACACCTCACCAAAAATTACAGTTGAATTCAGCTGAGCTGCAGCTACGTCTAGCCCGACAGGAGGAACGAATTGAGGAACTCTGCGACCTCCTTTGCCAGTCCATTCCTGCTTCATCGATAACAGGTGCCAAAGCCTCCTCTAGTTCATCTCCCCCATATCCATGCCTAATAAATACGATGGCTCTCCAGGGAAATATCAAGAATTTCTTATGCAATGTAACCTGTACATAGACCATCACCCAGCTGACTTTACCTCTGACAAAGACAGGGTGGACTTCATCATCTCCCTACTCACAGGCAAAGCTTTGGATTGGGTCACAGCCCTGTGGGCCGCTCAAAGTTCTGATCTGTCTTCTGAATCATGCTTCCACGCCCTCTTCAAGTAAGTGTTCGACCATTCAGTTTCAGGTCGTCACACCGGGAACCTGTTATGTGAGCTGTGATAGGGCCATCGCTCCACCACTGAGTTTGCCCTTGAGTTCCGCACCATGGCTGCCGGCAGTGAATGGAGGGAACCAGCTCTAAATCGGGAGTTACAGACCGAACTGGCCTGCAGAGGAGATTTAACGGACCTAAACTAATACATCCGGATGTCCGTATCCGTTGGCCACCTACTGGTGGACGGCAAACCTATACAGTCGCCCATGACCTGTGAGTCTGCTAACGCCCTTCTCTCGACCACCACAGGCTAATAGCCCCGAACCCATGCAACTCGGTTGCACCCCTCTCACGCCTGCCAAGAGACATCGGAGGTCACGTGAAAATGTGTGCCTCTATTGGGGAGAGAGTAACCACCTACTCAATAGCTGTCCGATTCGCCCCCCATGAAGGGGTGATCACAACTTGCCAATTTACGCTCAGGTAAGCACCTTTAAATGTTTTAATATTACCAAAAGGCAGTTTGGTATCCCGGCTCTTCTTTCTGCCAATGGGGTCACTCAGTTGGTGGAGGGACTAGAGAACTTGGGGGTAATTTCTTTGACAAACAATTGGCACAACACTTAAGAGTCAAACTAATCCCTGTTAATCCTCCCTTTAGGATTAATGCACTGGACAGACAGCCTCTTGGAACTGGTCTTGTGACTCGCATGACCGAAAGTATCACACTTCAGATTGGCCTCCTTCACTCGGAGGTTATTCAGTTAAAGTTGTTGTCTTCACCTAAAGTACCCCTCCTCCTCGGTCACCCCTGGGCTAAGCCTTCACGACCCTGCAATCTCCTGGCGGCAAAGGGAACTGCTGTCATGGTCTCCCTCCTGTTTTAAGAACAGCTTCAATCTACCCTGTTGAGCCACCTCTATAGAAGGATCGGAGTCTGCCATTCCAAGCCACATCCCACCTGTATATGCCCAGTTCCAGAGTGTCTTCAGCAAGAAAAAGGCATCCATTATATCCATTCTGCCCCCTCATCGCCCCGAGGTCTATATGAACGACCTTCTTCCTGGGGCATCACCCCCTTAGGGTCGAATTTACACCTTGTCCATCCCAGATAATGAGGTTATAGACACCTATAGAGAGGAGGCCCTCGACATGGGATTCATCCGTCCATCCACATATCCGGCTGCATCCACTTTCTTTTTTGTGAAAAAAAGGATGGTAGTCTCCGTCCCTGCATAGATTACTGAACCCTCAAGGACCTTACCATCAAGAATCGCTTCCCTCTGCCTCTGAATCCGGCCGCACTAGAACAAGTTGGACAGGCCACCATCTACTCCAAACTGGACCTACGTAGAGCTTACAACCTGGTCCGTATCCAAAGTGGGGATGAGTGGAAGATGGCGTTCATCAGGGTCACTACGAATACCTGGTGATGCCTTACAGTCTCACCAATGCTCCCGCAGTCTTCCAGTCCTTCATGAATTAAGTTGTCCAGGATATGATCAACCAGTTCCTCATCGTGTACATTGATGATATCCTGATCTACCCTCACTCCCTTGCAGAACAAGTTCAGCATGTGCAACAGGTCCTCCAAAGGCTACAGAACCACCATGTCAAGGCTGAGAAGAACGCCTTTCAGGTTACTACAGTAACCTTCCTAGGACAAACTATAGTCATATAACAAACTATAGTTTTGGAAAGTCGACAAATTATTTCACTTATAATTCACTGTATCACAATTCCAGTAGGTCAGAAGTTTACATACACTAAGTTGACTGTGCCTTTAAACAGCTTGGAAAATTCCAGAAAATTATGTTATGGCTTTATAAGCTTCTGATAGGCTAATTGACATCATTTGAGTTAATTGGAGGTGTACCTTAATTGGAGGTGTATTTCAGCAAAGACCTCAGAAAAAAATAGTGGACCTCCACAAGCCTTGTTCATCCTTGGGAGCAATTTCCAAACGCCCGAAGGTAACAGGTTCATCTGTACAAACAATAGTCTGCAAGTATAAACACCATAGGACAAGGCAGCCGTCATACCCCTCAGAAAGGAGACTCATTCTGTCTCCTAGAGATGAACGTACTTTGGTGCGAAAAGTGCAAATCAATCCCAGAACAACAGCAAAAGACCTTGTGAAGATGCTGGAGGAAACAGATACAAAAGTATCTATATCCAAAGTAAAATGAGTCCTGTATGTAAGGTCAATAAGCAAGGAAGAAGCCGCTGCTCCAAAACTGCAATAAAAAAGCCAGAATACGGTTATCCAAAGTAAAATGAGTCCTATATCGACATAACCTGAAAGGCCGCTCAGCTAGGAAGAAGCCGCTGCTCAAATTATGTCAATTCGCCTATCAGAAGCTTCTAAAGCCATGACATCATTTTCTGGCATTTTCCAAGGCACAGTCAACTTAGTGTATGTAAACTTCTATAAGTGAAATAATCTGTCTGTAAACAATTGTTGGAAAAATTACTTGTGTCATGCACAAAGTAGATGTCCTAACCGACTTGCCAAAACTATAGTTTGTTAACAAGAAATTTGTGGAGTGGTTGAATAAGGAGTTTATGTAAACTTCTGACTTCAACTGTATATAATACCGACTGGCAGATTTAGTTATAGGAAACATGGTTAGCCGCCCAGGGCAGCATTTTGCTAGGGGCGTCTGCACTAAAAAATTTGGATTGGTGACATTTGCTAAATCGGTTTTCTATTGCTCATTTGCACGTCATGTCAGTAATATATCACCGTGTGGGACTGTGTGTCCATTAACCTTGTGGGAGTGGGCACCCTGATTTTAGTTTGTGAGCTAGGCAGGCTACTATCTGGGATGGTCTCCCACTCAGAAGTACGAGATGGGGAGGGGGGCGGTGGTAGGTTGACCTCAGGTCTCCCCACTGAAAGCCTGAGGTAGGGGGAGCGGGGAAATCTATAATCTATGAAAGAGCGCATCTCTAACTTTGTACAGTACCAATGCAATTAGAAAACTCAGTCACACTATGAAATGCTACCAAATAAACCACAATTAATTAATAATACCATGAATATACACTACCATTCAAAGGTTTGGGGTCACTTAGAAATGTCCTTGTTTTGTAATATCTAAATGATCAGAAATACAGTGTAGACGTGGTTAATGTTGTAAATTACTATTGTAGCTGGAAACAGCAGATTTTTTAATGGAATATCTATAGTGGTTTCTCCTTTAAAAGTTGCGAGCTTACACCGTGGGACTTAGAGGTACCCAGCGTCACGGCTTCCTTCCTCCAAACCACCACAAGGGGGAGTTAGAGCACTCATTATGCATTTGGGTCCCAAGGTTTTTACTGTATATGACCAATCATGCTGAGTGGTTCCAATAACGAATTTGACGCCAGCCACCTGTCCCTGGTGGATTTCTTCAGCAAAGGCTGACAAAACATTATGGGAGGAAAATGTGCATATTTTTTGTCATGAAGTTAATTTACAAAATTTGCTATTTAGCAAGTTTTTTTTCAGTCATATCCAATACCAGGTGTATCAAACTCCATTCTTCGATTTAAAAAAATAAATAATAATTTCACCTTTATTTAACCAGGTAGGCTAGTTGAGAACAAGTTCTCATTTGCAACTGCGACCTGGCCAAGATAAAGCACAGCAATTCGATACATACAACAACACAGAGTTACACATGGAATAAACAAAACATACAGTCAATAATACAGTAGAACAAAAGAAAACAAAAATTCTATATACAGTGAGTGCAAATGAGGTAAGTTAAGGCAATAAATAGGCCATGGTCGCGAAGTAATTACAATATAGCAATTAAACACTGGAATGGTAGATGTGCAGAAGATGAATGTGCAAGTAGAGATACTGGGTTCCAAAGGAGCAAGATAAATAAATGAATACAGTATGGTGAGAAAGTAGGTAGATAGAAGGGCTGTTTACAGATGGGCTATGTACAGGTGCAGTGATCTGTGAGCTGTTCTGACAGCTGGTGCTTAAAACTACTGAGGGAGATACTGAATGAGTCTCCAGCTTCAGAGATTTTTGCCATTCCTTCCAGTCATTGGCAGCAGAGAACTGAAAGGAAAGACGAGCAAAGGAGGAATTGGCTTTGGGGGTGACCAGTGAGACATACCTGCTGGAGCGCGTGCTACGAGTGGGTGCTGTTATGGTGACCAGTGAGCTGAGATAAGACGGGGCTTTACCTAGCAGAGACTTGTAGATAACCTGTAGCCAGTGGGTTTGGCGACAAGTATGAAGCGAGGGGCAACCAAAGAGAGCGTACAGGTCGCAATGGTGGGGAGTGTATGGGGCTTTGATGACAAAACGGATGGCACTGTGATAGACTGCATCCAGTTTGTTGAGTAGAGGCTATTTTATAGATGACATCACCGAAGTCGAGGATCGGTAGGATGGTCAGTTTTACGAGGGTATGTTTGGCAGCATGAGTGAAGGATGCTTTGTTGCGATATAGGAAGCCGATTCTAGATGTAATTTTGGATTGGAGATGCTTAATGTGAGTCTGGAAGGAGAGTTTACAGTCTAACCAGACACCCAGGTATTTGTAGTTGTCCACGTATTCAGAGTCAGAGCCGTCCAGAGTAGTGATGCTGGACGGGCGAGCAGGTGCGGGCAGTGATCGATTGAATAGCATGCATTTAGTTTTACTTGCGTTTAAGAGCAGTTGGAGGCCACGGAAGGAGAGTTGTATGGCATTGAAGCTCGTCTGGAGGTTAGTTAACACAGTGTCCAACGAGGGGCCATAAGTGTGCAGAATGGTGTCATCTGCATAGAGGTGGATCAGAGAATCACCAGCAGCGAGAGCAACATCATTGATGTATATAGACAAGAGAGTCGGCCCGAGAATTGAACCCTGTGGCACACCCATAGAGCCTGCCAGAGGTCCGGACAACAGGCCCTCCGATTTGACACACTGAACTCTATCAGAGAAGTAGTTGGTAAACCAGGCGAGGCAATCATTTGAGAAACCAAGGCTGTCAAGTCTGCCAATAAGAATGTTGTGATTGACAGAGTCAAAAGCCTTGGCCAGGTTGATGAATACGGCTGCACAGTAATGTCTCTTATCGATGGCGGTTATGATGTCGTTTAGGACCTTGAGCGTGGCTGAGGTGCACCCATGACCAGCTCTGAAACCAGATTGCATAGCGGAGAAGGTATGGTGGGATTCGAAATGGTCGGTAAACTGTTTGTTAACTTGGCTTCCGAAGACCTTAGAAAGACAGGGTAGGATAGATATAGGTCTGTAGCAGTTTGGGTCTAGAGTGTCACCCCCTTTGAAGAGGGGGATGACCACGGCAGCTTTCCAATCTTTGGGAATCTCAGACGATACAAAAGAGAGAATGATGCTGTCATTACAATTATTTGTGGCGGCAGGGTAGCCTAGTGGTTAGAGTGTTGGACTAGTAATCAGAAGGTTGCAAGTTCAAACCCCCGAGCTGAAAAGGTACAAATCTGTCGTTCTGCTGCTGAACAGGCAGTTAACCCACTGTTCCTAGGCTGTCATTGAAAATAAGAATTTGTTCTTAACTGACTTGCCTGGTTAAATAAATCAAATAAAACACTTGTTTTACAATTATACACTTCAACAGTGTTTACCACTCCTGCTCCTGGGACATCAATGTTTACACATTGTAACTATGCAATAGACTAGAAACATCTTTTCTAGATTTAAGTAAAGGCTGATTTGTAATTCATATACACAGCATTTAAAAAAGTACATCCTGCCAGCACGCCCACAAGCGTGCTGAATGACGCGTGAAAGAGAGCGAAGAACGAGATGGGAGTAACAATCCAGGCTATTTGCTTTGAGACCGGCATAATAATGTAATGAAACAAGCAGGGAGTAGGTTTCGAACCCTTAACATTCTAGCCCGAAGCCATAGGCGTGCAGAGGCCCATTATCAGCAACCATCACTCCTGTGTTCCAATGACATGTTGTGTTAGCTAATCCAAGTTTATCATTTTAAAAGGCTAATTGATCATTAGAAAACCCTCTGTTTAAAGAAGCAATAAAACTGTACGCCTTTAGATTAGTTGAGTATCTGGATCATCAGCATTTGTGGGTTCAATTACAGGCTCAAAATGTCCAGAAACAAAGAACTTTCTTCTGAAACTCGTCAGTCTATGAAATGAAGGCTATTCCATGCAAGAAATTGCCAGAGACTGAAGATCTCGTACAACGCTGTGTACTACTCCCTTCCCAGAACAGCGCAATCTGTGCCAAGCGTGTGCAAAGCTGTCATCAAGGCAAAGGGTGGCTACTTTGAAGAATCTCAAATATGAAATATATTTTGATTTGTTTAACACTATTTTGGTTACTACATGATTCCATATGTGTTATTTCATAGTTGTGATGTCTTCACTATTATTCTACAATGTAGAAAATAGTAAAAATAAAGAAAAAACGCTGAATAAGTAGGTGTGTCCAAACTTTTGACTGGTACTGTACACAATGGTGTTGATGTGTCATTGGAAATGGGCATCCCTATTCTTCCTCCTCCTTATTCATGTCTCAGTGGCATTGTCATTGAGCATGTATTGTAACATTCATTTATTCATTTAATAGTCATCACAGGAGGTTGGTGGCACCTAAATTGGGGAGGACGGGCTTGTGGTAATGGCTGGAGCGTAATTAGTGGAATGGTATCAAATATATCAAACACATGGAAACCATGTGTTTGATGCCATTCCATTTACTCCATTCCAGCCATTATTATGAGCCGTCCTCGCCATCGGCAGCCTCCACTGATATTCATGTATTAGTCATGTGGTCATCAGTCGACAAACTGTTGTTACATAATATATATAAATAGGCCCTATATGCTGGGTCGCATATGGTTTTATCCAAAGCGACTTACAGTCGAGAGTGCATAGAAAGGGTGTCCCCAGCTGGAATCAAACCCATGATCTTGACATTGCATTCACCCTTCTCTACCAACAGAGTCACACAGGACCACATAACATATGTTATGTTAGTTTTAATGTTAGTTTTAATGTTATGTTATGAATTGTTGACATTACTTAACTACTTTTAATGTGACAGAAATTATCAAATCAAACCAAATGTTCACCTTGTAAATGAATAATTCCATGTTTTACCATTTCCAAGGCAACTTTATATATGCACATTTTCTGCTACAACAGTTAGACACTTTTTATGACTATTTCAATAATAACTTGACGTCTGTGCCCATGTACCAGATATCCTACCTCCTCCCTGGATGGCAGGGACACTTTATGTCTTTAGTAGTCAAGCGTTAAGGGCGTGATCTCCTGCATTATGAATGCATCTGGTTCCGGCATGGGAAATGTGGAGGCCCAGCATTTACGTCTTCTCTCCCCTTCCTCTTTCACCAGAGAAGAAGAGAAAAAAGAGGCCACATTAGGTCTGACTTGTTTTATGACACAGGGGACAAAGTATATATATTTTTTAATCTTCTTGCTTGATATGTGGTGATTTTCTGTGAAATGGGATGGGTTATGGGAGGCGAGACAACATAACTGCCATAACCCATTCTCATGGGGGTAACAATACGGTCTTCTTATGCTGTCGTCATAACTTTTGACAGCGCAGTGCCTAATTGAACATAATCTAAGATGTTACATGCTATACATAGGATTTGTCTTAAGTTGTCTTAAACCAACATGAAATGCTTCTTCTTCCAGCATCTATTCAAATAAAATTGAATCATTCTATGAAAATGTATGAAAATGTAAGTCTTGTGGTTATTTGGAATATTCGGCTGTCTGAGGTACTATGCAAAGCATTCTATAGCCAGCTAATATTGCCTTTTTTTTTTCAAACACAATTTTCATTTGACTCTCTATCCCTTATTTCCCCTATTTTCCTTTCTTCTCTTCAACTCCAACTTCCCTATTCTTCCTCCTCCTCATTTATTGTGTGTTTATTTCTTCCCTCATTTTCTCCGCACCATCTCCCACCAGCTCTTTCTCTTTGGCTGTGCTCCCCCTCTTCTTCCACTATCTCCCCTCCACAGAGGGGGCATAAACAGAATGTTCTGGGCGCTAATAAAGTGCCTGCATCTCAAGACCCACATCCAGTCAGCCAATGTGTTTTGCCCCCCAAATGTTCCCTAGCTGTACACAAAGTACACTTGTGACTGCTTGCTTCAGTTGTCAAATACAAATTAGTGACCAGCGGGGGGTTTTGAGCTTCAGTGAAGTTCTAAAATCTAATTTCCGGGGCTTCATTTTGTTTGTGTGTTTGAAGGGAACAGCGACAAGAAAGGGAAGACCTTTTAGAATATTTTTTGCTGACAACAAAAACTGGGACATTTCTTAAGCATTATCTATGTGACAAAAGGAGAGGAAATGGTGCCTTAAATTGCTTATCTTTCCACTCTCCGTGACTTCAGAGAAGAGTGCAAGCTGTTGTTTTGGGAAGACGGCAATCAATGTTGTTTTTGGCGCTTCCGTTTGCAAATGAATCATTATTTCATTCTCTTCTCCTTCCCAAGTAATGGGGCAAAGCCAAAACTTATGGCTTACTTAAGTTTGAGATGATTTAGAATTTAAATGACTCTTGACAGGGCAAATCACTAGACACATGACTTCATAGATTTACTCCATCTCGTTCATAGATTCACTCCATCTCTGTTAAAGCAACATCTTACAATACTTCCAATGTTACCAAGCTGTTCAGACATTAGGCTTCATTAAAATGGTGATTGTAAATTCACTACCAAGTCGAACAAAGGGATGACTTGAGGTTGTGCATTGTGATGGGATGTTTGGCGTTTCTTCATTCCATATTATTCTGGTCAGCCTCAGAGCCATGTCCACTGAATTCAATTCACTGAGTAGGGAAGACTGGGGCACAAAGTAACACTTTCAGTCTTTTGCTTATTTATGAAAAGATTCGTTGGATTAATAATATGTTTTTACTAACAACATATCTCAGCTACCATTGCACACTAGCTATTTTTTGGGGACATATTGTACAGTACCAGTTGTTTACAACCGAAAGTGGTGGAAGTCAAAATATTACAATTAACCCAGTGGGTGGGATTAATTGTGACAGACTGCAGGATTAATTGTAACACTAACCATGTTTCCATCCATAGTTTTTATGTGAGTAAAGTCATACTGTATGCAAAAACATCATCACAGCTGTAATGGAAACGTGATGATTTGGTACAATTTTATAAATGCCGACAGAATTTGTTTGTTTGACATGGTGGGATCTTTGTGTGTCTGTAAAATTAATTATGCGAGAAATTCCAGTAGAAATACCTTTATGGGCAAATATTGATATAATAACCATCATATTGAAGTAAATTTGGAGTAACGCAATGATATGGTATATTTTCCTCCCACTACAACTGGGGAAACCACACATTTTATTAGATTTGTGTTTAGGTGAGACAGCCATGTCTGTCCATCTGTGAAACAACTGTTTTTGAAAGCTGTATAGTTCAAATTACTGTCTTTATGAATGAAAGATCATGAAAGATCAATGTAATGGCGCAATGTAAATGTAATTTCTGATTGAGCCGACACGTGTAATTTACCAAATGCGGAAACATTGAAATGTAAAAAAGGCAGTCTCCCTATAGTTCGGATCTTCCACATTGAATCTAATGAACTTCTGATGAACTTCACAGGGTGGTGAAAGTGCATGGTGATCTTAAGGCTCCTTTCCAATAAATATTGAGGGTCTTATTTTCGTGACATGATGATCGATGCTTGGCTGCCGTTCGACAAATAGATCTGTATCTGCTAACTGTTTGCTAGAGCATGCAAACCAAGACCAGAGGAGGCACATTTGCTATTTAACGCATCAGTGTGTGTCAAAACTATTGGTAGACTTTATTTTTTTATTTGTTACATGAAATGTAGGTCAAAAAGTACATTTTGTGTGCACTACGTTCATCACGCACTGATATATATCTGCAACATGTCCCTTTGGTGGAAACCCCACTGGTGGGAAAATGCACATATTTGTCTCAAATCTGAGTCTAATCTGAGTCTTGTGAGAAAACACAATCATTACGGTCATCAACTTTACCAATCAAAAGACCACTTCTGTCACACCCTGACCTTAGTATTCTTTGTTTTCCTTGTTATTTTGGTTAGGTCAGGGTGTGACATGGGTGATGTATGTGTTTTTTGACTTGTCTAGGGGTTTTGTATGTTTACGGGGCTGTTTCCTTTCTAGGTAGATTGTATGTCTATGGTTGCCTAGATTGGTTCTCAGTTAGAGGCAGCTGTCTATCGTTGTCTCTGATTGGGAACCATATTTAGGCAGCCATATTCTGTGGGTAATTTGTGGGTGATTATCTATGTCTATGTTAGTTGCTTGTGTCAGCACAGTTTTCTTATTATAGCGTCACAGTTGTTTTTTGTTGTTGTTTTGGTTCAGTTTACTTCATGTTCTTTCTTCAATAAAGAAGAATGTATACTAACCACGCTGCGTTTTGGTCCTCACCTTCTACCTCCATACGACGATCGTGACAACTTCTTACTTCTACAAATGATATATCATTAGATACAGTACATGGGGAGTCTTACACAGGTCAATAATCAAAAAGAAAGGCGGCAAGAATATTTTCATTTCGGCCTGATTGTTTTTCTTCTATTCAATAAAACATCAAATAGGCATGTAGATACACTAACCAAGCATTAGCACATTGAATAACAGATTTCTAAGTGGTTTCTAATTTGATTGATTTAGTTGTTACATTGTGCCCTGTGTTACTTTGTGCCCCATTCTCCCCTACATTGTTCAATAGTATCCCATTGAAAATGTTATGTACATGACACAGCAACAGTTAAAGTGTTAATAGTATTGCATATCATTAATGGTATCACATTTGAAACATACTCTGGGCTGACCTTACGTAAAAGACGAGGCTCGACCCAGTTAGGCAATGCATGTAGTTCTCCCCAATAACCCCAAGGTGACTTGAGGTCTCAATCTCTCACCCCTAGCTTGTAAAAAAGGGATGATTTAAAAGCAGGAAGGAGTAGTTAAGTGATTTATGGGGGCTTTTGCTGCTCTTCATTTGACTGAACATCCAATGGAACACAAAGACAGAAAATGGAATGCCTCTGGCTACCTTGGGGAGATGAAGCCAGCATGTTCTGAATAGTGTACAAGTAAGTGCATTCGGGAGATTTTAAACAGTAAGTCGATAACCAGGGCACAAAGGTCTCACCTAATGGCGGAAGTCTCACGAGAAAAAAAAGAAGACAAATGGGAAGCAATGATAGGGCCAGGGCTGATTTTCTTCCAACACTTTCATTGCATCATCACCCTATGAAGCCCAACTAACTCCTCCTCCACTCTACCTCTTCATTATTTTCAGAATACAGACATACTATGAATACATTAATTTAGTTTTAATAACGCTTAAAGTAATGTCATGTGCATCATGTGGTTGTAGATGTGTATTGTATGCTTTGTAATAAACAGTTAATGTAGGGGTCATTCGTTTTTCAACAGAAGTCCTTTTGCTGAGGTAGTACGTGAAGCGAAACCACCCAACAAGCAATCTAAATAGGAATGACTTTGAAAACAAATAAACCAGTATTGGCTTTCAACCAGGCCCTGTGCTCTGTGGGAACTGTGTCCTTGAGGAAGGACCGCAGCAGTCAGAGATGAGTTTACTGATGGTCAACTACCCTTCATTGAGCAGCACTTTTAATTAGGATGCTGAGTAATTTACATTCATTTAGATTAAGTACCGCAGCGATCATTTAGAGCAGGGCTGTAGTCTCTACATACTGTACACATTTTGCCTAACACAAACGCAGCTGTGATAAGGATACTTTTACAGCTAGGACAGCTACAGATTTCCCCTCATACTGTACCACTGTCCCAGTGGGCAAAACTGATTGTAATGACATCATATTGCATGTTGTATATTTTCATTTTTATCCAACATGCTGTCTTATTGTTCTGCTAGACAACAGATACTATTGCAGAAGGTAATGGATTTAAATTATTGCCAAACCCTTAGCTCCATGCCAGGTATCTTTCCATTTGAAATATCAGCAAATGCAAAGTATCACTGAAATAATATACCTTCACCAGTATTTGTATGGTTCTCGGCAGCCCAAACAGTATTTTCTCTTATTCATCTCTATTGTCTTCAACCTCAGACTTTGTGGCACAAACAGCGGCTGAGCCCTGCTGCTGTTTTGCAAGGCTGGGCCAGAGGCTCCAGCTCATCTCTCTCGGTGCCACCCTGTGTGGCGCGTTTGTTGTGGATAATGACCGGCCTCGGCTCCAGTATGTTCAAACCTGCTCACTCATCATCTAAATTGGTCATAGAGCAGACAGACATGTGAAAAGCGCCTTGATTATAGCGCTCCACCACACGCCCTCTCGCTTGTTCATTTCACAGACCATTAATTATTATTGTTATTATTTAATTAAATAGGTTAGCTTTGAGGCTGAGGCCGTTGCCGGCCGTCACCATCACTGTCGCCGGCGGCAACGAGAGGCGGGGTTGGCAAGGCGACGAGTGCCAGGTGAATATCTGTAGGGACCGGGCGTAGAGAGTGTTCGTTCGACTAGCCTGCCTGGCAGCGGCCTGGGTGGACTTTGCCTGACAGCATTCCGCTGATGTCGACAAAGGTTCCGCTCCGTTTTGTTGATGAAGCTCACCTCGGGGACGTGAGGACGCCTCAACGCACATTACCGGAGTCCATCTGCAGGGCGATTAGCGTGATTACCGATGTATGTCATCCCTTTAACACTCAACACGGGTTGGGGCCCACCGCCAGAGATGGATGAACAGTGTAGGAGCTGGTTAATGTCTGTGTGGTAGGGAGATTGTTCAAATGAACTGCCACGCTGGATATGTAGGCTATGCT
Organism: Oncorhynchus tshawytscha; assembly: GCF_018296145.1. NCBI lineage: Eukaryota > Metazoa > Chordata > Actinopteri > Salmoniformes > Salmonidae > Oncorhynchus > Oncorhynchus tshawytscha. The sequence goes on from NC_056438.1 coordinate 24,314,044, forward strand.
GTCACATGTACGCCCTTGGCAATTTTGATTCCTTGAGTGAAAAGCAAAAGGTGAGCATGCAAGTTACTTTGTGTTGAACACACTGATAATCAATAAGGCCATGGCTGAATCCCAAATGGCACTCTATTCCCTATATACTGCACTATTTTTGACCAGGGCCCATAGATAGTTTTAATCATGTTTTGAAGCTATAGTGTTTGTTTACAATTGCATTCTTTACAGACTAAAACAAGCCTATATTTTGGGGGTTCTGATGTGGTTAACCTCTAAAATAATGTGGGATTTAGAAGCTATTCTCTTCAAGTATCAATGGCCATGTATCATTCATTTAAATGTCCAAAAATGGATGTAGCAATCACAGATTACCCCTTTCAAAAGTCCCAATAGAATAATACATTTGCCAATAGTGAAGTACGACCCTGTGATCTGGTAACACAGACCTCTGGTCTTCTCTCTCTCCCGCATCTTGTCATCTCGTAGATGTAGTGAATACTTTGCAATAAGACAGTGTACAAGTTAAGAGCCTTCAAAGAAGGGCAAGTGTGACGGAGGTGGCTCTGTGAGTAACCTTGTCTGAGACCTGAGGTCTTGTCTAATCACCCTAAACTAGGCCTAATGCTTTTAGATAGATGTTGTTTTTTAACGTGCAGGTTAACCATGCGGTCCAGTTGGTCATATAAGTGATAGCTTTGACCTTTGTGAAGAACAACTTAACATCTCAAAAGTTTTGAAAAGAGACACTGTGCCATATTTGCATTGTTTTTTCCTTCAGAGAGACCATTTAACATGTCAAATCAAGGTCTCCAACACGACAGAACTTCTAAAACTCTGTCGGACAGCTTTAACTGTGTCCTCTATCTTCCTGACTTATCCAGCAGGTATTGACAGCCATTCATTAAAGATGGGGCCTTCAGGTGCGTCCAATCCCAATAGAGTTCCATTCCTCGCTATTAATTCGTCATCAGTATGGATCCATCTCTTTGTTGAGGCGGCCCCTCGGGTTTAAACTCGGACAGCTCTGCCTGAATAAAATGAAGTGAGTGGCTTCCATCACGCCACTCACAGCTCCATTTGTTTGAGTAAAACACGCCGCCCATTATTGGAGTGTCACGGCGGTGTGTGTTTGGAATGCGACAAATCACCGTGGGCTGTCGCCGGGGCGCTTCGTCTTATTACTCTCGGCAGAGGGAAACTGAGGTAATGCTGACAAACACAGGGAGAACCAGGGCCATTTACTAAACATCCATTAAAAGGGATTCCAATACACCGAGCAGCACAGCGGAGCCTCGATTTCTATGGTTGCATATACCCGAACCTTTGGAAATTAGTCATCTTGGATCCAGGTCAAGGAGAACGCACAAAAGGACCTTTTGGGGTTTGAATGTCAAAAAGGAAGTAGGGTGGATCTATTATTGCGTGACGACCTAATCCAAGGGTCAAAAGCTATAAGTGTGACCAAAACCTGTGGGGGGTGCAACCATAGACTTTGACCATAGAGTAAACCAAATGCATTAGTTTTGGGTACAGTAAATTTCTGTCATCATTTGATCTGTGAATAGCACTAGCCCGTGAAAGCACTAGCCTGTGAATAGCACTAGCCTGTGAATAGCACTAGCCTGTGAATAGCACTAGCCCGTGAAAGCACTAGCCTGTGAATAGCACTAGCCCGTGAAAGCACTAGCCTGTGAATGGCACTAGCCTGTGAAAGCACTAGCCTGTGAATAGCACTAGCCTGTGAATAGCACTCACCTGTGAATAGCACTAGCCCGTGAAAGCACTAGCCTGTGAATAGCACTAGCCTGTGAATAGCACTCACCTGTGAATAGCACTAGCCTGTGAATAGCACTCGCCTGTGAATAGCACTAACCTGTGAATAGCACTAGCCCGTGAATAGCACTAGCCTGTGAATAGCACTCGCCTGTGAATAGCACTCGCCTGTGAATAGCACTAGCCTGTGAATAGCACTCGCCTGTGAATAGCACTAGCCTGTGAATAGCACTAGCCCATGAATAGCACTAGCCCGTGAATAGCACTCGCCTGTGAATAGCACTCGCCTGTGAATAGCACTAGCCTGTGAATAGCACTAGCCCGTGAATAGCACTAGCCCGTGAATAGCACTAGCCCGTGAATAGCACTTGCCTGTGAATAGCACTAGCCCGTGAATAGCACTAGCCCGTGAATAGCACTAGCCCGTGAATAGCACTCGCCTGTGAATAGCACTAGCCTGTGAAAGCAGTAGCCTACATGGAGCATGCATGTGCAGATCGTGGGTTTGTAGTCTATGACAGAGATTAAAGGCAAACTGTCGTGGAATTGAAATGACAGGGAAGCCCCCCTCATTCCTTGTCAATAGCATCAATAGCATTGATCACCAGCGCAGGCCACAGGTCGAACGGTTGTTCTTCAAGCGCTCCTGGAAGCTTTTCAATGGTGGCATCAAGCTGCTTCTTCTACAAGAGCGAGAGCCCAGACCTCAGAACCTGACGAGAGCCTGCCCAAGGCTCCATTTGAAGCTCATTAAAAAGTCTCATCAAAACATAAGCAATAGAATAATAAAAACATGTAATGGTAATTTGCAATATTTCCCTTTGCGAGCAAGAGCCCTGACGCATAACAATACATGCCCCCTGCCCCCATAAAATATTAAAAGATATGATCTTGCCGTATCTTCCCAAGTAACAGCTCACTTCATTAGAATTCTGAGCAAAATGTAATTTATTACTTTATTCTGGCCTCTTTTTTCCACCCGTCTAATTATTGATACAGCCTAAAGGCACTTTTCTTTGTTGGATTTTCTAATTTACGTAAATGAATTAAATTATTTGTTAGTGGTTTTTATTTTTTTACCCCTAGGAAGTCAGGTGTGGCGACACTTTTATTTCCTCAGACATTTGGTGTCACAATACGTGAGGTGGGAAGTTAACTATTTCATATCTCAGCTCTTGAACAGCAAGGTATTATAGTAAGGGGTTTTCCCATGAGAAAGTATTACCCACTTGGAAGTCTATTACACATTATTATACTTCAAAGGACACTTTCTCTCCTTTCATGGTCAACACATTTTAATTTTAATCCCTGTGTACACACAAACCTTTTCCACTATTTGGTGCTGTAATATTGGATCTTTTCGTCCGCAACTACTCCAGATGATGCACATGAAGTGACGTGTTATTAGTACTATATACAGTACATTCGGAAAGTATTCAGACCCCTTGACTTTTTACACATTTTGTTACATTACAACTAAATTGTAAACTGTATTAAATACATTTTTTTCCACATCAATCTACACACAATACCTCATAATGACAAAGCAAAATATTTAAAAAAAAATGTTTTGCACATTTATTAAAAATAAAAACAGAAATACCTTATTTGCAAAAGTATTCAGACCCTTTGCTCTGAGACTTGAAATTGAGCTCAGGTGCATCCTGTTTCCATTGATCATCTGTGAGATGTTTATACCACTTGATTGGAGTCCACCTGTGGTAAATGGTAAATAAAGTTGATTGGACATGATTTGGAAAGGCACACACCTGTCTATCTAATATCCCACAGTTGACAGTGCATGTCAGAGCAAAAAACCAAGCCATGAGGTCGAAGGAAATGTCCGTAGAGCTCTGAGACAGGAATTGTGTTGAGGCAGATCTGGGGAAGGGTACCAAAAAATGTATGTAGCATTGAAGGTCCCAAGAACACAGTGGCTTCCATCATTCTTAAATGGAATAAGTTTGGAAGCACCATGACACCTCCTAGAGCTGGCCGCCCGGCCAAACTGAGCAATCGGGGGAGAAGGGTGCTGGTCAGGGGGATGACCAAGAACCTGATGGTCACTCTGACAGAGCTCCAGAGTTCCTCTGTGGAAATGGGAGAACCTTCCAGAAGGACAACCACCTCTGCAGCACTCCACAATTCAGGCCTTTATGTTAGAGTGGCCAGATGGAAGTTACTCCTCGGTAAAAGGCACATGACAGCCCACTTGGAGTTTGCCAAAAGCCACCTAAAGGATTCTCAGACCATGAGAAACAACATTCTCTAGTCAGATGAAACCAAGATTGAACTCTTTGGACGGAATGCCAAGCGTCACGTCTAGAGGAAAGCCGGCACCATCCCTATGGTGAAGCATGGTGGTGGCAGCATCATGCTGTGGGGATGTTTTTCAGAGGCAGGGACAGGGAGACTAGTCAGGATCGAGGGAAAAGGAACGGCGCAAAGTACAGTTAGATCGTTGATGAAAACCTGCTCGAGAGTGCTCAGGACCTCAGACTGGGGTGAAGGTTCGCCTTCCAATAAGACAACGACCCTAAGCAGACAGCCAACGCAGGAGTGGCTTCGGGACAAGTCTCTTAATGTCCTTGAGTGGCCCATCCAGAGCCTTGAATCCGATCGATAATAGCTGTACAGCAACCCGCCACATCCAACCTGACAGAGCTTGAGAGGATCTGCAGAGAACAATGGGAGAAACTCCCATCAAACATTTGTGCCATGCTTGTAGCGTCATACACAAGAAGACTTGAGGCTGTAATCACTGCCAAAGGCGCTTCAATAAAGTACTGAATAAAGGGTCTGAATACTTAGGTTTTTATTTGTAATACATACTGTACGCAAACATTTTTAAAAACCTGTTTTTGCTTTGTCGTTATGGGGTATTGTGTGTAGATTGATGAAGGAAAAAAACGATTTAATCAATTTCAAATCTAATTTTATTAGTCACATGCGCTGAATACAACAGGTGAAATGTTTACTTATGAGTCCCTAACCAACAATGCAGTTACAAAATACAGATAAGAATAAGTAATTAAAGATCAGCAGTAAAACAACAATAGCGAGACTGTATACAGGGGGGTACCAATCAATGAGGCATTGTGCGGGGGCACTGGTTAGTTGAGGTAATAGAATAAGGCTGTAACGTAATAAATACTAAAAATAATATAAACACTAAATACTTTCCGAATGCACTGTATGTGGCAGTTCACTGAATTTAAATTTGGGAGTTCTCACTACATTTGCATATGTGGGATTTCTCACTACATTTGCAGTCTCACTAAAATAACATGTGATGCTTTCAAGATTAAAGAAAATGTCAAGATCCATATGAAATGTGTATCATTGGCAATGACATTTGCTGTGACATTCCCAGAGAGGGGTCTGAAAGGTCCTCTTTGATTAGACAGTTCAGTCTCATGAATATGACATAGAGGCACCTTTTGACTGACGTATCAGCCTGGTGGTGTCTTTTACAGAAAACTAACATAGTATTACTGCTAATTTGAACATTTCATGCATAATTTAAACATCCGTTTTATGGAGTGATGAGAAAGTAATTTTCAAACGATATTCCTGAGACATATAATTATTAACATGCATTATTAACAGTTGAAGTCGGAAGTTTACATACACCTTAGCCAAATACCTTTAAACTCAGTTGTTCACAATTCCGGACATTCCGAAGTAAAAATTCCCTGTCTTAGGTCAGTTAGGATCACCACTTTATTTTAAGAATGTGAAATGTCAGAATAATAGTAGAGATAATGATTTGTTTCAGCTTTTATTTCTTTCGTCACTTTCCCAGTGGGTAAGAAGTTAACATACACTCAATTAGTATTTGGCTGCATTGCCTTTAAATTGTTTAACTTGGGTCAAACGTTTTGGTAAGCCTTCCACAAGATTCCCACAATAAGTTGGGTGAATTTTGGCTCACTCCTCCTGACAGAGCTGGTGTAACAGAGTCAGGTTTGTAGGCCTCCTTACTCACACACGCGTTTTCAGTTCCACCCACACATTTTCTATAGGATGGAGGTCAGGGCTTTGTGATGGCCACTCCAATACCTTGACTTTGTTGTCCTTAAGCCATTTTGCCACAACTTTGGAAGTATGCTTGGGGTCATTGTCCATTTGGAAGACCCGTTTGCGACAAAGCTTTAACTTCCTGACTGATGTCTTGAGATGTTGCTTCAATATATCCACATAATTTTCCATTCCTCATGATGCCATCTAGTTTGTGAAGTGCACCAGGCCCTCCTGCAGCAAAGCACCCCCACAACATGATTCTGCCACCCCTTGCTTCACAGTTGGGATGGTGTTCTTCGGCTTACAAGCCTCCCCCTTTTTCCTCCAAACATAACGATGGTCATTATGGCCAAATATTTATATTTTTGTTCCATCAGACCAGAGGAAATTTCTCCAAAAAGTGCAATCTTTGTCCCCATGTGCAGTTGCAAACCGTAGTCTGGCTTTTTTATGGGGGTTTTGGAGCAGTGGCTTCTTCCTTGCTGAGCAGCCTTTCAGGTTATGTCGATTTTGGACTTGTTTTACTGTGGATATAGATACTTTTGTACCTGTTTTGTACCTGTTTCCTCCAGCATCACAAGGTCCTTTGCTGTTGTTCTGGGATTGATTTGCACTTTTCGCACCAAAGTACGTTAATCTCTTGGAAACAGAACGCGTCTCCCTCCTGAGCGGTATGACGGCTGCGTGGTCCCATGGTGTTTATACTTGCGTACTATTGTTTGTACAGATGAACGTGGTATCTTCAGGCGTTTGGAAATTGCTCCCAAGGATGAACCAGAATTGTGGAAGTCTACAATTTTTTATGAAGTCTTGGCTGATTTATTTTAGTTTTCCAATAATGTCAAGCAAGGAGACACTGAATTTGAAGGTAGGCCTTGAAATACATCCAAAGGTACACCTCCAATTGACTCAAATTAATGTCAATTGCCTATCAGAAGCTTCTAAAGCCATGACATCATTTTCTGGAATTTTCCAAGCTGTTTATAGGCACAGTGATACAGTGAATTGTAAGTGAAATAATCTGTCTGTAAACAATTGTTGGAAAAATGACTTGTGTCATGCACAAAGTAGATCTTCTAACTGACTTGTCAAAAATATAGTTTGTTAACAAAAAAGTTGTGGAGTGGTTGAAAAACTTGTTTTAATGACACCAACCTAAGTGTATGTAAACTTACGACTTCAACTGTACATGTTTGATACACAGCATGACTAAAAGTATATGGACACCTGCTCGTTGAACAAGTCATTCCAAAATTATGGGCAGAATCATCTAGAATGTCATTGTATGCGGTAGCGTTTAGATTTCCCTTCAATGGAACTAGCACAACCCAGGAAAAACAGCCCCATACCATTATTCCTCATCCACCAAACTTTACAGTTGGCATCATGCATTTGGGTAAGTAGCGTTCCCCTGGCATCCGCCAAACTCAGTTTCATCCATCGGACTGCCAGATGTTGAAGCTTGATTCCTCACTCCAGAAAACGCGTTTCCGCTGCTCCAGAGTCCAAATGCGGCGAGCCTTACACCACTCTAGCCATAGCTTGGCATTTCACATGGTGATCTTAGGCTTGTGTGCGGCTGCTCGGCCATGGAAATCCAATTATGAAGCTAACGACAAACAGTTATTTTGCTGACGTTGCATCCAGAGTCTGTTTGGATCTCGGTAGTGAGTGTTGCAACCGAGGGCAGACAATTGTTACACACTTCAGCACTCGGCGGTTCCGTTCTCTAAAACTATGTGTGGCCTACCACTTTGTGGCTGAGCCGTTGTTTCTCCTAGACCTTTCCACTTCACAATAACAGCACTTACAGTGACCAGGGAAGCTCTAGCAGGGCAGAAATCTGACGAACTGACTTGTTGGAAAGGTGGCATCCTATGACAGTGCCACATTGAAAGTCACTGAGCTCTTCAGTACGGGCCATTCTACTGTCAATGTTTCTCTATGGAGATTGCAAGGTGGTGTGCTCGATTTTATACACCTGTCAGCAATGGGTGTGGCTGACATAGCCAAATCTACTAATTTCAAGAGGTATCCACATACTGTATACCTTGTCTTTAAAATACCTCTGTGCTTTGTTTGCGCGTGCGTGTGTGTGTGTGCTTGTGTATGTGATTGCGTGTTCGTATAGCAATGATTCAATTCACCATTCTGCCAACAGTAGTATGACTGTTATGACCCTCTCATAAAAGTAACCCTGCATCAACTCTGACATGCTTGGTGTGGTAGAACATCAGACCACAATAGCATGCTGCAAACCATGAATGACGTAAAGCATCTGTAATGGCATATGCAAACACCAAGGAAAACATTCTCCATAGAAACAACAGTAATTACAGCCTATGGCTTGAAAATTGTATCTGCAACAGCTGTGGACGAAAAAGACACAATATTTTATTTAACCTTTATTTAACCAGGAAGGACTCGATTGAGATTTTAAATATCTTTTTCAAGAGCGTCCTGGCCAAGATAGGCAGCACCAAGTCATTACACAATTACAGATAGACAACATAAAAAAACTACAGGCAATCTAGTAAAAAAACAGAATTCACAAGAATATAACAAAATCATAAAACAGCTAATAAAAAACATTGTCAGGTCAGGGAATCAGAGTACATGAAAGCCCTTTTACCAAATTCAGTTCGGACATTTGGAACAGTTAGCAGGATAAAGTCCTGCAAACAAAGAGAGTACCCACCACATTTCTGAACAATAAAAATGCCCCCCAGAAATAGTAGTAAACCCAAAATGGCTTTGTAAATAAAAGTATACCAGTGACATCCTACAATTGACTAGAGAAGGCCAGCCAACCCTTGTATATAAAGTGCAGGGGTGCGTAAGGGTTTTGCAGCTTAAAGTGCTCTATGGTAAGGGTGTCAATTGATCTCAAACACTGAGCAGAAGCATTCATATATAAAATATCCCCAAAGTTTAGTAAAGTCATACATGTAGCTGATACTAGCATCCTGGCTATAGGTAGTAATAGGTGAAAGGTTCAGAGGTCTATTTCTTGCTTTACAAAACACCATTCATTTAGTTTTGTCAGTATTTAGGATACACTTCAATTGACACAAGGTATGTTGAACAGTATAAAAAGCAGTTTGCCAGTTCTGGAAAGCTTTTGTGATAGACGAGTCACAACAAAAAATAGCAGTATCATCAGCATTAAAGTGAAGTTGCGCATTTTGCACATTTTTGTCTAAATTATTTATATAAATAGTGAATAAGAGGGGACCAAGTACAGAGCCCTGGGGTACTGTCACGCCCTGGCCTTAGTATTTTGTGTTTTCTTTATTATTTTGGTCAGGCCAGGATGTGACATGGGTGAATTATGTGTTTGTCTTGTCTAGGTTTTTTTTGTAGGTTATGGGATTGTGGTTAGTGAAGTAGTCTAGGAAAGTCTATGGTTGCCTGGAGTGGTTCTCAATCAGAGGCAGGTGTTTATCGTTGTCTCTGATTGGGAACCATATTTAGGCAGCCATATTCTTTGGGTATTTCATGGGTGATTGTTCCTGTCTCTGTGTTTGTTGCACCAGATAGGGCTGTTTCGGTTTTTGTATATTGTTCATTTTTTCATCTTTCATTAAAGGTGTATAAAGATAATCACGCTGCATTTTGGTCCTCTCTTTCACCAGAACAAAATCATAACAGGTACACCATTACAGACAGACAATTTAACAGACATGAGCCCATCAAATTGAGTGCACTGAGTTCTATCAGACAGGTAGTTAGCAAACCATGCAACTGCATGCTCCGAAAGCCCTACAATCGCCAATCTCTGCCTCAACTTTATCAAAAGCATTAGAGAGATCAATAAAAAGTGAAATACAGTGCTGTTTTTTTGTCAAGGGCTTCAGTAATTCAATTTAAAACTTTCATGGCTGCTGTAACTGTGCTATGCTTCTTCCTGAAGACCAATTGGTACATTGATAAAATAGAGTTAGTATATAAAAATTATTTTAGCTGTTCACTAACAAGTGTTTCAAGTATTTTCGCCAGGTGTGACAGCTTTGAGAATGGCTTATAATTATTTCAAATAGTTGGATCTCCCCCTTTTAAAAGCGGTAGGACAAATGCTCATTTAAAGATCTTTGGAATTTCATTGCATTCCAGGTTAGATTGAACAAATATGTAAGTGGTTCAGCTATGAAATCAGCTGCCAGTTTTAAAAAGCAGGGCTCAATGTCAAGCCCTGAATGTAGAGAGCCTTTTAATGTCTCTATTTGGTTTGGTCAGGGTGTGATTTGGGGTGGGCATTCTATGTTTCGTTTTCTATGATTTGGTGTTTCTATGTTTTGGCCGGGTATGGTTCTCAATCAGGGACAGCTGTCTTTTGTTGTCTCTGACAACAGGAACCATAATTAGGTAGCCCTTTTTCCCTCCTTTCTTTGTGGGAAGTTGTCTTTGTTTGTTGGCATAGCCTTTAGCTTCACGGTTTGTTTTGTAGTGTTGTTTTGTTTAGAGTCATTTTCTAAATAAAAGAATATGTACGCTCACCACACTGCACCATGGTCCTCCTCCTTCAACAGCCGTGACACTCAAAAAGATAAGGATCTGCAGGCCCTCTCTGATCCAAGGATTTCAGGGCTTTATGTACCTCCTGCACTGAGAATGGCAAAAAAACTAAAAGTTTGACCAGCTCTCACTGGTTCATCAACACAGGGTTGTACAGAGCCAGATGATTCTGAATCAAACAACCTACCATATGATACAAAGTGCTCATTGAAACAATTCAGCATTTCAGTTTTGTCATATACAGCAACAGAGTCCTTCAATACACATCACGATAATTCATTAACATTACTGTTACCAGACATAGATTTAATAGCCTTCCAGAACTTTCTAGGGTCATTCAGGTTATCAGTGGTAACAGACATACAATATTCAGACTTGGTCTTCCTGAGAAGAAAATAACACTTGTTTCCTAGATGCCTAAAAAGTAGCCAATCAGCATCAGAACATGATTTCCTTGCTTTAGCCCAGGCTAGATTACGGTCGTGAATAATACAAGACAGCTCAGAAGAAAACCATGGATTATCCCGCCCTTTAACCCTGAACCTGTGGAACGTTTGTTTACTATTTGGAAAAAAACATAATGAAAGAATTTCCAGGCAGTTTCCACATCAGGAATAAACTCCTTCTTGCTCCAGTCAAAATAAATCAAATAATGAAAGAAAGAAAGCCTGCTCATTAAAACTCTTAAAACATATCTTATGAATAAAGTGTGGGTTTGTCTTAGGAACCTTAGTATTTCTAATAGCAACACCTGCCCAATGGTCACTTCAAATCATTACAACAACAACAAAAAACACCAACCGCAGAATATTTATGTGGAACATTTGTCAATATCAAATAAATCAGGGTAGATTTCTCTGGTTATTGGAGATTTGGGCTGGTGGGTGAGTTAATCAACTGGGTAAGATTCATAAATTACAAACATTGAGATCACCAGTCAAGGTCATTTCATTGTAAAGAAGTTTAGACATAAGGTGCATCAGAGAAGAAATCACCAGAGAGTAGAAATGGTTTGCGTGTACATGTTAAAATGTGTTGACCCTGAATGGAGAGAAAGTGTCCATTGATGTGTAGACTTCCAAGTGAGTAATGCGTACTCATGGGCAGGGTAGGTTACTTTCTAAATGTAATCTGTTACTACTCACCTGTCCAAAATTGCAATCGGTAACATTACTTTTATTTTAACCCAAACTCAGTATAGTAATCTGATTACTTTTGGATTACTTTCCCATTATATGGAATTGAAGCAGACAAAAACGTATGTGGTATGTCCTCATAGTGGTGTCTGACTTGTGGTCAATGCTGAATTGTATATAATTTAGAAAACAGAAAGAGGTCATTGTTATTTGTATTTAAAAAAATATACACCCTTTCTGAATTAAAAATGAATCCCAAAAAGTTATCTAGCTAGTTTTTCCAAAGTATCTGTATTCTGATTACAATGTTTTCACTACTGAACGTAACAAATCAATCCCCAAAAACGGTAATCTAACATAAATAATTACTTCAAACTTGAGCTATTTTGTCTTACACATACAAGTAAGCGGCATTGGTATAATTTACAACACATGCCAGATGTCTGAAGGCTTCAGATGTCTGTATACAGCTTTAACATTATTCACACACTCATTTTTCTAAGTAGTGACACATCGACATTTCTGTATAAGAATCTAAGCAGGCATGTAGTCAGGCAGCCCCCCGCACCACTCTGATTCAGAGGGGTTGGGTTAAATGCGGAAGACTAGGTATGCCCCTTTCCCTTTCAGAACCAAATCATAATCCAAATCACTCTGTATTTGTCTGACGTCAGTTCATTCAACAATGTAACGTCAAACTCTCCTTCAAAAGCAACTCTTGCATAGGCCTTTGCGTACACTATCATAACCTAGATATCCACCTTCAATGCATATCAAGTTGTCTGTCCAGGTATCATTTTCAATGAATATGTTTAGAGCTGTATAAAAAAAACTTTTTTGAAATTGTGTTTTCTGAGGACAGAGTGACATTTTCATAGCTAGACGAGGGAGGAATGTCAGGTGGGCTTCAGCAAATACTACAATTACAATTTGCATGGCATAAGCATGTCATTAACTCACAGGGCAGCTCAGGAACAATGGTGCTGCCAGGGTGAAATCCAAGATATGTCCAAAATCCACCCGATAGGTACGTAGGTGGTAGAACAGCAGGTTTTGAGAACTGCAAATAAATACTCACTACCTTAGTTAACCTCTCCATTTTCCGACATTGACATTTTGACAATCACAAGGTAGTGGTTTTCCTCTTCCATTTTATTTTTTTACGAGAGGGAGGCCAGTAGTTTTTCATTTTGATAACCGCTGATCTTCATAACCTCAATCTAAATCACTGTTAATACAACTGTCTTCCACAAGCTAAAAGGTTAGCCACTGTGGTCCTCAGATAACGTCAACTGGCCATTGAAGCAGTGCAAAGACGACTACAGCCGAGGACCCAGGCTTGAGGCCAAGAACCTATCATCCTTTTACTGTCCTTCATTTAACTGAGGCGTGCCGAGTATCTTATGAAGATTCATATCCATAAATCCTTCCACATTTTTCCCTCACTAAGATGGAGACACATGTTTAATAACCCTTGGCAAGTCCTGACTTCGAAGCCACAGCCCAAAGGGTGCAATGGAAGACCTCATCAGCTTCACCAGAAATACGTCAAAATGAAAATATTTCCCCTTTTGTAAACAAGGCCTGTTGTTCATTGCGAGCGATGCCATATGGAACTCCCGGTACCGTAGCCACTGAGTTAAAATAACACATTTTCAGGCCAAAAGAAGAAAATGGAGAAAGAGTGGAACACTCAGACCATATTTATGCTCTACATGCCGGGTTGCAAATTGTCGGTTTCCCAGCAGCCATCGCAAACCTCATTCAACCCGTTCACTCGGAAAAATAGGCCTGCTGGTGACCAGGCGAAGCAAGAGGAATCCTGGGAAAGTGGTTAGCGAGTGTGGTATTGGCTATCGATCCTACAGAGGACGTGTGGAGTTTGTGTTGGGGGATTCACCCCAGGGACTCGTGGTTTGGTGGGGGGAAAAACCCCCACATATGACGCTAAACGATCCAGACGCTCGCAGACAATGAGCTCCAGCTAGCCAACGTCTGAATCATGTGTTTGTGCAACTTTGACTACCGACTGACTTCTTGACCATGGTGGGGAGTTAGAAAATAGAAAATGAATAAAATGGCAAGAAGAACAAAATACATGACTTTATGAAAGAAGGGTATTTCTGAACGTGTCGGCTGGCTGGCTAGCCTCAACTTTTACCTCATCAAAGAAGAAAATAGAATGACTCATGTTTTCAAGGTTAGCTAAATAATGGTTTTCTATACTGAGCAGGGAAGTGATGTTTAAATGTCAATTGTTGAACTACACTGAACTGGATATCACAACAAATAGTTCACTCCAAATTAGTCTCTCACACTGAACATAACTATGCCTTTGACCCTGTATTTGATTTGCAGCTGTTCTATGCAAGGCTGGATGCAATGGAATATCACAACACATCAACTGATATAAAAATGATGCTACTGTATAAACCAAGGGCGCCACTTTGGTTTAAAAAGTAGGGGGGTCAATTATTTTATTTGCATTTTGCATTTTGTTATCCAGTCGGATAAACACTCAAACAGCCTACCCAACCGTACGCAAACGTCCACATGGTCCTAAAGCACAACTTTGCCTCGTTTTGTATCACATTCCAATGATAAAACTGGGTGGGGGGGGACATTAATGCAATTTCAGAATGTGTACGTCCCCCCCGTTACCATGTGAAAATTGTGCCACTGGTATAAACTATACTGAGGACATGTATTTGGAATGTCAAATGTTTGGCTTCAATTACATTATTCACAGTTGTTAGCACTACAGAAACATTAACAAAACATCTTCATTACCAATGTATCTTCAACTAATTGTATTGTCCTAGGCTAAGGCAACAAACTGCAACCAAATAAGAGTAAGTGCAGAGACAAGACAAGCATTGCTCTGCAGTTCAATGATGTGGGGAATATTTTCCCATAAAGAAAATGATGCTTCATCTCCATTTCAGAGTAGAGACGATATGATAATAAAATAAACAAAACAAAAATCAAAATGAATTTCAGAATGAAGGCAGGCTTCTGACAAGACAAGAGTTTAGGCAGAAGACGAAGTAAGTGTATGTGAGAGAGAGAGGAATGAGAAACAAGAAAGACGAGACTGTTTGACAGAGATAAATTCTACTTATTCTGAGCCACTGGAAGGTTCCAAAGCAAAAATAATAGGGCCATTTGCTGGATGGAAGGTTGCCAGGTTCCTGCTCCGTTGCCTAGCAGATGCAGGGCTTGGGTTCCATTCAAATGGCTGCTTTTTCCTCTGCCAATCTGGCAGACTTTTCAACGCGACCCATCGTCTTTCACTCCCCTGATATTTGACAGTAAGACCGGGTGCATCTCAGTAGATTCAAGGAGCTTCTGTTACAGAACAATCAATACATCCATTATTGGTTTATGACACTCAAACGACACTTCAAGTCCTCACCATATGATTGGTGGAGTTGTACTTTTTTCATAACTGTTGTGTAGATAATCTGCACATGTGTTTTTCATAACCTTCATGATTATTGAATGGTTTTATTACTCAAAGAGATGACCTGGAGAAATTGATTGAAAATACCAGGTTATTGACTTAATCCATTCTGCCCAAAGAACTGAATTCAATCAGAATGTACCTCAAACTATTGATAACAGAAATAATATTGTTTTTGAATTGTAATGTGGCAGTTGTTAGGTCCAAGCCCCACATTTCCTTCCCACGGGACTAAAAAAACACACACATACCAAAGCCTTGTTTTGAAGGGGCAATGATCCAACCCAATCGATATCCCGGCCACTGTGTGATTCTGTGCTTTATTTTGTCTCCGGCCATTAGCTCAGTCTCTGGCTGACAGCGGTAAGACTGGGTTTTAATAGCCTTCTCCGACAGCGCAGAATGGATGATGCCTCATGTTGCTGGGCCAAAGTCAACCTAGGGATCATTTTGTGCCAGTGATCCAGTAAATCCACAACCGGCTGATTTTAATACAGCCCATAACATGACACTGGTGTAGAAAAAAATGTTTTAAAGGCAATCTTTGAGCAGAAGATTATGTAACATTTTATTTTATTTTCAGTCTTGTGCCCTCAAAGTGGTGATATTGTGTTTAAGCAGCAGTGGAGGTGTAGTAGAATGATGATGATGATGATGATGATGATGATGATGATGATGATGATGATGAAGAACAGCATCAGTACAATATTTTGGATGAGTTGTTGCATGGCACATCTTGGTACAACATTTTACTGCAATTAAAGTGTTTGTATCCCCAAGCTTAAGGCCTGCCATTGAGAGGAATGGTGGTCACACATCTGTGGGTCTTGGGTCTGGGTGCTTGAGTTAAACATACTTTCCAGCTGGGCACAAAACTGGCACCACAAACAGCTAAATAGTGTAGTGTCCCAGCATCCCAGAAATGCTTTGCAGAATGGTTGGTTGGTAGACCACCGATCTGAGAGTTGGAAATAAAAATTCAGTTTGTGTTCCTGCCAATCAAAACAATGTGGAATTTTCCCGACACTGAAGTTTTGAGAAGTACCTACATAGCGCACACAACTAAGACAAGGCTGTCATTTAAAACACAGGTGTGTTGGTTTACAATAGAACATGCCTTGAAATCTCACTATTAGACCTCCATTCTCCATTCAATTCTATCAATGTTATAGTATTATATTTCAGTGCTCATGTATTGTTAAGCTGTAAATTGAACAATCATATCCAAGATTGGGTAAATAAAGTAAATGATTATTCCAATTCTCTGGGAATTCTCTGGCTGTTTAATCACACTTTCTCTGCATTGACAGAGAAACTATGTCCACAATCAAAGTTTTTCTAAAACACTGCTCACTAGAGCCAGTAGGACACCGACAGAGATGTGTATTTGATATCCCTGTTGTAAATGAGTTAACCCACCTTACTGTCCGTTGGAAACAGCATTGGCTGCTGGTAGGGCCTGAGCTGAGGGATTCAACGGACATGACTGTTCAGATGCTCCGGGCCATAGGAGAGAGAGAGAGTGGATCCTCCCAGGGAGTGTCACGCTTCCACTTTTTTTGGTCCTGACGTCATCAGAGTGAGCAGCTGAACACTGTATACTGGAAACACTCGGTTTGTTATTTTAACTAAAACATAAACCATCTTTGTTAAAAATACCAAACTTGTTTTTGCATGGACTCCACGACACGGTTAGTTTTTAACAGCTAGCACCGCTATTTCTTGTCCCAGAATCCTGCTTAAGTGACAGGTTAAAGTCTGCTTAAAAGAGCCGCTAACCTAGCTATGCTACCAACATTAGCCATCAAGTTAACAAAGTTAGTCCCAGATGAGTTTTCCAATGGCCCTCTGTCTGGTTCCAGCACTGTTGGAGCTGTATCTACTACGCTTTGTTTCGGGACAAACTGGATCACTCAGAGATCCAATGTGGCAATTGTTTGCTTGCCAAGGATTATAGGCTTCAGGGGGCTTCCTTGATCACGCAGGTAGCCAGCCTACAAAAGAAACTGGAGGAAAGCTGAGCGGAATGTTGACCTTTTCTAAGCCGGTGGCTGGACGGCATTCGCGCATGTTGGATGCATCTCCATCTTGTCATTTGTTGTTATCCGACTGGCCGGTGTTGCCCAGAGTTCATTCGCCAGCGGAGCCTCTCCTCTCCCATCTGATAGCAGAGTTGACGGAGCACAGCAAGAGGAGCATAGCAATCAATGATGGTCACGTCACGAGCCGTGGACGCCGAAGACAGCAGCCTACCACAAAGTAGTCTACACTCCCAATGAGAGGCCCGGAGCGGATACAAACAATGAATAGTTTTGCCGCCCTGGAGTCTGATCATCCTGCACCTTTGTCGCTGGGGGTACCTGTGTCTGCGGCCGCTGTGCCTACTCCTTCCCCTACGATTTCGAAGTCGACTTTGGCAACCTTTCCGTCTTCTCCATCTGTCGGAGGACTGCACCATCCTGAAGCATGGGAGTGGGTGGATTGTTCCTGGTGCAAAAACAATGTCCTATCCCGGAGCTTGAGTAAATTATATTACTACACTGGTCGCGAATGTTCTACGCCAGGACATGGCCATCGATTCTATCGTAGTCCATGTGGATTTTAAGGACATTATGAAGGGCAGCTCTGAAAAGTTAACTGGATTTCAAGTGCTGATTGACTCTCTGCTAGACACTAATAAAAGACCCAATATCACCCATATTTGGGTACATTTGGGTTCCTGGATCCTTTCACAGCCTTATAAAGCTGCGTTGAGACAATGATTTATCAATTATCCAAGCCCAGCTCCCTTAATCCCTACCATTGTGTCGCTGAGTCATCATAATGCTTTAGCAAATGTACATTATACCAGGGGCATTGGCATTGGTAGGGGCATTGGTAGACACATTGGTAGGGGCATTGGTAGACACAATGTAAGTAAAGTATGTCCCTCTAAGTGCCCTGAATGCCTCTGCTGATCCTACAGCTATTGTAAACAGCAATCATGTGTCTATGAACCAGATTTACGGTGAGGCGGTGTTCCCAAGTAGGAAGTCCACTGTGTGCAGCTCACCCTGCACTAACATAAATAACATGAGAATATCTAAATTCAGCAAAAAGAAATGTCCTCTCACGGTCAACTGCGTTTATTTTCAGCAAATTTAACATGTGTAAATATTTAACAACTGAGACATGAACTGAACAAGTTCCACAGACATGTGACTAACAGAAATTGAATAATGTGTTGAGGGCTTGTAGGCCTGTTACAACAGGCCTACAAGCCTTCAGTCCAGCCTCTCTCAGCCTATTGCGGACAGTCTGAGCACCGATGTAGGGATTGTGTGTTCCTGGAGTAACTCTGGCAGTTGTTGTTGCCATGCTGTACCTGTTCCGCAGGTGTGATGTTTGGATGTACTGATCATGTGCAGGTGTTGTTACATGTGGTCTGCCACTGCGAGGATGATCAGCTGTCTGTTCCTATCTCCTTGTAGCGCTGTCTTAGGCATCTCACAGTATGGACATTGCAATTTATTGCCCTGGCCACAGTCCTCATGCCTCCTTGCAGCATGCCTAAGGCACATTCACGCAGATGAGCAGGGACCCTGGGCATCTTTCTTTTGGTGTTTTTCAGAGTCAGTAGAAAGGCCTCTTTAGTGTTTTTATAACTGTGACCTTAATTGACTACTGTCTGTAAGCTGTTAGTGTCTTAACGACCGTTCCACAGGTGCATGTTCATTAATTGTTTATGGTTCATTAAACAAGCATGGGAAACAGTGTTTAAACATTTTACAATGAAGATCTGTGAAGTTTTATTTGGATTTTTACGATTTATCTTTGAAAGACAGGGTCCTGAAAAAGGGATGTTTCTTTTTGCTGAGTTTACTTCTGCTAAGCTTCGCAGTAAAGCAATGAAAACAAGCAAGCATTCCAGAAAAGTGCTCAAAATAGCCCACGTTATAATATGCTGCTTAATAACTTGCTAGTAACAAATGACAATCATATTCTGACCGTCTCTGAAACGGACTTAGACAATACAGTGGTAGCAATACTGGGTTATAACATTTACAGAAAAGACACAAATGCTAGTGGTGGAGATGTTGCTGTTAATATTCAGAACCACATTCCTGTAAAGATTAGAGAGGATCTCATGTTAAATAATGTTGATGTAATATGTCTACAGCTCCATCTGCCTCACCTAACGCCCATTCTTGTGGGAAGCTGCTATAGACCACCAATTGCAACAGTCAGTATCTGGATAACATGTGTGAAATGCTTGATAATGTATGTGATATCAACAGAGAGGTATATTTTCTGGTTGATTTAAATATTGAATGGCTTTTATCAAGATGCCCACTCAAGAAAATGCTTTAAACTGCAACCAGTGCCTGCAACCTGGTTCAGGTTAACAGTCAACCTACCAGGTAGTTACAAACAGCACAGGAATTAAATCATTAAAAATGTTTTTATCACATCTTTACTAATGCTGCAGAAATGTGCTTGAAAGCAGTATCCAGATCCATCGGATATATTGATCACAATATAATAACCACATTTAAGATGTATAAGAGGTCATATAATACGTTTTGTAGTTGTTATCCTATGTTGTGGATGTAAAAGAATATTTGTTGGTCCATGGTGTGTAATGCAGAGCAAACAGACGTGGCACTTGACACATTTTTGAAATTGCTTATCCCAGTTACTAATAAGCATGCATCCGTTAAGAAAATGGCTGTAAAAACTGTTAAATCCCCATGGATTGATGAGGAATTGAACAATTGTATGGGTGAGGATGAGGCAAAAGGAATGGCAAATAACCGATTGGCAGATGTACTGCAAATTGAGAAATAATTTGAAGAAACTGAATTAAAAGAAGAACCTATACTGTGAAACAAAGATAAATGACAAAGAATGATAGAAAAAGCTTTTGAGCACCTTCAATGACATTTTTGGGGAAAAAGGCTACCCTAGCTCCATCATTCATTGAATCAGATGGCTCATTCATTACAAAACTGACTGATAATGGCAACTACTTTAATAATTTTTTAATTGGCAAGATTAGAAAATTTAGGCATGACTGGCCAACAACAAACGCTGACAGTACACATCCAAGTATGTCTGACCAAATGATGAAAGACTACTAATTTTGAAATCCATAAAGTGAGTGTGGAAGAGGTGAAAACAATTATTGTTGTCAATCAACAATGACAAGCCACCGGGGTCTGAAAACTTGGATGAAAAATGACTGAGGATAATAGCAGAATATATTGCCACTCCTATTTGCCATATCTTCAATTTAAGCCTACTAGAAAGTGTGTGCCCTCATGCCTGGATGGAAGCAAAAGTCATTCGGTTACCAAAGAATAGTAAAGCCCCTTTTACTTAGTGTGTTGTGAATTCTGTAATTAATGTATTGTACTGTTTTAAAAATTGTATACCTTTCGTAATTTCGCCGGACCCCAGGAAGAGTAGCTTCTGCCTTGGCAGCAGCTAATGGGGATCCATAATATATACAAAAATACAAATAAGGGCAGTCAGGCTCTTCTCTATCAGCCACTTAGTCTGGGACTCCCACAATGGTAAGCAGGATGGTAGCGGTGCTAGATCCTTTTAAAACAACCCGGTGGATATTTGAATGGGTGGATGTGCTACTTGGCTACATTTGCACTCTCTTGCCTCTCTCTCGCTGTCGCTCTCCCCTCTCTCAGTTTGCATTTTTCCAGCTTTTCCTGGAGGCTTTGACCTCCTCTAAGGTTAAGTAATGGTCTCGGGGAGGGTGCGTGGGGGGTGAAAAGGAGATACATTTGCTTTGACATTCCGTTCACTCCACCAGTCCCCCCGTGTGTGATTTGAGAGCAGTCTATTAGGCAGACGCTTTGCTTAAACATGAGAAGAGTTATTGGACAGTGCAGCTATGACTCTGGGCCGGGGAAGCGGGAAGGATTTTGAAGAGGCAAACATCTGCAGGCAGACCCTACAAGCAAGACAAGCATTCATTTTATAAGGCAAATAAATAGATGAATGGATGAGCCCTCCCCCAAGGGTTGTTTGATGAATTAAGGGGTGAAGACTTACATCATGTGAGGCATGTGTCTTTATGAGAAGGCATCACAAACTGATAGTGAATTTAGAAGTGTGGAGTGTGAGTAAATAACGATAAGGGCAAGCATGCAGTTGGTGGGAACTCTGGTTCTTGTGACAGTCAATACTGAACACATTGTTAACAATAGTTTGAAGAAAGCTTATAGGTCTTTCCTTCCTAGGTGTTTGCATCTGTCAATGTGTGACCCTGAATGGCTCTTTTGTCCATGAATAGAAAAAGAGAATGCTAGTAGATGGATCGAACTATACTGAACAAAAAACATTCAACGATGTCAAGGAAATCAGTCAAATGAAATAAATACATTTGGCCATAATCTATGGATTTCACATGACTGGGCATGGGGGCACTCATGGGTGGGCCTGGGAGGGCATAGGCCCCCCCACAGGGAGGCAGGCCCACCCACTGGGGAGCCAGGCCGAGTCAATCAGAAAGAGTTTTTCCCCACAAAACCCTAACCCTACAGACAGAAATACTCCTCAGTTTCATCAGATGTCTGGGTGGCTGGTCTCAGACGATCTCGCTGGTGAAGATTTTTTGTTCGGTATATAATACCACAGCCAATCATTTCCTTTCTATCCCTAGCTTCTCCCTAGCAACATGGCAGAATGTGAAATTTCAATATCCGTTGTAGCTAAACATTTTAAACTGTGAGACGACGCTATCGCTACATACTCTTCAACTCATTGGTGTCATCCCCCGTGGCGAAAGCAGTGGAGCGCACTCCTACCGTGATAACGAGATCCACAGCTCCCCTGGAACACTCTTCTACTACTGCTTTAATACTTTAAATCACATTTTATTGGTCACATACACATGGTTAGCAGATGTTATTGCGAGTGTAGTGAAATGCTTATGCTTCTAGGTCTGACAGCGCAGCAGTATCTAACAGGTAATATGTAACAATTCCACAACCAACCCTAATATCTAACAAATACCACAACAAAACCTAATATACACATTCTAGTTAAGGAATGGGATGAGAATATATAAGTATAAAATATATGGATGAGCAGTAACAGAGTGGCTAAGATGCAATAGATAGTAAAGAATAGATAGTGAAGGATACAGTATATAGATGAGTAATGCAAGATATGTAAATATTCTTAAAGTGGCATTATTAATGTGACTAGTGTTCCATTTATTAAACTGGCCAATGATATCAAGGGCCTCCTGATACTGTCTGGAATAGAGTTATTCCATCATTCACTATAGCAAAGTAGAATAGAAGCTGTATAGTGAATGATGGAATAACTCTGTTCCTTTAAATAACATTTACAAGATATAATTAACACTGTATACTCCAAATATGACACCCTTTGTTTAATACGTTTCTGATTAACCCGAGTTGATCATTTTATATGTCCCTGAATGTTCATGAAATGTAAGACCGCAGGTAATTAGATTTCAGCTACTGCTCAGCAGGCTAGTTTCCTTGGGACTGGGAGACAGTCGGAACAGACTAAAATGAAGCTTTTGTAAGCTTTGTCTGCTACTGGTGTCTTGTGAGTTGAGGCCTTCCCTCTGAAGCAAGGTTATGCACTTTTCCGTGTTCTAAAATTATTTTTTTTGCAATGCACCACTCCCCTTCTTGACATGTTCTGGCACACCTCGACCCTGGAGCTGAGCAGAGTACTAATTGGTTAGAACATTTTGGCAATGATGCACTTACGATCCAGGAAAAAGCCTGCCAAGGGACGTGACATACTGTATTATATAGAGCCAAAATATTGCAAGCACAGTGCAGATGAATAATCACAATGTCTGGCATACTTCCACACACGTTTCTAAAGTATAGCACATAAAAGTTGCTTTTATGCACAAATGCATCTTAGGCACAGACTTCCACCTACGCGCACATTAGCTCATAAAGCATGAACGTCTTCGGGTACCCATTTGCTGTATTCTTCAGCATCTTCAGATTAAGTGATGCATACTGTAGTTTTCTTCTTTGGGGATGAAAATGCAAAGCATGGTACAGTAAGTAGCCTATTATGACCTCCCTTCAGCTGTCAGGCTTGGACTTTCTCCCTCGAGCCTCATGTACATAGCTACGGATGATCTTAACTGGGTCCAACGTGTGAGGAAATTGTGGCTGTAAGTTTTTTTTGCACAGATGGGTCAAATGGGGTCATGCATGGTAACTGAATCACAACGAAAATCTGATTGAAACGCTGTTTTTCTAATATTGTGCTTCTCCATAGTCTAGATTACTGCAACAATACAGTAGCTAACATGAATGCTAACATCTTAGATGGCTGGAAGGTATCTAAAACCTATTTTCTCTTCTTCCTCTTCATCCATCTCTATTTAATCAATAGATTGGACCAGAGTGATCACTGGAGCTTAACTTTGCTATAGTGAATGATGGAATAACTCTGTTCCAGACAGTGTCAGGAGGCCCTGAGGGGAACATACAGCAATTTTAATGGAGATAGGTCCAGTACATCTGTCAGTCACTGTGTGGGAGAACACGATTGGCTGTCAGCAGGCCAGTGTCAAGAGTGGTAGGGGCACCTGGGTTGTTTGCTTCCTGCTTGCTCATCATGATCACCGCATGATTGGCTTATAGATAGATTGACAGGGACCCATATTTGAAACATGTTGATGACACTCCATTGGATTGCTTGTTGAATGCATTGAGGACTTTTCTATGGAATGAAATGACAAAATTGCAACCTCTTTTACCTCAAATGCCTTGGCCTGGGATAGTGAAACTTTAGGAGGGTTTTTCAAAATTACAGCGCACTGTGACACCTAGATTGATATTGAGGATGCATAAGGTATGCGTAAAAGTGGGCATCCCTAGGGTGCACTCACACACGCACAGGGGCTGTCAACCAGCTGACATGAGGTTGCCAGATTGAACATCTCACACCTCACTGTCCTTGCGGGTATGTGAACCTGCTCATTTTCCAATTTACGTTTGTCCTCTTTTGAAAGGGCCAAGAGATTTCGTTTGCCTTTGCTGCTCCGGAGGTTAGGTTGATATACATCAGGGTCAGATGGGTTTCGCCGTGCTGTCTCTCTCCATCTCACTCCTAGTGTACATCCACCCACTCGCCCCATCTGCATGTCCCTAGAGTGACAAAACAAGTTAGCGGAGCAATAAATCAAACCTGGACTGCCCAATTTGGTTTCCTAATGTAATGAATAAGTGCTAAAGCATTTAACAGGCCATCATTTGCAAATGCCACTTTGAATGGGAGTATTTAAATAACTTTGCTGATGGGAAACTACAAAATAATGTTTTATTTTTTGTGCATGCAATCACAACACAGTGAGTGGACACTCATTTATCTTTTCAAAATAACTTGAGGGAAAATCCTTTTGTGCATATTTCTGACCACGAAAAATTATTTTATTAACATTCTAAATAATGTGGATGTACTGTATATCATCCAAGAACACTTCGGCAACATTTTTAATACATACATAGTTGTGCCCAACCCACTCCAGCCTATCAGAAGACGGACTCTGGAGGGTATGGATCAATCAATTAAATCTCTATGACTCTGGCCCCAATCCCTGCAGTAGTTCCAGACTTCCCTAATCTCCCTCCACTCTCCCTTACTGCAGCACTGCACTTCCAGGATATTGTAGACAGACACAGAAGTGAAGGCGAGGGAGGGGTGATTGCCGAAGAGCAGAGCTTGTCATGAGTGGATTTATAGCTGGGGAGTGACAGCAGCGGGATGCGGGCGAATTGATGGGGGACACATAATCAGGGCCTTATCGCGGCCTGCAAAAACTGGATTGCATCCAGTGGCTAGTGATCCAGACGGATTTGGTTAATGTCCCCTCACTCCTCTCGGGCGCAGAACCAGGCAGGTCTCCCCCTCGTCCACTTCCACTTCTCCGTCTGTATCTCTTGACCTTGAGGGCCAGGTGGAGAAGCAGCTGAGCTCTCAGGGAGTGAGAGCATGTTGGCCAGGATTCTCTCTCAATCTCCTCTGTGTATCAGTTGGTAGAGCATGGCGTGGGGATTGTGGGTTTGATTTCCGCTGGGGCCACCCACACAAAATGTATGCACGCATGACTAGGTCACTTTTAATAAAAGCACCTGCTAAATGGCATAACTTATATTATTGCTCTCTCCCTCTCCCGGGCTCTGGTCCTCCTGCATTGTTGGGGTTTTCATTGCTTTCAGGAATAGGACATGGTGTAGGACTCAGACTATAGACTGCAACTACCCTGCAGATACTGTACCACTGCAATCTCCTACCACACTCTGCCCTTTGGACTTATTACAACACGACATAGGGTGAGTCATTGGCAGACATTCAACAAGAGAATGAGCATTCAGGAGCAACCGCATACATGATCTGGTATTGTCTTGTTTTGTCTTCAGGGTTCACTGACACCACAAATGTCTATTATTGCCTTCTGAAGTTATCACGGGTAGAATTCAAGCTAGATCATATGGTTATTTTATATCTTAGAGTATCACATCTACTTATTCTGAGAGAGACTGAGCTACTACTTATCAAACATGTTTACCTTGCATGTCTCTCTGAGCATTGTTACAGAAGATGATGGTGTGCTTTTACTGTATTTCTTCACGGAAAAAACCCCCATGACACAATGCCAAAAGCTTTTTACGAAGATGGATTTCTCCAAACGACTTCCTCAAGTCGAAACCACATGTTTACAGTAGACTGGGGGAGAATAAGAAAGAGACTTCGGACAAGTCAGACTCGTAAAGAGGATCAAGTGTCCAATGTAAACACTTGGTAACCTCTTCTTTCCAAGTTTTTTTGGGGGAGTGTTATTTTGCCGTGACTGGGATTACCCAAGCAGTGGAGGGAGTGATTCAGAACTGGAGAATGGTCTGGGCCAGGGTACTGGCACTGTGGTGTAGGGGCAAAGAGGAAATAGCTCTTGGTGACACAACATGCTGGCTATGACTGTGTCATCAATCACACAAGACATTGGCTAGCTTCATTGCTGAGTCTCACGATAGAATAGGGCAATAATCTAATTGTTGAGACACACTGCGTTGTTTGGGAAGATGTTGCGTCGCAAACCATGCAACTACTGAATTCGACTCACAAATCCTTTTTTACTTTGTTTACTTATTGTGTAAAGCACAATTAATATTTTTTTATTTATTTAACTAGGCAAGTCAGTTAAGAAAAAAAATCGTATTTACAATGACAGTGGGTTAACTGCCTTGTTTCGGTTACTGGCCCAACGCTCTAAACACTAGGCTACCTGCTGCCCAATAACTCAGACTATCCAGATATTTTCAAGTCTTACAGTATTCAAATTACTATTAGCATAATTAATATATTTATGGGAGTTAAAGCACCAGTCTTGGAGTTACCTACACTAACAAGGACCACAGTATTTGGCTGTGGACTGACTAACAAAGATCTATAGAGGACAAGAAATTCACTGCTCAAAAAAATAAAGGGAACACTTAAACAACACAATGTAACTCCAAGTCAAACTGTCCACTTAGGAAGCAACAGTGATTGACAATAAATGTCACATGCTGTTGTGCAAATGGAATAGACAACAGGTGGTAATTATAGGCAATTAGCAAGACACCCCCAATAAAGGAGTGGTTCTGCAGGTGGGGACCACAGACCACTTCTCAGTTCCTATGCTTCCTGGCTGATGTTTTGGTCACTTCTGAATGCTGGCGGTGCTTTCATTCTAGTGGTAGCATGGGACGGAGTCTACAACCCACACAAGTGGCTCAGGTAGTGCAGCTCATCCAGGATGGCACATCAATGCAAGCTGTGGCAAGAAGGTTTGCTGTGTCTGTCAGCGTAGTGTCCAGAGCATGGAGGCGCTACCAGGAGACAGGCCAGTACATCAGGAGACGTGGAGGAGGCCGTAGGAGGGCAACAACCCAGCAGCAGGACCGCTACCTCCGCCTTTGTGCAAGGAGGAGCAGGAGGAGCACTGCCAGAGCCCTGCAAAATGACCTCCAGCAGGCCACAAATGTGCATGTGTCTGCTCAAACGGTCAGAAACAGACTCCATGAGGGTGGTATGAGGGCCCGACGTCCACGGGTGGGGGTTGTGCTTACAGCCCAACACCGTGCAGGACGTTTGGCATTTGCCAGAGAACACCAAGATTGGCAAATTCGCCACTGGCGCCCTGTGCTCTTCACAGATGAAAGCAGGTTCACACTGAGCACATGTGACAGACGTGACCGAGTCTGGAGACGCCGTGGAGAACGTTCTGCTGCCTGCAACATCCTCCAGCATGACCGGTTTGGTGGTGGGTCAGTCATGGTGTGGGGTAGCATTTCTTTGGGGGGCCGCACAGCCCTCCATGTGCTCGTCAGAGGAAGCCTGACTGCCATTAGGTACCGAGATGAGATCCTCAGACCCCTTGTGAGACCATATGCTGGTGCAGTTGGCCCTGGGTTCCTCCTAATGCAAGACAATGCTAGACCTCATGTGGCTGGAGTGTGTCAGCAGTTCCTGCAAGAGGAAGGCATTGATGCTATGGACTGGCCCGCCCTTTCCCCAGACCTGAATCCAATTGAGCACATCTGGGACCATGTCTCACTCCATCCACCAACAGACTGCACCACAGACTGTCCAGGAGTTGGCGGATGCTTTAGTCCAGGTCTGGGAGGAGATCCCTCAGGAGACCATCCGCCACCTCATCAGGAGCATGCCCAGGCATTGTAGGGAGGTCATACAGGCACGTGGAGGCCACACACACTACTGAGCCTCATTTTGACTTGTTTTAAGGACATTACATCAAAGTTGGATCAGCCTGTAGTGTGGTTTTCCACTTTATTTTGAGTGTGACTCCAAATCCAGACCTCCATGGGTTGATGAATTTGATTTCCATTGATAATTTTTGTGTGATTTTGTTGTCAGCACATTCAACTATGTAAAGAAAAAAGTATTTAATAAGAATATTTCATTCATTCAGATCTAGGATGTGTTATTTTAGTGTTCCCTTTATTTTTTTTGAGCAGTGTACATACACATAGGTAAAAACTCATGCTAACACCATTCTCAACAAGCATTGTTTAACGAGACACAAAATGTATTTTCTACATGCCAACTCAGATTAATGACTTTCTCTATTGAGCTATAAAACGCAGGGAATAATTGAAGGTGATGGGATACACACCGAATATAATTCAGCCATGGGCCAACTAAAGTATATAGAAGAGTTTGCCAGTTCTTCGATGCATTGGATAAGGCTTCAGAGATTCAAACTAAAACACACACACACAGTGAGATTTCTGAGAGCTCTCTGAGATATGCAACTTCATTTTCACTTTAGTAGAGGGAAAAAAGAGGTTCACTGACTAGGGCGTAATAATTTCTGGAACCTTTTGCAGTGTGTTGACAGGCACAGTGTGGATTTCGTAATGAGCTTAATTGCCTTATTTTAATGGTAACCTAAAGCTTGCTGGCTTTGCAGCACATGCAGACCAAAGGATTAAACCACATATCCCAGCATTACTTTTATATTCCCTGTTTCTACCACTTCTGATTCACTTAGTAGCAACTATACTCTTAGAAAGAAAGGTGTTATCTAGAACCTAAAAGGGTTCTTTGGCTGTCCCCATAGGATAATCATTTGAAGACCCCTTGTTGGTTCCAGGTAGAATCATTTTGGTTCGAAGTCTAACCGTTTGGGGTTCCATGTAGAATCATTTTCACAGAGGAACCCAAAAACGTTCTACCTGGAACAAAATAGAGTTCTGCCTGGAACCAAAAAGGGTTCTCCTACGGGGACAGCTGAAGAAATG
Organism: Oncorhynchus tshawytscha; assembly: GCF_018296145.1. Lineage (NCBI taxonomy): Eukaryota > Metazoa > Chordata > Actinopteri > Salmoniformes > Salmonidae > Oncorhynchus > Oncorhynchus tshawytscha. The sequence continues at coordinate 24,342,759 of NC_056438.1, forward strand.
CTTTGGAACCCTTTTTTCTAAGAGTGTAGCTCACATATCAGCAAATGCAGCTGTGTATCGCAATAGTTGATGATATTCTCAGTGTAAGTACCGCGTGGTCTCAAATTACTGGTGGATTTTGGGTGAGACCGTATGGCAATAAATGGGACTTTCTTACTGACTATTTCGGTTGTGCTTAATGTTGTCATGAGGTAATGTCATGACCATGACCGACGTCACTTTTTCACTGCATTGTGTTAACCTTTGCAACATTGGAATGACACGATTTGTTAGAGATGCCCTCAAACCCGTCTCCCAGAAACAACTGACCAATTGCACTTTAAGTAAGACCTTTAAACAGGTCAACATTCACAAGGCCGCAGGGCCAGACGGATTACGAGGACGTGTACTGCGAGCATGCGCTGACCAACTGGCAAGTGTCTTCACTGACATTTTCAACCTCTCCCTGTCCGAGCCTGTAATACCAACATGTTTTAAGCAGAACACCATAGTCCCTGTGCCCAAGAACACTAAGGTAACCTGAATAAATGACTACTGACCCGCAGCACGTCTGTAGCCATGATGTGCTTTGAAAAGCTGGTCATGGCTCACATCAACACCATTATCCCAGAAACCCGAGACCCACTCCAATTTACATACCGCCCTAACAGATCCACAAATGATGCAATCTCTATTGCACTCCACACTGCCCTTTCCCACCTGGACAAATGGAACACCTATGTGAGAATGCTATTCATTGACTACAGCTCAACGTTCAACACCGTAGTGCCCTCAAAGCTCATCTACTGTATAAGCTAAGGACCCTGGGACTAAACACCTCCCTCTGTAACTGGATCCTAGACTTCCTGACAGGCCGCCCCCAGGTCGTAAGGGTAGGTAACAACACATCCGCCACGCTGATCCTCAACATAGGGGCCCCTCAGGGGTTCGTGCTCAGTCCCCTACTGTGCTCCCTCTTCACTCATGACTGCATGGGCTGGTACGACTCCAACACTATCATTAAGTTTTCTGATGACACAACAGTGGTAGGCTTGATCACTGGCAACGACGAGACAGCCTATAGGGAGGAGGTCAGAGACCTGGCCATGTGATGCCAGGACAACAACCTCTCCCTCAACGTGATCAAGACAAAAGGAGATGATTGTGGACTACAGGCAAAGGCGGACCGAACATGCCCCCATTCTCATCGATGGGGCTGTAGTGGAGCAGCTTGAAAGCTTCAAGTTCCTTGGTGTCCACATCAACAACAAACTAACACGGTCCAAGCACACCAAGACCGTCGTGAAGAGGACAAGACAAAACCTATTCCCCCTCAGGAGACTGAAAAGATTTGGCATGGGTCCTCAGATCCTCAAAATGTTCTACAGCTGCAACATTGACAGCATCCTGACTGGTTGCGTCACTGCCTGGTATGGAAACTGCTCTGCCTGCGACCGCAAGGCACTATAGAGGGTAGTGCGTATGGCCCAGTATATCACTGGGGCAAAGCTTCCTGCAATCCAGGACCTCTATACCAGGCGGTGTCAGAGGAAGGCCCTAAAAATTGTCAAATACCCCAGCCACCCTAGTCATTGACTGTTCTCTCTGCTATCGCATGGCAAGCGGTACCAGAGCGCCAAGTCTAGGTCCAAGAGGCTTCTGAACAACTTCTGACCCAAGCCATACGACTCCTGAACATCTAATCAAATGGCTACCCAAACTATTTGCATTGCCCACCCCCTCTTTTACGTAACTGCTACTCTCTGTTATTGTCTATGCATAGTCACTTTAATAACTCTACCTACTACCTCAACTAACCAGTGCCCCCTCACATAGTCTCACTATTGTTATATTACTGCTGCTCTTTAATGACTTAAAGGTACAAACCTTGTGTTCCACTCTCTCCTCCCCTGACCTTACTAGAAGTGATATACAGGCCGTGTTTCATGCAGTCATTTTTTTGCTGTAGCGCTAAGCATCTAAGAAGATTGCTTGATCATATTAATAGGGTTCCTGAGATGTTAAACAGGCATTGAGTTCTTTTCAACATGACTCCAAGAAATGTCCTGAAATGTGGCCATTTCCTATTGCAGTGAGAAGCCTCTGAGATGATGAGGCTTGATTTCTCACAAAGAAGTGCTTCACTGTACAGGCGATGTTCTGATCGCTCCTGATGTCAATGAAGAAACAAACTACTTCATCCGACAGAATCAAAACAAATCAAATGTATTTATATAGCCTTTCGTACATCAGCTGATATCTCAAAGTGCTGTACAGAAACCCAGCCTAAAACCCCAAACAGCAAGTAATGCAGGTGTAGAAACACGGATCATGATTCCATTGTCCTCAAAGCTCAGTGCTTTCAATACGGCCACTGGTATTTTGTTCACCTCCACAGGCAAGTGTGACTACGCTTTACCATACCAATTAATTTCAAATATAATTTTTCTTGTTAGGCCTATATGTTATTGTATAGAATATTTGGAACTGTTTGATTCACTTTCCCAGTGAGTTGACATATGTGACATGTTTTACAAAATTGGACCACGTCAGACTTCAAACCTGGCCAGAAGAAATGACGAAGGACCCGGTTATAGGTCTTTGTGATCCCCAAGTGTCCAGACCACGCCTGGTCATGGGCGAGTGACAGCACCTGCTGTCGGAACGGTGTAGGAACAACCACTTGACACACTTCACTCCAGTCATTAATGGTGTCATGAGATGCCCATTTCCGCATCAAAACTCCTGCTTCCATAAAGTAGGCAGTCTCTCTAGTTTTAGCTTCCTCAATGGAAATTACCGAAGCAAAACACTTGCGAAGACTGGTGTCTTCTTTTTGACATTCAATCACCTTCTCAGGGGTGACAGACAAAAGAATGTCATGTAATTGGGGCGCGATTTCGTTTTCCCCTGCCTTAGTTTTTACGGGGTAAAACTGTCGGCAATGCAGAAGGAATACTCAGTGCATTGTCTTCTACCTCAACATTCTCAAAAATAGAACTAGCCAAATCCACCACATCTCCTAGCTTGCGAGATTGTGCCCTCGTTAACACACAAGCAGGAAAAACATGTGGAAATGCTTGAACCAATTTCTCATCTGTAGTTCTGATTTCTGGGTTGTCTACTACCTCTAACACAGGAGTGACATTACCACCAGCAATATCATTCCCTAGTAGCAATTTTACTCCTGATACTGGCAGTGTAGACACTACACCAACACGGAAACGTCCTGATACCAAGTCTGACACTAAGTGGACCCAGTGTAATGGTACAGGTACGGTTTTTGTCTCTATCCCCTGTAATATGACATGTGAGCCACAATACGTTTCAGGAGACCAGGGTAAAGCATCAGTAATGATTACTGACTGCGCCGCCCCGGTGTCTCGTAGGATTTGGATAGGCTTTTGATCAGCTTGTTCTCCTGTTAAGGAAACACAACCGGCAGAGATAAACGGAGCATAGACAGGATCCGGTTTCTCAAATGCTGAATCAACAACTCGATCCAATGGAAGAGCCAAAGACTTGACTAAACCCAAACCTTTCATTTTTGGGGACGGTGACAGGGACTGTTTCGGTTTATTTTTCAAAACTGGGCAGTCCGCAATCACGTGACCCTTTTGGTGACAGTAATAACATTCACGGATTTCTTGAAAAGGCTTAGGGTTGTTAGAGGAAAAGCGACCTGAACGAGGAACTGATGACGTAATCGTCCGGCCTTCAAAACATGGAGCACCAAAGACAGTCTTGTGTGTCAAAGCGTACTCATCTGCCAACACTGCTGCTTGGGCCAATGTCACCACTTTCTGTTCATTTAAATGAACTACAAGTCTATCTGGGAGGTTGCTTTTAAAGTCCTCCAACAGCATAAACTCCCGAATATCAGCAAAGGTGTTAGCTTTGCTGGCTGAACACCAACGACTAAACAGAGACTCTTTGTCCCTAGCAAATTCAACAAATGTACGGTGAGACGTTTTTTTGTGGTTCCTGAAGCGCTGCCTATAAGCTTCAGGCACCAACTCATAAGCCCGCAACACGGTAGTTTTAACTGTATCGTAATGTAAACTGTCTTCCAGGGAGAGAGCAGCTACTACTTCCTGGGCTTTCCCAGACAATTTACATTGTAACAGAAGCGGCCAAACCTCGAGTGGCCAATGCAGCGCAGCGGCCACACGCTCAAACGCATAGAAATAAGAATCAACTTCCGACTCTCGGAATGGAGGGACTAAAGCTATGTTTTTACTCACATCGAAGTGGGCTTGATGATGAGCAGCTTGTGGAGTCGCACTGGAGCCAGCATCTAGCTCCAGTTGTCGGATCCTCACCTCCTTGTCAGCTTCTATTTTCCTAATTTCAAGTTCAAAATTCATCTGTCTCTCTTTATCTTTTTGCTCCATTTCTAACCGAGCCAGCCTCACCTTCAGCCTAGCAGTCCCATCTGAACGACCCGAAGCAGAAGATAAAGGATCGAATCGGGGTAATGTAAAGGGGGTACGAGGAACCCCTTCCTCCGCCCTGTCCTCTGACTTGGCATCAGAAGGTCTACCTCTCCTCTCCTTGCAATGAGAGAATCCGTTCTCTCACTAAACCCTCCCTGACTAGCACCAACAGCTCAGCCTTTAGGGCTTTCTCAGGGAATACAAATCCATAATGGTCAGCTATAGCTACAAGGTCTACTTTACGAAACCTCACCAAACAATCAATAGAGGGCGCTTCAAAAAACTTGGAGATGGCTGAGGCAGCCATCTTTTACAATGCAGTCTCCTGAACACACTAACTAAACAAGTCATCCAAACTCACAACCTACCATCACACCTCAATCACTAACCACAGAGAGAGCTCAGAGCAGCAGGGTCCGGTGGGTTTAATGGAAAAATCCCGGATGAGCCCCCATTATGTTACGCACGCCTCTATGAAGAGGGAACGCAACACCCTGCTACAACTAAACTCCCTGTGAAGCGAAAAAGGTATGGACTGTAGGTGCGAGTAAAAATGACAACAAGCAGAATGTGGTACCGTTTACAAGGACTTTATTCCTTTACACGGTAATATGGGGAAAAGGGACTGGACGGAACCAAAGCAAAGAAAGTAAATCTCAAAGCTCCCCCCCTCTCCTATCTTACCTGCCTACCCACTACTTACCTAATTTAGCACTACCTGGTGCCCTAACCAAAATACAAGGGGTGGTCCGCCCAGGTCTTACCTAGTGTGCCTAGACAGCGAATATGCTACGGGTATATGTATGCCCGCGGGCCTCTTGCCTAAGCACTCCCTAGGTGCCTTCCCCTTCCCCCCTGGGAACAAATGAAACAGAATATTAAACAATTTCACAAACAAACTAAGAGACAAAGGACATCAAATAAGTTCTATCTGAGCAACAAACTCACAAAACATACCAACTCTCAGCAATGAACTCCCAGCAAAATCAACCTCTAGCAAAATCTCTCTCTAGCAAAATCTCTACAATGACCTCCCAGCAAATCTCTCTAGCAAATCTACCTCCAGCAAAATCCTCTACAAAAAGATCTCCTGAACAGAACACTGGCTTTTATATAGCTTCTGAAGGAATGGGTAATTGGAGACAGCTGTGTCTTGACGAGGGGGCGGGGTCAGCTCTCCAATTAGCCCTGGAGTCGACCAATCAGCTGCTTGAGGGATTTCAGGAAGCCATTTCCTGAAATAAACACATGCAAATACACAAACTACAACACATAATCTGGGGAACGTAACAATGAAGTCACCTGAATTACTCATGCAGTGAGTGCAATGAGAAGAGAGTGCTGGGTGGCGATCCACATTAGGTTCAGATTATCCATACTTCTGTTTCCTCTGACAATGCAGCATCGCAGTGCAACAGAGCTCTTACCCATTCCCTTTTCATCAATACTATGTCTTAAGTCTCTTTCAACATCAGTTTGCTTTTAATGCAGAATAAACACAAACCGAGCTCTTCAGGAACCAGCTGTTTTATGTAACCACTTGGGAAAAGTCGCTGCTTTCCACTCTCATCCCGCGTCGACTGCCTAATATTCTGCAAAGTGCTGACTTGCTGCCTTAGTAAACAAGTCATGGGCTAATGACTTATTGCACAATGACGCAAACGTGTATATTACAAGACCGTGAAGCTCCAATTAAATTCAAGGCCTAACAAAAATCTGTTCTAAACATTGCTGTTGTTGCATGCCACGTTTATTTGTTCAGTCAGTGGAAGCTAAGAAATAATCAGATGAATTCCTGGGTCTCAATAAAAATGATTGTACTAATAATATGATTGTGCATCCATTCACATGAGCTGAATAGACAACCAAATCTCGAATCAAGTAGAAAGAGGGAAAAGGATGGGCCTTTTATAGATACAATCAACTCTTCATGCTTGAGCCGCTTCTCTTGTTTTTTTATTTTATAGCCTTTCCTTTTCACTGAAGCAAAGCTTGCACAATGAGTATTTACTATATAAGCTATGCAAATCTGTCAGTCAAGGGGAAAATAAAATCAGGTAAAGACATTGATTGCAGTTATCATCTTGAACCAAGAGACAAACAAACCAGAGCAAGCCGACATGACACTGTAATCTCATTATACAGGGAATATTACATTTACATATAAATTAAGTTAAATAACGATTCCCTTTGATTTTGCATTACGATTACAGCATCTTATCAGTCAAAGAAGTTGCAGCGAGGCCACATTGTTACAGCATTCATACTTGGTCAGTGGAGACATTATGCTGCTGAGGACATTGGATTGTGGCGCTTAAGAACCATTTGTGGGAGTTTTGACCTGTGTGCGTGTGTGAACCTATCAAACAATGTAAACTGAGTACCAGCCTTGATGTTTGTATACAAACTGAACTAAATGTACCTCCACATCAAATATTTGGAGTATAATTTGTCATCAAATGATAAGTTGAGGTAACAAGAATAGAGAAAAACAGTCATGACATTATCAATGCTGTTTGGTACTTGAAACATACTTTACACTTTTCCTAATTCAAAAGAAACCCATAGAAACCAGTTCTAATCCGTGGCAACCATACCATCCCAAAACTCATAGAGGCTTTTTATCCTCCGCAAACAGAACATTATGGATCCTCATTTAACTTTCTCTAAAGTCTTTATTCTTTAACGTCGCCCTCGCGAAAGCCCAACTCTTGTCCTTTTTATCAAGGATAATGATAACTAGAGCCCCGGTTACGTACATAGTCACCCCGGGAGATCAATAACGTTAAGGGATCCTATTTCACAAACGATTCCGACTAAGAAGAAAGATGCGCAGGGGAGACACTCCCAGTCATTACGAGGGCCCTGGGCTACTGGAGACCCCCCTTAATGACTCTGAAAAGCAGCCATTTACAAAGGTGGCTATGAGATGTCAGCGCCCTCTCTCTTTCCTCTTGTTCTCCTATCTCCCCTCCTTCTCTTTCCCAATGCGGCTAGGGCTCCCAAGATGCAGCAGGCAAAAACACCAGGATGACGAATGGTTGTTTAAAGAGCATTTTAAAGAGGATTACTGTCTCTCGCCGTTGTGAGAAAGGAGAGAAGGAAAGCAGGAGAGGGAGAGCAGGAGAGAGGGAGAGCAGGAGAGAGAGGGCGAGAGAACTGAGCATTAGCGTTAGAGTTGATTTATTGGGTGCAGAAGTACATGGGGAAAACATCTACCTACACGAGCTAGCAAAGAGAGGGGGAGAAAACGACGATTTACTAAAGTCGCAACAAATCCCTCACGGTTTTAAGGTCAGCATGTGGCATATTTTGTGCGAAGCCTCTGACAGCAATTTTTCCCTCCTACCTCGTGTCATACAGATGAGTGTGTCGGCAGAATATCAACAGTTCCACAGGGTTGTTGTTTACTGTTTGTTGGTGTGGCATTTAATGTGTTATTACAGTGTTTTATCACCGTTCTTACTGATGCCCAGCCATGCCACATAAATAATTGAAATCTGTTTCGGAGAGATGCGGATTTTCTTTCCTCTTGATTGAGTGTCATACGACAGTAATGTATCACCTATGGCTATGCCATATTGATTATTGTTCAGACTTGGTGTATGGTCAGGTAGTGGATCATACCCTCTCATATGCTTTGCTGCATGTATGCTACATCAGTGTAGCAAAATGAAAAACGGGACTGACAGTGCCTTCAGAAAGTATTCACACCCCTCAACATTTTGTTGTGTTGCCCTGAATTTAAAATGGATTAAATTGAGATTGTGTCACTGGCCTATACACAATACCCCATAATGTCAAAGTGGAATTATGTTTTTCAAAATGTTTCCAAATTAATTTAAAAAATGAAATGCTGAAATGTCTTGAGTCAATAAGTATTCAACCCCTTTTTTTATGGCAAACCTAAATAAGTTCAGGAGTAAATGTTTGCTTAAGTCACGTAAAAAGTTGCATGGACTCACTGCTTAAGTCACATAAAAAGTTGCATGGACTCACTCTGTGTGAAATAATAGGGTTTAACAATATATTTTTTATGACTACCTCATCTCTCTACCCCACACATACAATTATCTGTAAGGTCCCTCAGTCGAGCAGTGAATTTCAAATACAGATTCAATCACAAATACCAGGTTTTCCAATGCCTCGCAAAGAAGGGCACCTATTGGTAGATGGGTAAAAAAAAACAATGAATATCCGTTTGAGCATGGTGAATTTATTAATTACACTTTGGATGATGTATCAGTACACCCAGTCACCGGTGGGTGGCTGCATTATGGTATGGGTATGCTTGTGACCGGCAAGGACTACAGAGTTTTTTTAGGATAAAAATAGAATAGAACTAAGCATGAGCAAAGTCCTAGAGGAAAACCTGGTTCAGTCTGCTTTCCAACAGACACTGGGAGACCAATTCACCATTCAGCAGGACCTAAAACACAAGGCCAAATCTACGCTGGGGTTGCTTACCACGATGACATTGAATGTTCCTGACTGGCCTCGATACAGTTTTGACATAAATCAACTTGAATATCTATGGAAAGACTTGAAAATTGCTGTCTAGCAATGATCAACAACCAATTTGACAGAGCTTGAAGATTTTTTTTATAGAATGTGCAAATATTGTACAATCCAGGTGTGCAAAGCTCTTAGACTTACCCAGAAAGACTCAAAGATGTCATCGCTGCCAAAAGGTGATTCTAAGATGTACTGACTCAGGGGTGTAAAAACCTATGTAAATGAGATGTCTGTACTTCATTTTCAATACATTTGCAAAAAATGTCTAAAAACATGTTTTCAATGTGTCATTTTGGGGCATTGTGTGTATATGAGTGAGAAAAAAAACATGAATACATTTTGAATTCAGGCTGTAACAATAAAATGTGTAATAAGTCAAAGGGTAGGAATACTTTATGAAGGCACTGTAGTTCCTGAAAGAACATAACATTTGACAGAGCATGGCCATAACCCTATATTCAAATATATCTCTTTACCACAACTCAATATCTACTATAGGGTGCATGTATTTGCAAGCATTAGAAAATCTATCAGTATTATATTACTATAAAGCTAATAATGAGTTGTTTCTCACCAAAGTACTGAAAGGTGTACTTGTTTTCACCTTTTTGAAAAACAAAACTCTGTTCAAGGCCTTGTTCACAGCCGGATGGATATCCAGCACGTCACAGGCGACCCCCTTTACAATGCTATCAGACACAAGCCTAAATATAGGCTTCTCATATGTGGGAAGCCCTCATCTACATGATAAAGAGCAGGTCTGTCTTGTCATTAAAGAGCCAGTCATCCTGTTAGTGTGGTCGGCCTGCCCGGCACACCATGAGGTTTTGATACTGATGGAGATGGTGCGGTCTCCAGGTCAAAAGTATCCCGTGTCTCCTAGCTGGGCCATTCCAGTACCCACAGAATGGGGCGGAAAGGGTGTTCTTTTAACAAAAACAATGCCCTATAGACCGGAGACTGGGAGGGTAGGAAAAGTTCAGCAAATGTCGAAAACCAGACATTGTTAATTTATTTGTTTACTTACTTTGGTCTATTCCCCCCCCAAGTCTGTTTGTGATGATGGCTCTATATGTGTTTCTTCTGTAAAGACATGAAACCAAGAGATCTAAAGATTTCATAATGATGAAAGGCTCACCCATGCAGACAGGTGCCCAGATGTGGAAAACCATAACCCCCCTTTGTGCTGGTGTTCAAAGTACCATGCATCACTAGGAACAATACCATTCCCCACGAACATCTCCAGGCCGGATGTTCAGATCAGTACGCAACCAACCCTTTCATTCTCCCCCATGCCAGTATTTTCCCACGGTTTGCCTTTCCATGCTCTCGCTCACATCCTTGTCACAAACATGTATGATTCATCGCTCTTGGTGGTAAAGAGCCACACCGGCAGTGTATGGAGGTGGCGGTGCAACACCACAGCACGCAGGCGGTCGAGGATGAAAAACACACTGCGGGTTATAGCGCACCAGAAGAACTGGATGACGTGCTACGGTGCAGTTTTTTTAAGACATCAAAAATGAATATAATGGGTCCTATGACATTTATAATACACTGAACAAAAATATAAACGCAACGTGCAACAGTTTCAAAGATTGTACAGAGTCACAGTTCATATGAGGACATCAGTCAATTGAAATGAATGAATTAGGCCCTAATCTATGGATTTCACATGACTAAATACAGATATGTGTCTGGTCACAGATTACTTTACATGAAATGGGCCTCACAATGGGCATCAGGACCTCATCACGGTATTTCTGTGCATTCAACTTGCCATTGATGAAATGTAATTGTGGTTCTTTGTTCGTAGTTTATTCCTGTCCATACGACAAAACACCGCCACCATGGGGCACTCTGTTCACAACGTCGACATCAGAAAAAAGCTCGCCCAGACGACACCATACACGTGGTCTGCGGTTGAGACCAGTTGGACATACTGCCAAATTCTCTAAAACGACATTGCAGTCAGTTCATGGTAGAGAAATTCACATGCAATTCTCTAGCAACAGCATTGGTGGACTTTCCTGCAGTCAGTATGCCAATTGCACATCACATCTGTGGCATTGTGTTGTGTGACAAAACTGTATGTTTTAGAGTGGCCTTTTATTGTCCACAGCACAAGGTGAACCTGTGTAATGATCATGCTGTTTAATCAGCTTATTGATTTGCCACACCTGTCCGGTGGATGGATTATCTTGGCAAAGGAGAAAGGCTCACTGATAGGGATGTAAACACATTTATGCACAAATTAAAGTTTTTGTGCGTATGGAATATTTCTGGGATTTTTTATTCCTCTCAGATGCCTTCTGTTTCTTTTTTTCTCTATTTATTTGTCTGTATATGTATGTCTGTATGTATATTATTTTACTGCTCTAGGGATATAATTATTGTTTGGATAACCTTATTTACTATTATGTATTGATTTTTACCTTACATTTTATTCACTCTTTATGTGATGCGCAATGCAGAGAACACCAGAAGAACTATAATTTGATTACCATGAATTATTGTAATGTTTGTTCAAAATCAAATCAGATTTTATTGGTCACATACACATGGAGATGTTATGTTATTGCGAGTGCTTCTAGTTCCGACAGTGCAGCAATATCTAAGAATTCCACAGCAACTACCTAATACACACAAATCTAAGTAAAGGAATGGAATACAAATAAACATATAAATATATGGATGAGCAATGACAGAGCGGCATGGGCTAGATGCAATAGATCGTATAAAATACAGTATATACACATATGAGATGAGTAATGCAAGATATGTAAACATTATTAAAGTGGCATAGTGATCCATTTATTAAATTGTCCAATGATTTCAAGTCTGTATGTAGGCAGCAACCTCTCTGTGTTAGTGAAGGCTGTTTAACAGTCTGATGACCTGAGATATAAATGTTAATATGTCAATTAATCCCATAAGGAATGGGTTGCCAATTGGCGATTTGACACAAGAATGTGATTTAATAAATTTGTTCATTCCAGCTCATGAAACATGGGACCAACACTTTACATGTTGTGTTTATTTTTGTTCAGTGTAAATGGGAACATGGCTTGTCATGCAGAGCACATTGTTAATAATATGGGGCGGCAGGGTAGCCTAGAGTTTTGGACTAGCAGCCGAAAGGTTGCAAGTTCAAATCCCCGAGCTGACAAGGTTGTCCTGCCCCTGAACAGGCAGTTAACCCACTGTTCCTAGGCTGTCATTGAAAATAAGATTTAGTTCTTAACTGACTTGCCTAGTTAAATAAAGGTAAAATATATATACATGTCCATATATATGCTTTCAGCATCAGAGAATGTTTAGCTCCTAACTCTCTTTCTCAGATAACACTGAGCATCAGCGCACCGTTGATTAAGGCTGGAATGAATTGCCCATGAATGGTTTGTGAGAGGTAACAGGTTGAAATGTTTGCTTTTGCTCTGAAGGAAAGAAGTAAGGAAAATGGTTGTTCTTCCTTGTGAGGTCAAATGTTTCTGTCAAATGTTGGGTTATGGAAGTGGTCTGATATAGTCATGTATTTCTTATGTATTGCTGTTAACTGTATCATTTGTCTAAACATGCATGGCATTTCCTTGTTTAGCATGGCATTCTAACCCTGGCATAAGTTATTATGTAGTTAAACCGTACCACCTCTATGTAAGGAGATATGCTGGCAACCTAGGTGTGCTTGAGTGGTCCAAATTACCAATAATATTGAGAATATACCAGGCTTTATTCTTGTGTTGTTTGTTGGACATTGTCAACATCACACACACTACTATCGCCAATGGTGATATTTGCGTAGCTAAGATTTTAACATAATATTTCACATGCATGCAGTTTTTCTCTTTCCTGATATACCACCATTCAGGAAATTACCTTAGGGCAAAGCTGGGTTTGATTAAACATGAGGTTGAAAGAAAGACAAAGAGAAAGGAACAATGCTCAAAACAACCATTTTTCTAAACGTTGTATGCCAAGGCATTGTCTGCCAGACACAAAGAACTGCTGCAACAATAACAAATGGAGAAGAGAACAGCGAAAACATGACATTGCCATTCACTCTGTTGAACACGGGTACCTCTCTGATCTATGGACTGTCAGGATGGATATTTGCCTCAAACTCAGCAAAAAAAGAAACGTCCTCTCACTGTCGACTGTGTTTATTATCGGCAAACTTAACGTGTAAATATTTGTATGAACATAAGATTCAACAACTGAGCCAAACTGAACAAGTTCCACAGACATGTGACTAACGTAAATGGAATAATGTTTCCCTGAACAAAGGGGGGATCAACATCAAAAGTAACAGTCAGTATCTGGTGTGGCCACCAGCTGCATTAAGTACTGCAAGAACTGATTTGATAGTTCTTGCTGTGAGATGTTACCCCACTCTTCCACCAAGGCACCTGCAATTTCCCGGACATATCTGGGGGGAATGGCCCTAGCCCTTCCCCCAGAAAACTCAGCAAAAAAAGAAACGTACCTTTTTCAGGACCCTGTCTTCAAAGATAATTCGTAAAAATCCAATCCACAGATCTTCATTGTAATGTGTTTAAACAATGTTTCTCATGCTTCCCATAAACAATTAATGAACACGGACCTGTGAAACAGTCGTTAATACACTAACAGCTTACAGATGGTATGCAATTAAGGTCAAACTTATGAAAATTTAGGACACTAAAGAGGCCTTTCTACTGACTCTACAACTTAGACATGCTGCAAGGAGGCATGAGGACTGCAGATGTGGCCAGGGCAATAAATTGCAATGTCGGTACTGTGAGACGCCTAAGACAGCGCTACAGGGAGAGAGGACGGACAGCTGATCGTCCTTGCAGTGGCAGACCATGTGTAACAACACCTGCACAGGATCGGTACATCCGAACATCACACCTGCGAACAGGTACAGGTTGGCAACAACAACTGCCTGAGTTACACCAGGAACTAACAATCCCTCCAGCAGTGTACAGACTGTCCGCAATAGGTTGAGAGAGGCTAGACTGAGGGCTTGTAGGCCTGTTGTAAGGCAGGTCCTCACTAGACATCATCGGCAACAACGTCGCCTATGGGCACAAACCCACCGTCACTGGACCAGACAGGACTGGCAAAAAGTTCTCTCCACTGACGAGTCGCGGTTTTGTCTCACTAGGGGTGATGGTCGGATTCGCGTTTATCATCGAAGGAATGAGCATTACACCGAGGCCTGTACTATGGAGCTGGATCGATTGGAGGTGGAGGGTCCGAAAATGGTCTGGGGTGGTGTGTCACAGCATCATCGGACTGAGCTTGTTGTCATTGCAGGCAATCTTAACGCTATGCGTTACAGGGAAGACATCCTCTTCCCTCATGTGGTACCCTTCCTGCATGCTCATCCTGACATGAACCTCCAGAATGACAATGCCACCAGCCATACTGCTCGTTCTGTGCATTATATCCTACAATACTGGAATGTCAGTGTTCTGCCATGGGCAGCGAAGAGCCTGGATCTCAATCACATTGAGCACGTCTGGGACCTGTTGGATGGGAGGGTGAGGGCTAGAGCCATTCCCCCCAGAAATGTCCAGGAACTTGCAGGTGCCTTGATGGAATGTTGAGCGTAAAACAATCACTTTTACGCTCAACATAGCCACTTCATACGCACACTTGCTCTGTAATGGGAAAAATATAATTTCTATTTTATTCACCTAAGTTCAATTATATTATTCTAACTATAAAATCAGATCAAATAAAATAATGGCACGGGGCTTATAAGCATATCTTGTCAGCTAAATGAACAAGCCTACAGCTTATGGCATGGAGCATAGCCAGATAATATAGGCTTTACAGTAGACCAACTCATATTCTGTTCTTCTGAAATACATTTTCTTCATATCCATGTTTCTTTCGACCTGACTAAAATAAGTAATGGATTTATTGTGGCGGTGTATACTAAATTGATTTAATTTATGTAGATGTTCCAAAGGCTTGTATGCATGGGGGCCTGGAGATGCTAAACCTGTTTATGTTAGTGGTCAACTACCATGAGACCAGCAGACTTTTGCATGACAATAATCACCTAGCAAAGTTTCATGACCCCCCACAGCACAATATCTCCTTCTGCCACTTTAAATTACACCAAACCAAGTAACTGAGAACAACACAATGGAATGCGTGTAGGATATCAAGATGATGTCAATACTGGAAGCATGCTTTTGTATGCGCTCTTTCGTTTGGTTCCCACATTGTCTTTTTGAATCGGCAGGGCACTGTATGATTCATCCAGTGCGGTGTACATCGTCGAAAACCTTGACATTTTTACTTCATTTCAGGCTATAATGATTCACAGGCAGGTTCCAATGCAACACTTTGTTTGTATTATGGAAAACACTCCTCAGGCAACCTTCATAGCCTACACCTGGGGTGGGAGGGTGGCTTGTGTTCCATTGACACAATATTTCAGACAAACAACAATGGCTGCCCACACAAACCACAGGAAAATAGCTTCAAGCATCCGCGTTGTGTTGATTTGTGTCTCATGTATCTAAAACATAGTTGTGTGGTTTTCGTAAAATGTATAGCACTATGCAACTTTTCCCAATTTGAGATACTTGAATAGATGCCCTTGGAAGATTTGCCTGGAACGTTTAGTTACATTTGGATCTATAACATGGCACATGTTCACATACTGCAGATAGCACACCTGTAAATACATGCACCTTAATAGTTTGATATCAAGAAATGTCTACTTGAAATCTTTTGGACTTCAGAGCAATCTTGAGGGAATCCTACTTGAGTCAGAAAAGGATATTCATATGAAATGTAAGATATACAAAAGCTCTCAGAGAGCCTATCCAACTGATCTCTTAGTTTATATATTTTTCTATTGGAAGCAATACTTAAAAATGACTGATATTGGCACAATATGGCGGGAACATTAGTTATGTTCTAATGAAATTACAGTTAACGAAAATGTACGCTTAAATCCAGTATAAGCTAATGTATAGAATTTATTACATGAGACAACAGTAACATTCTACAGCACAACGGCATGTCTTAAGTGTAAAACTAACAATGACTCAATAATCCATGCCTTCTGGGAATGCTTTGAAGTCCAACAGTTATGGGCAGAGTTAGAAAGCTGTCTGTCAGAAGTATTTCAATGTAAATATACTTTTAATGAGTCTGTCTGCATATTTCAAGACATGGCATATGTGAGTACAGTGAGAACCTGATGGGATGGACAATACTTTTCTTATCAATCATCTTGAAAAAAACATATTCTTAACTGGAAATTAACCAATCCTCCATTTTTAACAGAAGGGAAAAGTCAAATGCTTTATTATCTAAAATGTTGAGTGGGCGACTGAGAGAAACAAAAAGTGGTGCGTGTATATGTATTCACCCCCTTTGCTATGAAGCCCCTAAATAAGATTTGGTGCAACCAATTACCATAGGTGACTACCATTCAGAAGTCACATAATTGGTTAAATAAAGTCCACCTGTGTGCAATCTGTGTCACATGATCTGTCACATGATCTCAGTATATATACACCTGTTCTGAAAGGCCAAAGAGTCTGCAACACCACTAAGCAAGGGGCACCAACCAAGCAAGCGGCACCATGAAGACCAAGGAGCTCTCCAAACAGGTCAGGGACAAAGTTGAGGAGAAGTACAGATCAGGATTGGGCTATAAAAAAATATCTGAATCTTTGAACATCCCACAGAGCACCATTAAATCCATAATAAAAATTGAAAGAATATGGCACCATAACAAACTTCCCAAGAGAGGGCCACCCACCAAAACTCAGGGACCAGGCCAGGAGGGCGTTAATCAGAGAGGCAACAATGAGACCAAAGTTGACCCTGAAGGAGATGCAAAGCTCCACAGTGGAGATTGGACCACTTTAAGCCATACACTCCACAGAGCTGGGCTTTACGGAAGAGTGGCCAGAAAAAAATGCCATTGCTTAAAGAGAAAAATAAACAAACACATTTGGTTTTCACCAAAAGGAATGTGGGAGACTCCCCAAACATATGGAAGAAGGTACTTCTTGAGCTTTTTGGCCACCAAGGAAAATGCTATGTCTGGCGCAAACCCAACACCTCTCATCATCCCGAGTTCACCATCCCCACAGTGAAGCATGGTGTTGGCACCATCATGCTGTCGGGATGTTTTTCATCGGCAGGGACTGGGAAACTGGTCAGAATTTAAGGAATGATGGATGGTGCTAAATACAGGGAAATTCTTGAGGAAAACCTGTTTTAGTCTTCCAGATATTTGAGACTGGGACGGAGGTTCACCTTCCAGCAGGACAATGTCCCTAAGCATACTGCTAAAGCAACACTCGAGTGGTTTAAGGGGAAACGCTTAAATCTTTAATGTCTTTTAATGCCCTAGTCATAGCTCAGAACTCAATCCAATTGAGCATCTGTGGTATGATTTAAAGATTGCTGTACAACAGCGGAACCTATCCAACTTGAAGGAGCTGGAGCAGTTTTGCCTTGAAGAATGGGAAAAACACCAGTGGCTAGATGTGCCAAGCTTATAGAAACATACCCCAAGAGACTTGCAGCTGCAATTGCTGAAAAAGGTGGCTCTACAAGGTATTGACTTTGAGGGGGTGAATAGTTATGCACTCCAAAGTTCTGTTTTTTGTCTTGTTTGTTGTTTGTTTCACAATAACAATTATTTTGCATTTTCAAAGTGGTAGGCATGTTGTGTAAATCAAATGATACAAACCCCCCAAAAAGTAATTTTTTATTCCAGGTTGTATTGGAAGATAAAGAATGCAAACATTGAATATCCTTTGAGCATTGTGAAGTTATTAATTACACTTTGGATGGTGTATCAATACACCCAGTCACTACAAAGATGCAGGCATCCTTCCTAACGTAGTTGCTTGAGAGGAAGGAAACTACTCAGGGATTTCACAGAGGCCAATGGTGACATAAAAACAGTTAAAGTTGAATGGCTGTGATAACAGAAAACTGAGGATGGATAAACACCATTGTAGTTACTCCACAACACTAACCTAATAGACAGAGTGAAATGGTTGCCTGTACAGAATACATTTTTTCCAAAACTTGCATTAAAGTAATACTGCAAAAGAAATGTGGCAAAGCAATTCGCTTGTTGTCCTGAATACAATTTGTTATGTTTAGTACAAATCCAATACAACCCATTGAGTACCACTCTCCATATTTTCGTTAAGAACTGAGGATTCATTTAGGATTAAAAAGGAAACCAGAATCGAGCTAAGCACCTAGAGGAAAACCTGGGTCAGTCTGCTTTCTAGCAGACACTGGGAGACTAATTCACCTTCCAGCAGGGCAATAACAATAACAAAGACAGTGAATGTACCTTAGTTTCCGAGTTACAGTTTTGACTTAAAATGTAATTAACAATCTATGGTAAGACCTGGAAATGGTTGTGTAGCAATGATAAACAGCCAATTTGACAGAGCTTGGAGAATTTTGAAAATAATAAAATGAGCAAATGTTGTAAAATCTAGGTGTGGAAAGCTCTTGGAGACTTACCCAAAAAGACCCATAGCTGTAATCGCCACCAAAGGTGCTTCTACTAAGTATTGACTCAGGGGTGTGAGTACTTATGGAAATTATATATTTCTGTATTTCAGTTAAGACATTTTCTAAAATAAAAATAACATGTTTTCACATTGTCATTATGAGGTATTATGTGTGTATAGTAGATTGGTGAGAGAAGAATATACACTCCCGTTCAAAAGTTTGGGGTCACTTGGAAATGTTCTTGTTTTTGAAAGAAAAACTTTTTTTTTGTCCATCAAAGTAACATCAATTTGTTTAGAAATACAGTGTAGACATGGTTGATGTTGTAAATGACTATTGTAGCTGGAAACGGCTGATTTTATATGGAATATCCACATAGGCGTACAGAGGCCCATTATTAGCAACCATCACTCCTGTGTTCCAATGGCACGTTGTGTTAGCTAATCCAAGTTTATCATTTTAAAAGGCGAATTGATCATTAGAAAACCCTTTTGCAATTATGTTAGCACAGCTGAAAACTGTTGTCCTGATTAAATAAGCAATAAAACTGGCCTTCTTTAGACTAGATGAGTATCTGGACACAATAAATAGACAGATATTTACCTCTCCATGGTTGCAGGATCTTGTCTATATTTACAAGTTTTCTATTGAAATTCATTGTGGAGAGCTTATTTATATGTTTTGTGATATGAATACCGAGTATGTCTACTTCACTATCAGCCAATTTTATAGGTAAGCTGCAAGGTAATGTAAAAGTTGTATTTTTTAAGGATCCAATACGTATTATAATGAGGTTTTAGTCCAGAGAGTACAGAAAATGTATCTAGATCTTTAATGAGACATTGCAGGGATCTAGCTTGCGGACTTAAAACTTGAGTCATCGGCATACATGGCCATCTTTGTTTTTTTAAGCCTTGGATTTCTAATCCTCTAATGCTGTTATTGGATCTGATTTTAATAGCTAGCATTTCGATGGCCATAACGAATAGATATGGTGACAGCGGACACCCTTCTTTAACTCCTCTTGACAATTCAAAACTCTAAAAAAAGTAGCCGTTATTTACTATTTTACACCTGGGGTTGCTATACATTATTTTTAGCCATTTTATAGGAGTAGTTAAAACAATCTAACAATGGAGCTTTTAGTATATAAAAAAAATACTTCATATACCTCTGCCGGTATACCATCAAGCCCTGGGGGTTTTCCAGACTGAAAGGATTTAATAACCCCAAAAGTTCTTCCTCTGTAATTTGGCCTTTGCACTGATCTTTCTGTACATTTGTTAATTTTCAATTTTTTATATTATTTGGAAATAATTCCCTTACCGTAATCTTCATTCAGTGGGAGAGGATGAGATGGAAAAGAGAACATCTGCAGATCGTTCTTGAATAAGTTCCCCAAGTTATTTTTGTTTTTCCTCTAACTTATTTCGTATCTCTGTAGTATCATTTTTATTGTTATGTACCTGTACTATTAGTTCATGGATTTCCCTTGTTAGTCTTGTTTCTTTAGCCAGAAACTGCTTTTTTATTATTGATGAATATTGAATTGAAGGACCCCTGAAGGTACATTTAAAGGTATCCCAAACAATAAGGGTATTTGCTGAAACTATATTACACTGGAAGAATTCAGTTATAAATTGTTTTGTCTTAGTTAAAAATAAGTTATCCTCCAGTAAACTTTGATTACATTTCCAATATCCCCATCCACGTGGAAAATCTATAAGAGTTATGTGAATGCCAATTAGATGATGATCCGATCGCATTCTCCTATTCACTTTTTTAACCTCTGATGCAAGAGAGAAAGCGACAAGAAAGTAGTGAAGACAACTAGCTTGATTAAGTCTCCTCCATGTATATCTCACTAGGTCGGGGTTTTTTAGTCTCCAAATATCCACTATTTCTAATGTGTCCATAATATTTGTAGTTTCCTTAAGGGCACGGTGATGATAGTTTGTAGAGTGATTACCTTTTACCGTCCATTGAGGTACTTAACATTGTGTTATAGTCTCCTACCATAATGATTAGATCATTTGTTGCCCGTAAGTTCAATAAATTGGTATAAATGTTTTCGAAGAAGTGTGGATCATCCTGATTTGGACCATATATATTAATGAGCCAAATCTCTTTTTCGTTCACTTTCATATTCAAAGGATACACCTTTCTTGCGAATCATTCCTGATTATTTGCACATTCAGATCGAAATTTCATCTAAGGATGTAGAGTGAGTTTCCTGTAAACAGTATATGTTCCTTTTCTTTTAGCCATGTAAAGACTGATCTTCTTTTTTTATAATCTGCCAAACCGTTACAATTATAACTAGCTATACTTATTTCATCCCTTACCATAACTAGATTCTATTCTCAGGCTAAATTGACCATAATTAGTGCTTGTAAAGTTACTGCCATCAGAGGTATATTGAAGGTCAAAACTAGACCTTTCAAATGTCTGATATTTAGAATTCAAGAAATAGGTTCTGGCAATATTTTTGTTTGCCTGTGAGCCAATGCCACAGATGTTAGAAAATCGAGACAAATTATGTGTGCAACACATCTGAGTAGGTTGATGTGTATGATAATGGATATGATATAATGAGAGTGTGTATGATGTCTGTATAAGAATAAGATTATAATGTGTGATGTCCAAATAAATAATAACTGCCAATTTGCATGTTTGAGTGTCTATGTGTGTAACATGTAGTGCGTATAGCCTTAATATTCATAATTGTAATCCATATCTTATCACCATCATATTTGCATCATAATTACCTTTAACATAAAAAATTAAAAAACACATCCCAGCATTTCCATAGAAATTGACGTTTCACATGGTCATGAAAGAGACCTTGCATTACTCTAGAGATGGCTTCACAACAGTACAAATGTATTCCATACAATATGTTATTATTCCCCAATGCCCCTATTTCGATATTTTCCCTTTGCTTGTTGTAAACATATATAAACGTGTAGACAAATACATAAAAAATATAGACAAACAATAAACACATTAAATTATAAAACAGTTCTTGATAATAGAGAGACAGGGAGAGAAGAGAAGAGAAGTGAGAGTGAGAGAAGAGAGCGAGATCAGGTGTGTATATTTAAGTCCGTATGTGTAAGCAAGCATGTAGTTGAGTACGTGTGTGTTCATATCCACTTCATAATTTTCAGACATTTTAAACAGTTCCCATACCTTCTTTTTTTTCGTAACATGAAGTCCCTGTAGAATTTAGTACAGCCACGGTGTTATGGAGCTCTCTCCGAATAGCTGTCCATCTATAAAGAGTTTGTCCATAATGATAAAGGCACGCCTACCATCCATCCTTTGTTGTCTTTGTACCGGATACAGTCTCTTACAACATTGGTTTATCTACTTTGGAAATTGGTCATTGAGGCCGAATTTGGTCCCTTTAAGCTCCCTTCCTCTGCTTTTGATCAGCTCCTTTAGTTGGTAGTGTTCAAATTTTGCGATGATTGCTCTGATGACGTCTCTCTCTTATATGGTAGCATTGCCTTTAAATTGTTTAACTTGGGTCAAATGTTTCAGGTAGCCTTCCACAAGCTTCCCACAATACATTGGGTGAATTTTGGCCCATTCCTCCTGACAGAGCTGGTGTAACTGAGTAAGGTTTGTAGGCCTTCTTGCTTCTTGCTTGCACACACTTTTTCAGTTCTGCCAACAAATTTTCTATAGGATTGAGGTCAGGACTTTGTGATGGCCACTTCAATACCTTGACTTTGTTGTTCTTAAGCCATTTTGCCACAACTTTGGAAGTATGCTTGGGGTCATTGTCCATTTGGAAGACCCATTTGCGATCAAGCTTTAACTTCCTGACTCATGTCTTGAGATGTTGCTTCAATATATCCACATAATTTTCCATTCCTCATGATGCCATCTAGTTTGTGAAGTGCACCAGTCTCTCCTGCAGTAAAGCACCCCCACAACATGATGCTGCCACCTCCGTGCTTCACAGTTGGGATGGTTTTCTTTGGCTTGCAAGCCTCCCCCTTTTTCCTCCAAACATAACGATGGTCATTAAGGCCAAACAGTTCTATTTTTGTTTATTTAGACCAGAGGACATTTCTCCAAAAAGTATGATCTTTGTCCCCATGTGCAGTTGCAAACGGTAGTCTGGCTTTTTTATAGTGGTTTTGTATCAGTGGCTTCTTCCTTGCTGAGCGGTCTTTCAGGTTATGACGATATAGGACTCGTTTTACTGTGGATATAGATACTTTTTCCTCCAGCATCTTCACAAGGTCCTTTGCTGTTGTTCTGGGATTGATTTGCACTTTTCGCACCAAAGTACTCTAGGAGACAGAACGCGTCTTCTTCCTGAGCGGTATGAAGGCTGCGTGGTCCCATGGTGTTTATACTTGCATACTATTGTTTGTACAGATGAACATGGTACCTTCAGGCATTTGGAAATTGCTCCCAAGGATGAACCAGATTTGTGGAGGTGTACAATTTTTTTCTGAGGTCTTGGTTGATTTCTTTTGATTTTCCCATGATGTCAAGCAAAGAGGCACTGAGTTTGAAGGTAGGCCTTGAAATATATCCCCAGGTACACCTCCAATTGACTCAAATGATGTCAATTAGCCTATCAGAAGCTTCTAACGCCATTACATACTTTTCTGGAATTTCCCAAGCTGTTTAAAGTCACAGTCAACTTAGTGTATGTAAACTTCTGACCCACTGGAATTGTGATACAGTGAATTATAAGTTAAATAATCTGTTGGTAAACAGTTGTTGGAAAAATTACTTGTGTCATGCACACAGTAGATGTCCTAACCGACTTGCCAAAACTATAGTTTGTTAACAAGAAATTTGTGGAGTGGTTAAAAAACGAGTTACAATGACTCCAATGTAAGTGTATGTAAACTTCCGACTTCAACTGATATATATATATATATATATATATATGTATATTTTTATATTGGTTACAATAATTTTGTATAATTTATTTTCATATAATGTTTGTTTCAGTTAGTATATTTGAGGTTAACCATACTATTCGTTATATTATTTGTTCTGTCCTTTCTGGTGGATTAAACTGAAATTGCAACCAACTTTCTATGGCTCATTTTAAAAATAGCAATATTTTGGAGATTGTTTCATTTTCAAATAACCAATATTCTCATGTGTGAATTGGACCATTTTCCTGTCCTGCAAAGCATTCAAAATGTAAGAGTACATTTGGATGTCAGGGAAAAAAGTACAATATTTTCTTTAGGAATGTAGTGAAGGAAAAGTTGTCAAAAATATAAAAAGTAAATTATAGATACCCCCCCAAAACTATTAGTACTTTAAAATATTTTTACTTAAGTACTTTCCACCACTGCATGAAGGTAGGGAGGGGCAGTTTCTCTTAATGCTTCGTCAGAAAGTACCATGGTCTTGTAGTGGATGTAAGCTTCGACTGGAAGCTAGTGGAGTGTGTGGATGAGCGGGGTAACATGGTTGAAAACCAGGTGCGCTGCAGAATTCTGGATAATTTGCAGGGGTTTGATGGCACAAGTGGGAAGCCCAGCCAACAGCGAGTTGCGGTAGTCCAGACAGGTGATAACAAATGCCTGGATTAGGAGCTGCGCCGCTTCATGTGTGAGGGAGGGTTATACTCTACGGATGTTGTAGAGCATGAACCTGCAGGAGCGAGTCACTGCTTTGATGTTTGCAGAGAATGACAGGGTGTCGTCCTTACCAAGGTTCTTTGCACCCTGGGAGGATGACACTGGAGTTGTCAACCGTGATGGAGAGGTCTTTCAGCAGTCAGGTCTTCCCGGGAGAAAGAGCAGCTCAGTCTTGTTGAAGTTGAGCTTCAGGTGGTGAGCCAACATCCAAGCTGAGATATCTGCCATCTACGCAGAGATGCGTGTCACCACCTGGGTGTCAGAAGGGGGGGAAGGAGAAAAGTAGGCAAGTGTCATCCAATTAGGAATGATTGGAGAGACCATGTGAGGATATGACAGAGCCGAGTGACTTGGTGTATAGAGAGAAGAGGGCCTAGAACTGAGCCCTGGGGGGACACCAGTAGTGAGAGTATGTGGTGCAGGCCCAGATCCTCTCCATGTCACCTGGTAGGAGCGGCCTGCTAGGTAGGAAGCAATTCAAGAGTGTGTAGAGCCTGAGACGCCCAGCCCTGAGAGGGTGTAGAGGAGAATCTGATGGTTCATGGTGTTGAAGGCAGCGGATAGATCTAGGAGAATGAGAACAGAGGAGAGAGAGAGAGGCAGCTTTGGCAGTGTGGAAAGCCTCTGACACAGAAAAGAGCAATCTCGGTTGAGTGACCCATCTGGTTAGGCTCAAGAAGATTGTTCTGAGTGAGATAACGAGAAAGTTGGTCAGAGATAGCACACTCAAATGTTTTGGAAAGAAAAAAGAAAGAAGGGATACAGGTCTACAGTTTGACAGATGACTCAAGTGTTGGTTTATTGAGGTGGGGAGAAACTTGGGGCATTTTGAAGTCAGGGATGAGTTGATGAGCCAGTGATCAAGGATGAGTTGATGAGGGACATGAGGAATGGGAGATGGTCTAGATAATGGAGGAGGGGATGGGCTCAAGTGGGTAGGTTGTCGGGCGGCCAGACCTCACTAGTTGCAGAATTTCATCTGGAGAGAGAGTGGGATCAGTGGGACTCAATAGGCTGAGTGGATGAGGAGTGGATGTCGTCAACCTTCTATTCAAATTGGTTTTAGTAGTAGTTCTGAATGACACTTATGGGGGTGTCCACTGAAAGCTGACTAGCAACAACAACTGGGACTTAAAAGACACCCACCATGAGCGCCCACTAAATTTGCCGAAGGCAAACAAAAGAAAAACCCACTCCAAACTTAAAGGCACGAAGCAAACAAAAAAGTTGAGAAAAACAAAAAAAGGGAATATCAGACAAAGGAATGTTATTCTAGAAAGGCAACTAAAGGTGTTGACCCTCCACATCTTTTAAGACAATTGGAGCACTGGACCAGCCACTCGTAAATATCACTTGGGCAAGCAAAGGTGAAACAACTTCCAACTAACAAGATGAACATGCTGACTAATGAGGAGACATCAATTGGTGCGCTCTACAATACATGCCAACGTGCTGGGGCGGCAGGTAGCCTAGTGGTTAGAGCATTGGACTAGTAACCAAAAGGTTGCAAGAACAAATCCCAGAGCTGACAAGGTCATTCTACCCCTGAACAAGGCAGTTAACCCACTGTTCCTAGGCTGTCATTTAAAATAAGAATTTGTCCTTGACTGACTTCTCTAGTTAAAAAATACAAATTGAAATATATGCTAAAAGTCCAACATCAAATCATAAATGGAAAAAAAACCTGGAACAGCATTCATGTTAAGAGGGCCATATGGAGGGACTTCACATAATTGAATATAGGCTGCAAAAATAAGCTACATTTATTTAGTGGGCTACTCAAACTTTTACCAGCCACAACGGTTTAAACTTTATATGACCTGCTTATGGTCCTGGGTTTAAAAAAAGTGTATTATCTTGATTTTAAATATTTTCATTCCCACGCTCCAGCTAATTTTTTTAGGGGGTGGGGCACTCACCCAGCGAAACTGGGTATCCGACCCCATGCAGGACTGTACTAATGATTAGCTCAATAGGGTAAATGCAGATAGGCAACCCCATGCTTTAACCTATTCATTTCTAGCCACTGTGCTGCATCAGTTGGGCTACAGGTGATAATGCTTATTGATAATATAGACCATGCATAGGCATCATTTTAACAAACAATTTGACCAATATGTTATTTGGCTCATATCTGGGGGTGGAAATTACTTTTTAGATGGTTTCAGCATATTTATATTTTCATTCATTTTGAAGTTGAATGTCATTTAAAAAAGTTACCAGAACGGAGCTTTTCAGATAAAAATCCCATACTGGTAAGAAATACAATCTACTTTCACCCCTGCAAATAGTAGTGAAAATGTGGTAAACAATGAACAGGTATTGAGAATTCATGACACTACTAACATTAACATCCTCTCATCGCCAACAGCCCCAGGGAGATCCAGCCATGCGTATTCTATTAACAGAAGGTGTGCCGAAGTCTCAGCCTTCAAATCTAACACATCCCCAAACTGTTTGCTTAAGCCTGGAAGAGGGGGTGGTGGGAGAGAGGAGAAGAGGGGGAGAGAGAGAAGGGGGTGCAAGAAGGTGGAGAGAGAGATGCAGCGGAAGAGTAAGACCGAGAGAGACCAGAGTAATAGAGAAAGGGAAAAAGAGAGTGAATGAAGAAAATGTCACGTCTTTCCTGTATCAGAGGCCTGGTAGGGACAGCACCCGCGATTGAGACAACAGGGCCACTTCTTTACGGACATCTGTGTAAACTGCCATTCTTCCTTTAGGGGGCTTAGTACTGGATCTTTCTTCAGGCAGATCCATAAAACTGCCTTGCTCCCAGGCACTATGCCTGACAACCAACTCAGCGGTGGCAGCACTTTCCGTAGTTCTCTGCCTGCCTGCCTAGGGGATCAGAAGCACCGGGAGCCGTTTAGTTGAAGAATTACAAGGCATTTGCAGAGTTACTCCACGCAGAAGCCATAACAAGATCCCGCAAGACATTATAACAGTTCGATGTTGTTTGTGAATGCGTTAGGAGTTGAGCACTCCAGAAAAAAAGGCAGGCAGAGGCTGGCTAATTATGTTGTCAGAAAGGCATCAGCTAGGCTGCACTTTACTGCCCACTTGAAAATCACAAAGCGCTCTTGGGTTTGCCCTGATCGATATTTCCCTGAACGGTGCTCTAGTAAGTTTAATCAAACCAGCCTGCGAGACAAGGAAGGACTTCCCACACAGTTCTGTTCACACTGTTGAAACAACTCATTGATGGCTACAAGAAGCATTTGTTGGCAGTTATCTTGGCCAAAGGCTGTGCAACGAAGTACTGGGGTGCCAATAATGTTTTCCATGCCATTTGTCTTTATTTTCTAAATTAGTTAACAAAAATGTAGTTGGTTCTGCAATGTTTAAAATCCAATAACATGTCATTGACTGACAGAAGAGACCTTTTTAAAAATGGTAGCTCATAAGCAGGGGCTTTTCACTTCAATTGAAAGAGACAGCTACAGCAACAACGATTACGTTTACCTTTTAATATTTCCATTAAATAAGTCTTCAGACATTGGGAGTCACATGATGCAGCGAAGCTAGTAAGAAGTGTGACCGAGAGCTCCAGATAAATCTTTAAAAAACTTACCCTAAAACGTGATAACTACATCCATACTTATTACTACATTGTAGCCAAGAGTGGCGATATGCATTCGAGATAAAAAAAAGGCAAGGGAAGCACCCAAACAGACCAAGAAACGTCGGAGAAAGAACCTCTGACCATGGCCTCCTCGGAAACCCAAGATGGCACCATGACACCTCAGGAAGAAGCTAGGCTAGCTCACATCCTCAAAGTTATCAAAGAAGGCAATGACTCCACCACAACACAATTTAACTTCAAAACGGCTGAGTTCAGCTGCTCCATCTCAGTACACAGGTGACTGAAATAAAAAACTCCATCTCAGATTTGACAACGGCTATCAACACGCCATTATCCCTTCCCTACTGGGCAAAGAACATTTTGCTGAACCCCTGCTTTTTGAGCTGGCACACAGGTCACTCGCCCCTCTCCCATCCCCTGATCAGAAGCCACAACCCTTCCTCGTTCGGTTCCTGAGGTACCAGAACAGAGAGAAAGTTCTCAGAACCACGGCCAAACATTTCAAGGAGAAAGGAGTTATCCTACACAACAGTGAAGCAATTAAATTATTTCCATACATGAGTCTCGGGATGGTCAAACGCTGGAAGGAATTCGACTAGATGAAAAAATAACTTACTTCCAAGACCATTCCCTTTGCGCTGCTTCAACCTGCAATGAAGAGAATCATCCATGGCAGACAGAGAAGATTCTTCAAAAGCCCAAAGAAGTCGCAAGTTTTCTCTGCGGACTGCAGGCGATCAGCTCAAGACATAGTTGATTGGATAACATACCAGGTCAATTTTACTGCTAGCTGTGCTGTGTACCACTAGCATGCCTTATTACTTGCATAACCGGTAGGATTGCTTTGCTGGATTAGATTAACCTGTAGTTTCTGACAGATCAATGAGGTAAGATCCCAAAACCCATATAATCAAATATTTTCATTTTTTCCTAGAGTGACATTGTTTTTAAGTTGTTTTTTGGGACAGGCATGGTCCTCAGCGGGGTCAATATTATTATTTGTTAGACCTTTTATATGGCTAAGCCATGATATCTTATTTTTATTTTTTTACTCCCGGACCACGTTAGGTGTGTTGGGATCAGGACACCCGCTATTGGTTTTGTTTTCGACTTGCACCATATAAGGTTGAAGAACTCAAAATGTGTTAATTTCCTGGGCTCATGCTTCAGGTTCACGTTTGTCTTCATGTTAGAAATTGAATTTAGGAATTGCGACGCTGGGAGCGTAGCTCCACTACAGGTGGGATTTGTGCTGGGAGGGTTCAAGAACAGCACTGGGGAGGAGGAGGGGAATTGTCTGTTTATATTACTTTATATTACAGCACTGTTTTCTGAGAGACCTTATTCTTTATAATATGTGTTTGACTACAGGCTCATTGAAAATAGGCAATAGAATATCCCACACCCTTATTGGACATACTCCTGCATTTGCATTCATGTATCGAGTGAACAATATGGCTAAGATAGTAAATTATACATCATTAAACGTTAATGGACTGAACGGTCCTGTTAAACGAAAACGAGTCCTTATGTACTTGAAAAAGCTAAAGACCGATGTTGCATTTATACAAGAAACACATCTAACAGGGGCAGAATATAAAAAGTTAAAGAGGGAATGGGTAGGACAGGTCTTTGCCTTTTAAGTTTTTACACAAAGGCACGGGCAGTAGCTGTGCTGATTAATAAGAATTTACCCTTCTGTGTTACGAAAACAATTTTTTATCCACTGAGACGTTATGTAGTGGTCCATGGCAGAATGTATTCTGAATATTGGACCTTGTATATGCACCTAATTATGATTATTATATTTTTATTCAAGATATATTCCTCAAGGTAGTGGATTTTCAAGGAACACTCTTAGTTGGGGGCGACTTAAATTTTTGTCTGGATATGATTCTGGATAGATCCTCAACTAAAGCAACCTCATTGACTAAGTCAGCCAAATGCACTCTATGATTAATGAAAGACTTAAATTTGAAAGACATGGAGACAGCTCCACCCCCAAGATAGGGATTACTCAATCTACTCCTGCTCGCATAACTCTCATACTCGGACTGATTATTTTCTCCTATCCCATAGAGTTGTGGAAACGGAGTATTTATCCAGAACTATCTCAGATCATTCTCTCCTCACACTTTTTGTTTGGATGCCAGATGGAGTTCAAGGGACTAATAGATGGCGCCTAAACACAACTCTTTTGAAACCGGCAGAATTTTGTCAATTTATCAGAGACCAAATCAAGTTTTTCTGTGAAACAAGCTGTCCATCCTCTCCCATTACTTTTGTACTCTGAGATACATTAAAGGCCTTTCTTAGGGGTCAAATCAATCCCTATACCAAAGGTCTTAAAAATAAATGCACTGCTGAGTTGAATGAATTAGAGAATGAAAAAACAAAACAAATAACACCAAGAATGTGTCTCTAAAAAAACATACTGCTCATTGGTGAATAAAAAACTAAAATATAATAGCCTAAATACTTGCAAAACTGAAAAGGCTATTCTTAGAACTAGGCAAAGATGTTATGAATTGGGGGAGAAAACACACAAAGTCTTGGCTTGGCAGATAAAAGCTGAGGAGAATTCAAGAACCATCAACTCTATTGAAACACAGAATGGTCAAGTGTCTCACAACCCAAAAGAGAATAATGATTCATTTAAACAATACTATTCTGAGTTATACACTTCTGGTGGAAAGGAACCAGTAATGATAGACACATTTTTGTCTGCTATTGAACTCCCTCACCTCACACAGGAAGAGCAAAACCAACTAGATCGCCCCTTTACAAAAACAGAAATTGAAAAGGCAGTTTCTTCTCAATAATCCAGCAAATCACCAGGAGACAATGGCTTTCCCCCAAAGTTTTATAAGGAGTTTAAGGATTTGCTAATTCCTCTCTTGATGGATGTTCTAAATTTAGCTGCTGAGACGCAGAGCATACCGTACTCCTTTTCCACGGCTAATATAACAGTTATATACAGTGCCTTGCGAAAGTATTCGGCCCCCTTGAACTTTGTGACCTTTTGCCACATTTCATGCTTCAAACATAAAGATATAAAACTGTATTTTTTTGTGAAGATTCAACAACAAGTGGGACACAATCATGAAGTGGAACGACATTTATTGGATATTTCAAACTTTTTTAACAAATCAAAAACTGAAAAATTGGGCGGTAGATTTGCAGTGGAAGAATGTGCAAAGTAGAGATAGAAATAATGGGGTGCAAAGGAGCAAAATAAATAAATAAATGCAGTAGGGGAAGAGGTAGCTGTTTGGGATAAATTATAGATGGGCTATGTACAGGTGCAGTAATCTGTGCTCTGACAGCTGGTGCTTAAAGCTAGTGAGGGAGATAATGTTTCCAGTTTCAGAGATTCTTGTAGTTCGTTTCAGTCATTGGCAGCAGAGAACTGGAAGGAGAGGCGGCCAAAGGAAAAATTGGTTTTGGGGGTGACCAGAGAAATATATCTGCTGGAGCGAGTGCTACAGGTGGGTGCTGCTATGGTGACCAGTGAGCTGAGATAAGGGGGGACTTTACCTAGCAGGGTCTTGTAGATGACCTGGAGCCAGTGGGTTTGGCCACGAGTATGAAGCGAGGGCCAGCAAACGAGAGCGTACAGATCGCACTTGTGGGTAGTATATGAGGCTTTGGTGACAAAACAGATGGCACGGTGATAGACTGCATGCAATTTATTGAGTAGGGTATTGGAGGCTATTTTGTAAATGACATCGCCGAAGTCGAGGATCGGTAGGATGGTCAGTTTTACGAGGGTCTGTTTGGCAGCATGAGTGAAGCATGCTTTGTTGCGAAATAGGAAGCCAATTCTAGATTTATCTTTGGATTGGAGATGTTTGATGTGAGTCTGTAAGGAGAATTTACAGTCTAACCAGACACCTTGGTATCTGTAGTTGTCCACATATTCTAAGTCAGAACCGTCCAGAGTAATGATGTTGGGCGGGCAGGTGCAGGCAACGATCGGTTGAAGAGCATGCATTTAGTTTTACTTGTATTTAAGAGCAATTGGAGGCCACGGTAGGAGAGTTGTATGGCATTGAAACCCGTCTGGAGGGTTGTTAACACAGTGTCCAAAGAAGGGCCAGAAGTATGCAGAATGGTGTTGTCTGCATAGAGGTGGATCAGAGACTCACCAGCAGCAAGAGCGACATCATTGATGTATACAGAGAAGAGAGTCGATCCAAGAATTGAACCCTGTGGCACCCCCATAGAGACTGCCAGAGGTCCAGACAACAGGCCCCCCAATTTGACACACTGAACTCTATCAGAGAAGTAGTTGGTAAACCAGGCGAGGCAATCATTTGAGATACCAAGGCTATCGAGTCTGCCGATGAGGATGTGGTGATTGACAGAGTCGAAAGTCTTAGCCAGGTCAATGAATACGGCTGCACAGTATTGAGGGCCAGCAAACGAGAGCGTACAGATCGCAGTTGTGGGTAGTATATGAGGCTTTGGTGACAAAACGGATGGCACTGTGATAGACTGCATCCAATTTATTGAGTAGGGTATTTCTTATCGATTGCGGTTAAGATATCGTTTAGGACCCTGAGCGTGGCTGAGGTGCACCCATGACCAGTTCTGAAACCAGATAGCATAGCGGAGAAGGTGCGGTGGGATTTGAAATGGTCAGTGATCTGTTTGTTGACTTGGCGTTCGGCGACCTTAGAAAGGCAGGGTAGGATAGATATAGGTCTGTAGCAGTTTGGGTCAAGAGTGTCCCCCCCCTTTGAAGAGGGGGATGACCGCAGCTACGTTCCAATCTTTGGGAATCTCAGACGACACGAAAGAGAGGTTGAATAGGCTAGTAATTAGGGGTTGCAACAATTTCGGCAGATCATTTTAGACAGAAAGGGTCAGGATTGTCTAGCCCGGCTGATCTGGAGGGGTCCAGATTTGACAGTTCTTTCAGAACATCAGCTGACTGGATTTGGGAGAAGGAGAAATGGGGAACGCTGTGGGGGGTGCAGTGCTGTTGACTGGGGTAGGGATAGCCAGGTGGAAAGCATGGCCAGCCGTAGAAAAATGCTTATTGAAATTCTCAATTATAGCCTCCCGGGTGGCGCAGTGGTTAAGGGCGCTGTACTGCAGCGCCAGCTGTGCCATCAGAGACTCTGGGTTCACGCCCAGGCTCTGTCGTAACCGGCCGCGACCGGGAGGTCCATGGGGCGACGCACAATTGGCCTAGTGTCGTCCGGGTTAGGGAGGGCTTGGCCGGTAGTGATGTCCTTGTCTCATCGCGCACCAGCGACTCCTGTGGCGGGCTGGGCGCAGTGGCGCTAACCAAGGTTGCCAGGTGCACGGTGTTTCCTCCAACACATTGGTGCGGCTGGATTCTGGGTTGGATGCGCGGCTTGGTTGGGTTGTGTTTCGGAGGACGCATGACTTTCAACCTTCATCTCTCCCGAGCCCTTACGGGAGTTGTAACGATGAGACAAGATAGTAGCTACTAAAACAATTGGATACCATGAAATTGGGGAGAAAAAGGGGTAAAATTCACAACAAAAAAACACACAAAAAAAGAAATTCGAAATTATAGTAGATTTATCGGTGGTGACAGTGTTTCCCATCCTCAGTGCAGCTGGGAGGAGGTGTTCTTATTCTCCAAACAGGCTTTATACAGAAAAGATCCTCTATAAATAATTTGCGCTGGTTATTCAATGTAATTCACATGGCCTGTGTGAGGAGCGATCCTAGTATAGCAGTATCTCTAGATGCTGAAAAGGCCTTTGATAGGCTGGAGTGGCCATACCTTTGTACAAACTTAACTACTCTGTCGTGGTTCAGAAGGTGGTGGATGATTTGAACAGATGGATAGATCTGCCTCTCACAATATTTGGGAGAATTAGCTGTATCAAGATGAACATTCTGCATAAGATGATGTACCTATTTCCATCTTTACCCATATCCCTACCCGAAAGTTTCTTTAAGTCCCTTATTAATAACAAGACCATAAGACAATTTGTATGGAGCCGTAAAACCCCAAGAGTGAGCCTGGATAAATGAACGTGGGATTATAGTCTAGGAGGTTTCCGTCTAGCAAATTTGAAGATGAATTACTGGGCAGCGCAGATTAGATGAATTTCATTCCTATTTGAATCTGAACCAGCCCCCTTCTTGGACTCAGATGGAAATGTTTGTTCTTAATGAAGAGGTTGGGAGTAATATTATCTACAAGTGGAACCCCAAGATTATATCAACAAAAACGAGCAATCCCTGTACCATCGATTTAGTAAGATCTTGGTATGAAATTCGTAAGTTATTTGGTCTGAAACAAGACTTGTCACCCAAAACACCCCTGTGGCAAAACAGACTCCTGCAAATGATCTTGTATAGCAACATTTTTCAACAGTGGCATGAGAAGGGAATAACGCATTTAGACCATTGTAATGTAGATGGGGTACTTATGTCATTTGAGCAACTAAAGGAGAAATACCAGTTATCTAATTATCATTTCTTTTGTTATGTACAGTTAAGAAACTTTCTCAGAAGCACTTTTGGAGACATGACTTTACTAAACCTATCAAGTATTGAACAACTACTCCATGATAACCATGACTCATTGCTAATGCAACTTTGCCCAAAACCAGATGTACGTAAATCAAGAGAGCGATGGGAATCCGATTTGAATGCTACCATTGACTTTTTCCAAGATAGTGTGTTAACAACTATCAACGCCAGATATAGACTTATATATTACAACTTCCTCCACCAATTCTGACACCTCAGAGGTTACATAGATATAACCCTGAAATGTCAGAAATGTGTTTTAGATGTGGAACAACAGAAGGCACTTTTTTGCATTCTACTTGTCAGTGTACTAAATGACAAGCCTTGTGGCATGATGTTTGTGACTCCCTGGCCTTTATTATGGAGGTCCCTTTCCCACTTGACCCTGAAATATGCCTTCTGGGTAACTTCACAAATGTGAATTTGAGGAAAATCACATTTACAGAAATCGCCCTTGCCACTGCAAGAAAATGTGTTGCATTGACATGGAAATCTGATTCCCCTCTCCCAATTTACAAGATTGCTCTCTGAAATGAAAAAAAAAAGGAATCCTATGGAGAAGATTACCTATGCTTTAAGAAATAAATTCAACCACTTTGTGAAAATGTGGCAACCCTTCCTGGACTATATGGAAATACTTCCATTGAGGTTGGTGTGATGTGAACTTGTACACGTAGATTGATGTAGCCATTGTCTCTCTGTAATGTATTGTTTGTATTGCTTTGTGTATATGTTGGTTTCTCTTGTCATTTTGTCTTATTACTATTCTATTTTAACGAATGTATTATTTTATTTTGTAATTTGTCATTGTTTTAATATATTTTTTGGAGTGGGGAGGGTTGATTTACTTTTTTTTGTAGTACTTACTCTTGCTGTGTTGTATTGTTCTGTTGTTGAATAATTGAAAAATAAAATATATTTTTAAAAGTCTTCAGACATGAATTTGTTCCATATAGGGTTATCAAATAGAAATGATTCAAATCAAAAGGAGAGGTAGCCCTGACTGTGTGGCATTTCAACTACATGGCAGAAAAGCAGAACAAAGCACAACCAAGAATAGCAATCATTATCTTCTCTCACACAGAGTAGATCATTCAAGTACAATTAAATGACAGTACTTAACCTTTGGTAGATGAAGGTTTTGGCAGGTCTAGACAACCCTGCAACTACCTCATCACCTAACACTTAAAATAATTCACTCCATATACAATTAACATTCCCCATAAACTGAAACGGTAGCATGTCTAGCATTAAAAGTACTAACTCAGTCATTGGAAAACATCTGACACTTCATGGGGGTTGGGCAGTTTTGCTATTACATTCGAACAGCACTGTGTTATACATTGTATCTCTGTACAGGGACATATTTAGAGCAAGGCATTGTGTGTCTGTAACGCTCCGAAGTTAGCCGGTTGAATCAAAGCAGGAAATCCTCCAATAAGTAGTTTCAGATCATACCCCTATTACATGTCATTACCATTAGTAGGCATTAGTCATGAGGGTTGATCCACCCCTTCATGTGTTGGGTCCAGACAATATGCTGTCTGACAGTCGAGCATGCACACATGCACACACACACACACACACATACTGTACACACACACAGCTGCAAAGCTTCTCAGTCTGAAACCCAGATATATTATTCTAATTCCTAATTCTATGGTGAAACATCTGCAGCAGTGACATTATGGCTATGTGTCGAAGTGCTCAGAGCGGTAACAGAGTGAGAGAGATAAGGTTCATGTTGCCACCGGCAGCATTGACTGGGATTAAAATGCCTGATGCTACCCAGGAGGGGAGGAAAGCAGAGGGTGGGAGTAAGGAAGTAATTTGCATATAAGGATTTGATATTGGAGAAAATCAACAGCATGAATTAATTGCACTCCCCCACGCCTCTGATATAGGCGTCGGGGAGTGAGTCGGTTGTGTTAACAACATTTCTTCAAGGCATAAACAAGACAAAATTAAATTTGAGGAATTTAAGGTACAAGGCAATACCCACAAAGAATTGAACCTCAACTACCCACTGGGCACACACTGGTTGAATCAATGTTATTTACCGTAATTTGTCAATGCATAGTGATGTGGAATCGACGTGGAAAATACATTGCAGTTTACTTTCTGCATCCCCATCATGTTGCTGAGTCTACCTTTAACCTGACTAACAGGTTGTTACAACAATCTAATTTCAACATATTATCATCCTATATTTGATGGGTGCGTGCTCAGTCCTCTCCTGCACTCCCTGTTCACTCATCACTGCACGGCCAGGTACGACTCCAACACCATCATTAAGTTTGCCGATGACACAACAGTGGTAGGCCTGATCACCAATGACGATGAGACAGCATATAGGGAAGAGGTCAGAAACCTGGCCGTGTGGTGCCAGGACAACAACCTCTCCATCAACGTGATCAAGACTAAGGAGATGATTGCGGGCTACAGGAAAAGGAGGACAGAGCACGCCACATTCTCATCGATGGGACTGTAGTGGAGCAGGTTGAGAGCTTCAAGTTCCTTGGTGTCCACATCAACAACAACCTTTCATTGTCCAAATACACCAAGACAGTCACGAAGAGGGCAAGACAAACGCCTATTTCCCCTCAAGAGACTGAAAAGATTTGGCATGATTTGGTAGAAAAAGTTCTACATTATTGCATCACTGGTTGCATCACTGCCTGGTATGGCAACTGCTCTGCCTCAGAGGGAAGTGCGTACGGCCCAGTACATCACTAGGGCCAAGCTTCCTGCCATCCAGGACCTCTATACCAGGCGGTGTCAGAGGAAGGCCCTAAAAATGGTCAAGGACTCCAGCCACCCTAGTCATAGACTGTTCTCACGGCAAGCGGTACCAGAGCACCAAGTCTATTGTTGGATCAAGGCTTGAAAGTAAGCTTTTCACTGTAAGGTGAATACCTGTTGCATTCAGAGCATGTGACTAATAACATTTGATTTGATTATTAATGCCAAAATAAGATGCAAAACATGGAAGAAGATGTCCACATTCACACATACATCACACGCACACACACATCTGACCACTTGTGGTTCAGAGAACTGAGAATCATGTCTAGTGAGATTTGACATTAACTATGGTTCTGAAAGGAAAGAGGAGAAAGAAAACTCGCACTGGAGCTGCAGAACCACATTCTGTCTCTTCCTCTGTTGTATCTGATGCATGACGATCTCTGAGATCCTATGATCCTATGAGATGCATATTTTTCCGACCATTGAGCTCAAGTTAGTAGTGGGGCCTGTTACCCCCGCTCCTATCATGGAGCTTCAGCTCACCATTCCCAACGCTGTGCTTCAACCAGCTCCTGTCGCAGAGTCTCAACTGGTTCCCATAGTGGTGCAATCACCGTCTCCAGTGACAGAGGTTCTGGACAGCTTGGTGGCGCAGGTCCTTGCTCTCCCCCTATAAGACGTTATTCAGTTGTAAGAGGAGAGAACCGTTGAAGGACTGGCTGGTTACAACTGGCAGTGTCCATCAGGTAAGTACTGGCAAAGGTAGCCGGGTGAACTGTAGGAACCTTCCATCTTCCAGACTGATTCAATGATTTCGTCAAGCTGGCTATGTAAACACAGTGAGAACTCTCTGGTTGTCACTGGCGGTCCACGCTGATCCCGGTGATCTCTGGTTGAGATTCGACGCTGATCTTGAGGGTCTCTGGTCGAATTTTGACGCTGATCTTGGCGATATCTGGTCGAAGTTAGCCTGAGATGGGTATCCAGTGAATTAGCAACCAATGAAAAGGCTGAGGCTCTGTCCTCTATTCTGCTGGTCAGCCAGGGTAGTGACTTGGACCGGTGATGAATTGTTGAAGGGGAAGAAGGCCACTTTGACTAAAGTATATCCAATCTCAAGTGCTCAAGAAAACCCTCAAGCTGCTCTCCCTCATAGGAGTGGTATGTGGATGTGTGTGGTAGTCTGTGACTTGACTCGTAGCCATCAACGTATTTATCAAGATATTGTGGCAGGTGAGCTGGTCAGCGTGGATCTTCTCTGGTGACTAGCATCCTTGGCTTCTGGCAGTTACAGCATCCTGCTCAAAGGGACCATGTGAAATAGGGGTAGGTTGTAGAGAATCAATGGACCATGAATG
Source organism: Oncorhynchus tshawytscha (assembly GCF_018296145.1). Lineage (NCBI taxonomy): Eukaryota > Metazoa > Chordata > Actinopteri > Salmoniformes > Salmonidae > Oncorhynchus > Oncorhynchus tshawytscha. The sequence continues at coordinate 24,381,031 of NC_056438.1, forward strand.
TAATAAGAAACCTTAGGTGATGGTTTAAGGCTGGTCACAACCACTACAGAATGTCCGGTAAGAACAAGGATGAGGCGGATGTCCAGGTTAAGGGGCGTGTAATGGAAGAAGATGTCCACATTCACACACACCACACACACATCTGACCACTCATGGTTCAGATAACTGAGAATCATGTCCAGTGAGAACTGACATTAATTATGGTTCTGAAAGGAAAGAAGAGAAAGAAAACTCGCACTTGGGCTGCAGAACCACATTCTGGCTCTTCTGGTGTAGCACTACTATAATATGAATGGCATGGCTGTATAAGCTAACACAAGTAAGTATATAACAGCAAGGCTATACACTACAGCAGGCAGTAGGCCTAGTCACATTGCAATAGATTAAAAAGCTTAGTGGACGTATACACATGAAACTCAGGCAAATGTGAAATACAATGAGCATGAGTGATTATAAATAGAATAGAAAATAGCCTAGCACCATAGAATGAGCAATGCTAATAAACGGCTAATCGCTGACAGTCATGCTAAAATGCTTGTGCATTCCAATGCAAAATGCTAATGCTAGCAGGAGCGCAAGTTAGCAAACAAGCTCAACACACACGGTAATTATACACAATAGGCCAGAAAAATTAGCTCCACATAATATGACACAGATCTCAAGGCACTTATGTTTAGATGCATGCACAATTGAACATCAGACAGATGGGGATTCAGTCCACAGGAGGAAAGTTCAGCAGGAGGGGAAACTGCTCATCAGGATGGGGAAAGTGCATTTCTGACCACACATTGTGCTGGGGTCATAGACTAACTGAAACTGAAATCCCAGGAATCAAAGCCGCTGATGGGCTGAACGAGATGTGGTGATAAGTAATTGGCTTGACCTTGACCAATAAGACACTAACAAAAGTGGGGGTCCTCTGAATGAGAGACTAAGCTACCCGACCAGAACTTACCAGGAGGGATGACTAAAATCAGCTGACTGAAGCTGACCGTTTTAACAACATTGAATAAAGGTTAAATAAAATGCCAAATAAAATATGAAATTCAACACTTTCAACCACCCAATTGAATATAGGATTAAAAATAGTTGTAATGCAATTTCAACATATTATGATCATTATGTTGAAATGAGATTGATTTAAAACCTTTTAGTCAGGTTAAGTCAATAGTTTTAAGTTGATTTTTTTTAACCTTAATTTCAATGTTTAAAACACTGGATGAAATTAGATGGAACACTACTGGTTGATGACTTTTTTCCCAAATCCAATGTGTTTTCCACGTCACAATAAGTTGACCAATTACGTTGGAACAACATCGATTCAACCCTGTGTGCCAAGTGGGTAATATTCTTTGTCAAGAGGTTGATTCTTTGTCAGACTTTCAGACATGAGACTTTAAAGTCAAATTTAAAGGAGTGGAAAATAGGAGATGATCTTGTTGCCTGAATGAAAATGAATGCATACTTAATGGCACAGTGGGTGGTGGTACAGGCATGTAGAGCTGCTGATATGGGAGGTTGTACCGCTCAGTTGGTAAGCAGAACATTGCTGACATTTGGCTCTTTTAATTTGCACAAGGTCTGTAACCTGATGCGCTCCTAGACCTGACAGAATTCTAAAATAATACCCTTGGTAGCCGAGCATAGAGCAGAAGATCCATATTCAACGAATATCGTATACATATACAAAAATCTATATTCTTAAGAGATGAGTGAAATACAGAGGATAAAATTGAAAACAGGTATAATCAAAATGATTATGATTTCTTAGATAACTGGGCCAAAATAATTATGGTTTAACAGCTTATCTTGACTGGACAATGAATTCAATATAGAGAGTGGGAGGGAAAGTATGCAAGCTAAGTCTGTTGACTTGAGGTTATAGGAAACATTTTATGAAAATTTTCAGCAGCCATACTTTACTTTCTTGTCTTCTTAAAAGTGCATTTTATTTCAGATTGAAACCAGGGAAGAAGGCTGATAGTGACAGGTGTTTATCTGTCATCAGCATTCACAATGAAACCCTGCAGGGTGCAGATAGTAAGTTGCTGGTCTCAGACCAGATTTATTCCACAAATGGTTGTGGTTAAGATTATCTATCCCAGGGCAGGCTGATCATAGACCTGCTATTTGGGGAACTCCTGCCGGCACTCATGGGCAATGGCAGCAAGACAGCAAGGGTGGCATAATTTATCAGTCAAAAACTCACACACACTCATACATACCTCCCCTGATAGAATGTGTGGAATTCCATTCCTTCTTTTGTATTGAATTCAGTGATTCCGTCTCCTCTCACCTCTTCCCTGGCGGGATGCCCTCTTGACACACAGGTGCATGTCCCAAAACGATTCACCTCTTCACTTGGGCCGCTCCCCTGCCCTTCCCCTCCACATAGAAGTAAATGATTGAGTCTCAGAGTTCTCACACACAGGCGGAGAGGAAAACAACAACATCCAGACCCATTTGAATATTGCAATAGGGTTGTGAGGGGAGGCAGAGAAGGACAACACTGCCCCCTTGCATCACTCCAGATCTAGTGAGGATGAGAAAGAGGGGATCCCATTTTAGCAGGTGAGCAAGGTTCTTACTATAACTTTAGACTGTTAATTATGGTACATATCATCCATGTGAAGAACTGACTATCGGGGATGTTAATTGTGGGATATGATTTATTTTCCACCATGCCATGAACATACACATTGGTTCTTCAGTGAGGGCATAGCAGTCTGTTTCTTCTCTGAAGGTTGTCATTGAAAACCTAACCAGTAGACTTTCAAAATGTGTGTCCTAAGTCCTCTTACAATTGTTCTTAGACCTTATAAGTGAATCAGAAATAATACAAGTGAAGCTGGCAGTCTAGCAGTGAAACCAAATCTTATCCTTACTAAAGCAGCCAGAATTCACATCAATAGACGTGTGTGTGTGTGTGTTCACTTGGATAGTTTCACTGCAGCTAATCTGTCTCCTGCAGCGTGGGCGGCAGTGGTGTACAGGGGCAAGGGGCTGCTGGATAGAAAGCGGTAGGGAGACGGCAGTGATCGACAGCTGTAATTAGCGTGCTGGAGTCTCACCAACCAAACAGGGCCGAGGGGAGGGCTGTTTTGGAGAGCAGCTACCACTGTTGGACACATACACAGAGTACACACGCAAACACACACACATATACATTAGACAAACAAACATACACTCATACACAAACAGTAGACACAAACATACCCACGGCACATGAAAACCCACAGAGTTACACAAAAATAGCTGCAATAATCAGGCACACATTTGCAAATACAATTGCATATACACAAACGCCTAAATAGATGTGTGTTCTATGTGGGGAGTTTAACTAATTATTTACTTAATAAAATTTACGAAAAGACCTTTCACATATACAGGCTCACACTAAAAAGCAAACAAATATCAGGCACAACACACACACACCACGTCTCATTGCTCAGATCAGTGTCACAGTCAAAACACTCTCCCTACTAGTCATGTCCTATGGGAATGAAGATTTACTGACACACACAAACACAAACAAACTGTGTACAGAGACATGTCCAGTGGCGATTTCAGCATGTATATCTTGGTGGGAAAAAGTGGGCAAAAACATTTTTGATGTATGCCAACAAAGCCACAACACAACACTAAACATTACATTAATTGCACTATATAATGTTGTCCCAAAAGCAGAACTTTCTTTTCAGCACTATGGAGTGAATCCTTACCACTGCTACAGTGAGCCTTGTCTGGCAGCGAAACAGTTCATTCAGCCTCATACACTGCCTGTTTAACTTATTATAGCTTGGGGCAGTATTGAGTAGCTTGGATGAATAAGGTGCCCAGAGTAAACTGCCTGCTACTCAGGCCCAGAAGCTAAGATATGCATATTATTAGTAGATATGGATAAACACTCTGAAGTTTCTAAAACTGTTTGAATGATGTCTGTGAGTATAACATAACTCATATGGCAGGAAAAACCTGCGAGAAAATCTAACCAGGAAGTGGGAAAGCTGAGGCTTGTAGGTTTTCAACTCTTTGCCTATCCAAGATACAGTGTAAATTTGGTCCGATTGCACTTCCTATGGCTTCCACTAGATGTCAACAGTCTTTAGAACCTTGTTTGAGGCTTCTACTGTGAAGTGGGGGCGAATGAGAGCTGTTCAAACCAGACTGAAGGCCATGAGCTGATCACGCGTGCACCCGTGAGAGCGACCTGCATTCCATTGCATTTCTAAAGACAAAGGAATTCTCCGGTTGGAACATTATTGAAGATTTATGTTAAAAACATCCTAAAGGTTGATTCTATACATCGTTTGACATGTTTCTAAGGACTGTAACAGAACTTTTTGACTTTTCGTCTGGACCTAGTGATCACGCCTCATGAATTTGAAATTGTGAACTAAACGCGCGAACAAAAAGGAGGTATTTGGACATAAATTATGGACTTTATCGAACAAAACAAACATTTATTGTGGAACTGGGATTTCTGGGAGTGCATTCTGATGGAGATCATCAAAGGTAAGCGAATATTTATAATGCTATTTCTGACTTCTGTTGACTCCAAAACATGGCGGGTATCTGTAAGGCTTGTTTTATGTCTGAGCGCTGTACTCAGATTATTGCATGGTGTGATTTTTCTGTAAAGCTTTTTTTGTAATTCGACACAGCGGTTGCATTAAGGAGAAGTGGATCTATAATTCCATGAAAAACACTTGTATCTTTTATCAATGTTTATTATGAGTATTTCTGTAAATTGATGTGGCTCTCTGCAAAATCACTGGATGTTTTGGAAGCAAAACATTACTGAACATAACGTGCCAATCTAAACTGAGATTTTTGGATATAAATATGAACTTTATCGAACAAAGAAGTTACAGGTCTGTGAGAGCCAGAAATTTTGCTTGTTTGTAGGTGACCAAATACTTATATTCCACCATAATTTGCAAATAAATTCATAAAAAATCCTACAATGTGATTTTCTGGATTTTTTTTCTCATTTTGTCTGTCATAGTTGAAGTGTACCTATGATGACAATTACAGGCCTCTCTCATCTTTTTAAGTGGGAGAACTTGCACAATTGGTGGCTGACGAAATACTTGTTTGCCCCACTGTATATATATACTTCCATTTAAAAGTTTTGGGTTACTTAGAATTGTCCTTGTTTTTGAAAGAAAAGCTCATTTTTTTGTCCATTTAAAATAACATCAAATTGATCAGAAATAGGGTGTAGACATTGTTAATGTTGTAAATGACTATTGTAGCTGGAAATGGCAGGCTTTAAATGGAATATCTACATAGGCATACAGAGGCCCATTATCAGCAACCATCACTCCTGTGTTCCAATGGTGCGTTGTGTTAGCTAATCCAAGTTTATCATTTTGAAAGGCTAATTGATCATTAGAAAACCCTTTGCTACGAGTTATGTTAGCACAGCTGAAAACTGTTGTCTGATTAAATAAGCAATAAAACTGGCTTATATATATTTGATGTGGATGTTTTGTGTCTTTGCCCATAACTTTGGACCTTTTAATGTAAATGTTTGAGGACAAAGTTTTGTTGTTTCTGGATACCATTAGAATGACAATAGTACAGAAAGGGACAGGGCAACAACTCTTACAATTCCAACTATTGAATCCTGCAAGATACTGTTCTTAATTATCCAACTACTGATATGCTGATATGCTGAAAAATATTTGTTGCTCACACTACAGAAATCTATGTCGGTGCACTTATCCTAAGTGGAACTACTTTTGTGTGGACTACTTTTGTGAATAAATATATTTTTTCAAAAGAAAAAGTTTTTCTCGTTAATATTTTTTCAAATGATTTTTCAGGGGATGCTGCAGAACACTCAGCACCCATATTTACCGCAGCTATGCCCGTGGACATTGTCATTGAAAAGAACCCATGAGCGCCAACATGTGAAGTTCATAGGAGCGTGTCAAGTTGGGTGTCAAATGAAAGCTACGAGTCTATATTTTTGGGAAATGAAGGCATAGATATCTTTTTCAACCATTTTCAATCTTAAAAATTAGGTGTGAGTAAAGTCTTTGTTTTCTGGATAAACGGATGGGAAAGGGGTATTAGAAAACATTTACCAGAAAAGGTCTTAAAGGGTATTTGAAATACATCAAAACACAACGTTGACATAAAGAGACCTTCCAACTAATATCAACAAATCTTGCATATCGTGTGCCTTGTAATTCCATTACCAAATACCACATATGTTTAAGATAATTTCTCATAATTAAAAAACAAAAACAAACACAATCCATGTTTACAGATGTGGCAGACATAAATAATAGAATAAAACAAAGTTGTTGTTGTTTTTTGCTGCAGCGGCAGAACTATCAGTAATCCTGTTAGATTTTCCAGCTTTAGTTGAGACAGTGAGCACCGAATTAGGTTTACAGCACCATGTATACAAATACATTTCCTTAATCACCCAATTCTCTGTCCCTTTTGAAATATAACCGTGGAGTCGTGGAGATCAGAGTATTTTCTAATTTATCTCCCTCATGAGGAGGGAGGATAATGAAAGTTCACAGAAGTAATGGTAGACCCACCAATTACACTGAAGAAAAATATAAACACAACATGTGAAGTGTTAGTTTCATGAACTGAAATAAAAGATCCCAGAAATGTCTCCTTTGCCAAGAAAATCCATCCACCTGACAAGTGTGGCATATCAATAAGCTGATTAACCAGCATGATCATTACACAGGTGCTTGTCCCCAGCAGAAAATACCACTCTAAAATGTGCAGTTTTGTCACACAATAGAATGTCATGGTTTTAAGGGAGCGTGCAATTGGCATGATGACTGCAAGAATGTCCATCATAGCTGTTGCCAGATAATTGAATGTTCATTTCTCTACCATAAGCCAACATCGTTTTAAAGAATTTATCCGGCTTCTTCACCTGTGGGATTGTCTGAGATCAGCCACCCAGACATCTGATGAAAATGTTGTTTGCACAACCAAAAAAATTCTGCACAAATTGTCAGAAACCCTCTCAGGGAAGCTCATCTGCGCGCTCGTCATCCTCACCAGGGTCTTGACCTGACTTCAGTTCGGCATCGCAACCGACTTCAGTGGGGAAATGCTCACCTTCGATGGCCACTGGCACGCTGGAGAAGTGTGCTCTTCACGGATGAATCCCGGATTCAACTGTACTGGGCAGATGACATTGGCATTATGTGGGAAAGTGGTTTGCTGATGACAACTTTGTGAACAGAGTGCCCCATGGTGATGGTGGGGTTATGGTATGGGCAAGTATAAGCTACAGACAATGAACACAATTACATTTTAATGCTCAGAGATACTGTGATGAGATCCTGAGGCCCATTGTCTTGCCATTCATTCGCCTAAATCACATCAAGTTTCTGCATGAAAATGCATGGCCCCATGTCACAAGGATCTGTACACAATTCTTGGAAGCTGAAAATATCCTAGTTCTTCCATGGCCTGCATACTCACCAGACATGTCACCAATTTAGCATGTTTGGGCTACTCTAGATTGACGTGTACGACAGCGTTTTCCAGTTCCCGCCAACATCCAGAAACTTTGCACAGCCTTTGAAGAGGAGTGGGACAACATTCCACAGGCCACAATCAACAGCCTGAGCAACTCTATGCAAAGGAGATCTGTTGCGCTGCATGAAGCAAATGGCAGTCTGTTGGATTTATTATGGATAAATGAATAAACATCATCCCCATTTTAAATAGAATTGTAACTAAGTAAACTTATACTCTGTTTTATAAGTGACAAATTCTCATAAAATAGATTAAGGGCTTTCAATTGATGAGAGCACATTGGCATAATTAAATTACAGTAACACAGTCACACCAGATACTGACTGGTTTTCTGATCCACACCACTACTTTTTTTAAAGGTATCTGTGACCAACAGATGCATATCTGTATTCCCAGTCATATGAAATCCATAGATTTTACCCTACTCTGCTCTGCTGTGCTGTATTGTACTGCACTGTACTTTACTGTACTGTGCTGTGATATCCATAATTATACAGATCAGGGACCCATGATGTAATTCTGTTAACGTAATTCCGTTACCAGGTGTAAGTCCACTTCTCTTACTGTAGTTCAATAACAAAAAGACAATTTCTTTACCAAAGTTTGCATTTGCACAGTTCTTCCAGTAAATGTGTTTAGGTAAAAAAATGTGTGTGGAATTAGTCAAAGTAATCATTTGTGCATGGAATTGTGTGGTTTGTTCATATTTTCAATCAATTTGTTTTGTTTGGCGTACATTTTCAAGTGAAAAAAAAATTTGAAGGGTAATTTCATCAACATGGAATTGCCCCCCTGATTGAGTTCAGTAGTATTGCCTTTGCCTGCTGCCTTATCCATCAGTTTGAGCATGCTTAGACCCCTTACAGACAATCACAAGCACACCGTTCCAATGACTCGACCTTATCAAAATCACAATCACATCGTTATCACATCATTAAGACTCAAGCGGGCCGACGGGCAACACTGACACATCCCTCCGCAGTGGCGCCCCCAACTTTTGATCACCTTAATGGAAGTTTCTCGGCCCGTCTCTCTCCTCTTGGCTCCTTTCATGCGGGCTGCATCCCAAATGGCACCCTATTCCTTATGTAGTGCATAGGGCTCTGGTCAATAGTGGTGCACTACATAGGGAATTAGCTGCCATTTGGGATGCAGGCCATGGATGATCATGTCACTGTCAGCGTGGCCATTAAAGCAAAACAGGGAAGAGAAGAGAGGCAAGCTCCACTTGCCAAATGATGCAGAGAAATGAGTAATCTGTCAGCCCAATAGACCCCTTGCCGGCTTTTCTGAAAAGGTGTAATTTGCTTTAATTTGATTTGTTTTTCGGGGCAGCCATTAATATGGCTTTTATTTATCCCACCCGTGGTTAGCTCCTTCTCTGCCTTATTACTATTCAACAGCAAATGTTCCTGAGCTGTATATTAGTACAAGGGAGTGGGGCATGAAAGTTGAAATGATCATCCACATACAGTAGCTATGACATAAATACAAAAGAGCTGTCTGCCAGTTTTGCGAGGTATGATGACCCTGTTTAAGGGTTTCTTTAAGTAATTTAAGGGGCGTGTGTTCTATTGAAAACTCCATTCAGGCATCCATAGACTGTTACTGTTGAGGATTGACTAATGATTGAATAACAATATACATTATTATTATTATTATTATAGGTTAAAACATTGTTTCAGACAACAACAAAATAGGCTGTCTGCGAAATCATTGAATATCTCCATATCACTGTGTTGTCAACGGTCTTTGTCTGAATGTCTATTTCTGTTACCTCTAGCACAAACCACCATTGTCATTAAATATGTCCAATCATATCTGGCACAAGCGCAAAGTAAATTCTCCCCCCTACAACTCCTGTTTTGGCTGGGCTTTAAAAGCCTTCCATTTTGATACTGTAAAATTCAAAAAAGAAAGGTTTCCTCTTCCCCCCAACCCCTCCAGTTGCACCACCAGCTTAGCCCCTCCAGATGCAGCAGGTAGGGTGAGCGCAGTGTGATTTGAAATGGCTTAGCCATTATAACTGTCAGCACCTCCTTCTGACACCACCTCTTATTTTAATAAGGTCTGACTGCTCCAGGACTACACCTTAATTCTAGTCGAGGGGAGGCTTTAAGGAGAGGCCGTCATAATTTAGCTGTGACCAATTATCACTTCCTGATGTGTCATAGGGGGGCAGGGGAGGATGGGTCGGGGAGGGGGGGGTTGCTTGCCTGTACAGGCTTCCCAAAGTAGTGGAGCTCTGTGAGTGAGTTGAAGTGACAACAAACACCTAACACCCCTACATACACGCGCGCACATGCACACACACACTGTGCATTGTCACATGCCTGTCAGCTGTGTATGGGAAAGTCTAGTAAAGGTCATTGTCTGTGTAATGAACTTGTGCCACCCGCTTATATCATCACAGTTGACAACAGCAAGGAGGGGGGAGGTCAGAGATGTCCATCAGTGTTCTTTAGTTCTACAGTACATCACTGTGAGTGACCACCTTTCCCCTGTTCTTTTGCCAGAGTCATCACATTAAATTAGGAGGGTTTTATCTGAAAAAGAACAAGTTGAGTCAAAATACAGCAAGTAAAACTTTCATGGAACACATCTCGATAGGGCCATGATATAGAATCCCACAAAGTGCACAGATTAGTGTTTGGAGAATAACAAGTGGATTTCATAAGTGGAGGACAAAGACTGAGGATTGGAGGAGTGCACAAGTGCAATTGAACTATGAGTGAATGTATATAGTATATTCCTCTTTCTTACAGCAGTAGAAGGTATTTTTATCCACTGAGAATCCATAAGGGCGCAAATGTAATTTGTACTGTGTGTGTAATGCATAGACCTAATTCATTCAATTTGACTATGCATGAATGACTGAGTGTGGTAAATAACAGTTGTTCCCCTTTTCTTACTGTAGCTAGTTTTATTCCTCCACTGAGGGGCTAGGAGGAAGAAGAAGCTGTTTGTGTGTTGTACACATCCATTCTGTTCAGCAGCAGTCCCCAGGCAATGGGTTTTTACCGCAAGAGCTGCAGTGGTATGAAGTACTTCAGTAAAAATACTTTAAAGTGCTACTTAAGTCGTTTTTGGGGTATCTGTGCTTTACTATTTATATTTTTGACTACTTTTACTTTTACTTCACTACATTCCTTAAGAAAATATTGTACTTTTTATTCCATACATTTTCCTTGACACCCAAAAGAACTCGTTACATTTTGAATGCTTAGCAGGACAGGAAAATGGTCCAACCACTTCACGCACTTATCAACAGAACATTCTAATCATCCCTACTGCTTCTGATCTGGCGGACTCACTAAACACACATGCTTTCTCTGTAAATGATGTACAGATGTTGGAGTGTGCCTCTGGGTATCTGTAAATAAAAAAATAAAAAAAATGGTGCAGTCTTACTTAATTCTTACGGCTAGGGGTTCCGCTAGCGGAACTCGACAACATTCCACTGAAAAGGCAGAGCGCGAAATTCAAAAATATTTTTTCATACATTCACAAGTGCATTACACCAAATTAAAGCTTAACTTCTTGTTAATCTACCCATCGTTTCCGATTCAAAAAAGGCTTTACAGCGAAAGCACACCATATGATTATGTTAGGTCAGAGCCTTGTCACAAAAACACACACAGCCATTTTCCAGCCAAAGAGAGGAGTCACAAAAAGCAGAAATAGAGATAAAATTAATCCCTAACGTTTTATGATCTTCATCAGATGGCACTCATAGAACTTCATGTTACACAATAAATGTATGTTTTGTTCGATAAAGTTCATATTTATATCCAAAAACCTCAGTTTTCATTGGCGCTTTATGGTCAGTAATGTTGTGCCTCGAAAACATCTGGCAAATTTTCAGAGAGCCACATGAATTTACAGAAATACTCATTATAAACATTGATAAAAGATACAAGTATTATGCACAGAATTATAGATATACTTCTCCTTAATGCATCCGCTGTGTCAGATTTCAAAAAAGCTTTACGGATAAAGCAAACCATGCAATAATCTGAGTACGGCGCTCAGACACAAAAACAAGCCATGCAGATACCCGCCATGTTGTTGAGTCACTAAAAGTCAGAAATAGCGTTATAAATATTCACTTACCTTTGATGACCTTCATCAGAATGCACTCCCAGGAATCCCAGTTCCACAATAAATGCTTGTTTTGTTCGATAAAGTCCATCATTTATGTCCAAATACCTCCTTTTGTTAGTGCGTTTGGTAAACAAATCCAAACTCACGAGGCGCGGTTAAGTCCAGGCGAAAGTTCAGACAAAAAGTTCAAAAACTTATATTACAGTTCGTAGAAACATGTCAAACGATGTATAGAATCAATCTTTAGGATGTTTTTAAAATAAATGTTCAAGTGTTCCAACCGGAGAATTCCTTTGTCTTTAGAATTGCAATGGAACGCAGGTCGCTCTCATGTGTGCACGCCACTCTGGCAGACCTCTGGTTGAATCAGCTCTCATTCGCCCCCACTTCACAGTAGAAGCCTCAAACAACGTTTTAAAGACTGTTGACATCTAGTGGAAGCCTTAGGAAGTGCAATATGACCCCATAGACACTGTATATTCAATAGGCAATGAGTTGGAAAAACTACAAACCTCAGATTTCCCACTTCCTGGTTGGATTTTTCTCAGGTTTTGCCTGCCCAGAGTAAACTTCCTGCTACTCAGGCCCAGAAGCTAATATATGCATATTATTAGCAGTATTGGATAGTTCTGTTATACTCACAGAAATCATTCAAACAGTTTTAGAAACTTCAGAGTGTTTTCCTAATTTCCTCCCCCATACTTTGTTATTGTTGTGCTGTTGCTTTGCACAGTCGCCCCCATAGCTTGAAGAATGAGGCTGAATTGCATCCATTTGGTACTTAAACCCTTGCAGGAAATGGCAAACATGTTCCTGGTCTCTCTAGATGTGGGGACTTGTTACATTATAACACTTCAGAGGTTGTGAAACCCTGCTGTTGTTTTCACAGCAGGAGACTCCATTATGCAGTTGGAACATGGGTCCCATGCTACCACTGCCCTCCCTCAACATACACATCTCATTCACGAACGCTTACCATAGGTGTTTGAAAGGGTAGTGTGAATAGTGCACAGATATTTTACTGAAATATTAGCAAAATGTGATAATGTTAGTCACACAGTCGAAACAAAAAATATTGTATCTGAGAACATGCAGTATACAATCTAGGAACATACGTTGTACTTAATAATAGGACATTCATAATGTATCATCAGCACAGATGGTAGCTAATGACCACATTTACATACATTAAAATTCAAGATGGTGAATTTGGTTGTTTATAACATACAGAAGATAACTTTATTGTCCATTCTGAAATGACATTGTCAACTATTAAAGGGAACATCAATGGAACACATTGTCAGGGTCTAAAGATGACTGATTATAATAGCCCAGGGGACATAGCCCATAAACTTGATAAAACTAAAAAGTGTAATTTCTTGTTCCGTGACGGTCAGTTTTCCCAAACTCCTTAGCCGACTCCTACGGGAACTTAGTTCTTCTTTCCTGTCAGAAATTAGTCTCACTCAAGGTAATGCTTCCCCTATCTCTCCGATTCTCCTTAAATAAAAGAGTATGGGTAATATTGCTCTGCCACTAAGCCCTCTGTTTACTCCACGGTTTAATGCAGTAAGGCCTTAATTGCATTCATTATCTGAGTCTGCAGGTCTGGGACTAGGCTGGGGGACGAGAGATGGGGGATTTCACTTATCGCTTGTTTATTCAAAAATATATATAATTATAACTGCCAAGAGATAATAAATAATGAGAATGTATTTAAGAAATAAAAATACAGGATTTCCTCTGTACTTTTATCAATCCCCATTTTGTCAGAAGGAAATTAAGACACGTGGCCATTTTGGCTCAAGTTTGTTTACATTCATAATGGAAAATGACTGGTGGTAGGATGTGGGCGAAAATAATATTGAATCTAGAGATATGCTGTAGTGTTGGATAATTCAGCATATAATTTAAACATATTTTATATTCTGCCTATTGACAAAAGGAAAATAAGGAACATGTCATTTAATATCAAATGAAGGGTATGGTTAGTATTGTATGTGATGCATTGTTAACATAAAGGGTGAAATTACCCACATGAAAAAATATTAAGTTTAATATAAAATACTACAGTACTTACTATATAATTATGCAGTAAACTGTAGTACACTCTAGACTACTTTATCGTGTGTAATACTTACTGTAGAATACTATAGTAAATACAACAGTATTATCCAGGAAAAAACACTGTAGTAAATACTACAGTAATGTCTGCAAAAACACCACAGTTCGCAAAAACATTTTTTTTAACAATAGTAAATACTACAGTATTTAATTAGCATATACTTAGCATTGCCCCACCCATGTCCCAATTTGTGCCACCCATAAGTGAGGATCCTACATGCCAAGAATAGACCATATTGTCTTCCATAATTTCTTATAGAAATAGGGCAGAAACTCTGAACTATTTGTTCAGACCTCAGTCCTACTGTAACGGTTCTCTTTTGGTGAAGGAGAGTCGGACCAAAATGCAGCGTGTAGATTGCGATCCATGTTTAATGAACAAACGTAAACACGAATTAATACAAACACTACAAAACAAAGAACGTAATGAACGAAACGAAAACAGAAACAGCCTATACTTGTGGAAACTAACAAAGACAGGAACAAGGACAATCACCCACAAAACACTCAAAGAATATGGCTGCCTAAATATGGTTCCCAATCAGAGAAAACGATAAAAACCTGCCTCTGATTGAGAACCACTCCAGACAGCCATAGACTTTGCTAGATCACCCCACTAGCTACAATCCCAATACATACCAAAACCCCAAGACTAAACACACCACAATACAAAAACCCCATGCCACACCCTGGCCTGACCCAATACATGAAGATAAACACAAAATACTTCGACCAGGGCGTGACACCTACCTACCTACCCACAGCAGGGTTGGGGAGTATCAGATTACATGTAATCAGTTACATGTAAGGGATTACAAAAAAAAACGTAACTGTTATCCATTATATTACCAGCAAAAATTATGTAATCAGATTACAGATACTTTTGAAAAACTAGATGATTACTTTGAGGATTACTTTTAAATTCAGAGAGAATGTTTGCAAAAAACAACTTTGACACGTCTCTGTTTTCTCAATGACATTCAAATCAGTTTTGAAAAAAGGCCCAAATTGAAGTTTGTTCCACCTGAGCAAGTCTGACCACAAGTCAGAGACCACTATGACACTATGATGACACACCAAATGTGTTAGATGGATTGCGGGAAAAGAGCAGGAATAGGCTTTTGTAGGCTACAGTCCAAGCTATGTCTTCCAATGGTACGACTGCTGTCGGCATCCATAGATTATCCAACTTGAATAAACGCTTGGAGGTAAGGATGACAGTGGTGGTGTAATCTACTGCAATATGGATATCCCTTGTTGTTGATATCTACATGGCGCATTGATGTGAATCACACTGCTGCTCTCTCATTTAGCTATTTGTGCCTTATGGATTGTGGTTGTTGTGGATGGCTGTTTACAAATCAAAGTGTGTATTTGAACCCAAAAATGGTTGAATTCGAGAAGTTTAAGCTGCCTATCAATCATTGTTTTTGAAACCAGTGGACAGCCAGTGAAACATGCGCTCTTGCAACAGCTGCATCGTGCGGATCCAAACCTATGAAATAAATACATCATTTGTTATTGTTTCATCTCTGGATTCGCCCTTTAAACAGCTGCATATTATCAAGATATCAAAGTGTCACCAACAAAAAGGAAAAAAATAGGCCTACAGCAAATGCAGCATGTGGCATTCATTTTTCACATGTAAATAGTACTTTTCAGTAGTGCTCAAAGCATGCAATTCCATGAGCGCAGCATTTATTTTTGAACTTAAATTAATGAGCCCAATTAGTCCTCCATGACAACAAAATTAAAAACAACAGAGTAGGGCTGGCTAATAAGTCCGTAGTTTTGGGGTCATGCTCAGGTAAAACAATTTGTCTAATCTATACACTATATCTACAGTTGAAGTCGGAGGTTTGCATACACTTAGGTTGGAGTCATTTAAAATCGTTTTTCAACCACTCCACAAATTTCTTGTTAACAAACTATAGTTTTGGCAAGTCGGTTAGGACATCTACTTTGTGCATGACACAAGTAATTTTTCCAACTATTGTTAACAGACAGATTATTTCACTTATAATTCATTGTGTCACATACACTAAATTGACTGTGCCTTTAAACAGCTTGGAAAATTCCAGAAAATGATGTCAAGCTTCTGATAGGCTACTTGACATCATGTGAGTCAATTGGAGGTGTACCTGTGGATGTATTTCAAGGCCTACCTTCAAACTCAGTGCCTCTTTGCTTGACATCATGGGAAAATCAAAAGAAATCTGCCAAGACCTCAGACAAAAGTGTAGACCTCCACAAGTCTGGTTCATCCTTGGGAGCAATTTACAAACACCTGAAGGTGCCACGTTCATCTGTACAAACAATAGTACGCAAGTATAAACACCGTGGGACAATGCAGCCATCATACCGCTCAGGCAGGAGACGCGTTCTGTCTCCTAGAGATTAACGTACTTTGGTGCAAAAAGTGCAAATCAATCCCAGAACAACAGCAAAGGACCTTGCGAAGATGCTGGAGGAAACAGGTACAAAACTATCTATATCCACAGAAATACGCATATACCGACATAACCTGAAAGGCTGCTCAGCAAGAAAGAAGCCACTGCTCCAAAACCGCCATACAAAAGCCACACTACGGTTTGGAACTGCACATGGGGACAAAGATTGTACTTTTTGGAGAAATGTCCTCTGGTCTGATGAAACAAAAATAGAACTGTTTGGCCATAATGACCATCGTTATGTTTGGAGGAAAAGGGGGGAGGCTTGCAAGCCGAAGAACACCATCGCAACTGTGAAGCACGGGGGTGGAAGCATCATGTTGTGGAGGTGCTTTGCTGCAGGAGGGATTGGTGCACTTCACAAAATAGATGGCATCATGTAGAGGAAAATTATGTGGATATATTGAAGCAACATCTCAAGACATCAGTCAGGAAGTTAAAGCTTGGTCGCAAATGGGTCTTCCAAATGGACAATGACCCCAAGCATACTTCCAAGTTGTGGCAAAATGGCTTAAGGACAACAAAGTCAAGGTATTGGAGTGGCCATCACAAAGCCCTGACCTCAATCCCATAGAAAATTTGTTGGCAGAACTGAAAAAGCGTGTGCGAGCAAGGAGGCCTAAAAACATGACCCAGTTACATCAGCTCTGTCAGGAGGAATGGGCCAAAATTCACCCAACTTGTTGTGGGAAGTTTGTGGAAGGCTACCCAAAATGTTTTACTGAAGTTAAACAGTTTAAAGGCAATGCTAACAAATACTAACTGAGAGTATGTAAACTTCTGACCCACTGGGAATGTGATGAAATAAATAAAAGCTGAAATACATCATTCTCTCTACTATTATTCTGACATTTCACATTCTTAAAATGAAGTGGTGATCCTAACTGACATAAAACAGGGAACTGTTACTTGGATTAAATGTCAGGAATTGTGAAAAACTGAGTTGAAATGTATTTGGCTATGTATGTAAATTTCTGACTTCAACTGTATATATGTTCTTGAAGATCAAGGGGTATAACATTTATTGAAATTACTGGAATTCTGATAGA
This sequence comes from Oncorhynchus tshawytscha, assembly GCF_018296145.1. NCBI lineage: Eukaryota > Metazoa > Chordata > Actinopteri > Salmoniformes > Salmonidae > Oncorhynchus > Oncorhynchus tshawytscha. The sequence continues at coordinate 24,398,288 of NC_056438.1, forward strand.
CTTTGTTTTTTAACGTAAAGATATAATTTAATAGTATTATTATATGTAGTAGAAACCAATGGGTTAGTCGTAGCCTACATAACCAACCCATAAAGTAAAATTTAACATCCATATATGGCTGGCTATTTAAACTTTAACATTGATTTATCCTGCAATAGATGTCGTTCAATTGGTAACATACATTTGTGTCTTCTTCTTAAGGGGAAAGTAATCTAAAAGTAACGTAATGTAATCAGATTATGTTACTGAGTTTGGGTAATCCAAAAGTTACGTTACTGATTTCAATTTTGGACAGATAACTAGTAACTGTAACTGATTACATTTAGAAAATGTGCTCTTTTGCTATTTCTCTAGTAGGTTTCCTCAGGGAGAAGGCCTACACTTTGATATCAAATATAATAAAACAAAAACACTACAGTAAATACTACAGTAATATCTGCAAAAACACTACAGTAATTATCATAGTATATACTACAGTTTTCTTTTACTACAGTATTTACACTTCAGTTCACTGTAAATACTACAGTATACTATTGCAAAGATGTCAAAAACACTATATTGAATACTATAGTATTTACAGTGCATTCGGAAAGTATTCAGAACCCTTGACTTTTTCCACATTTTGTTCTGTTACAGCCTTATTCTAAAATTGATTAAATTATATTTTTTCCTCATCAATCTACACACATTAGCCCATAATGATGAAGCAAAAAACGTTTTTTTTTATTTGTCCAAATTATTATGTATTAAGCATTTACACTCTTTACTCAGTAGTTTGTTGAAGTGCCTTCGGAGGCGGTTAAAGCCTTGAGTGTCCTTGGCACACCTGTATTTGGGGAGTTATTCCCACTAGCACTGTTACCATGCTAACAAAACATATTACACCAAATAAAGTCCACATATGGACTTCCACACTAACTCCATTCAGCCCAAGGCCCTTATTTTCATGTCATTCTGGGTTAAGCACACATCGAGTCACTGCACCGTTGTTCTGTCTTCTATTGAACAAAAGATTGGCATCGTATATCCTTTATGATAATGAGTATGACTAATATTGATATAATCTGTTTTCCATACTACACCCGAATGTCATGCTGCATTAGTGTATTGTATTGCACATGCTCAGTTCAGTGAATATTGTAAATAAACTTTTTGGCTGCATCTTGCCTTGATGGATGAATACACCGCATGTTCAAAACGAGAACATTGATTTCACAGTAGCCATGTCGTCGCCCAGTCTGTTACATGAGATGACATATGTAAGGGGCAGATGGGATGGATGGTTCATCCAGGTTTGTTTATCAGAAATGTCAGCAGCATGTCGGACCAACTGGTCAAGGCAGGTGCCAGATCCGATAACAACCTGATTGATGCAGACTGCTACACGAGCACATGATCCTAAGCATGAATAAGGGGTATGGGAAATAGTCAGTTAATTTAGGAGGAAATTTGATTTAATGTAGCATTTTAAAGCCTGCGTTTGAGAGAGTTATACATACTTGGATGAATGCATGTAGTCTGCTTCAACTTAGTTCAGTGCAGCAATATTGTGATATGTAGTAGGGCTGCGAATTTCTAGGGACCTCACAATACAACATTATCATGATACTGAGGTGCCGATGCGACGTGTATTGTGATTCTCACGATTCTATATGTATTGAGATTTGATACTGTGATTTTATTGCGATTCGATGTTCGAAACATATTGCTCACCATGCCTGCTGCAGAGGGACAAGAGGGAGACATCAGAATTAACCTTGATCTGTCATGGAAATAAAAGTGCTGAAAACATATTGGCTCCCTATTTAAAAAGATGGAGAACAAGTTATGAAGGAAAAATACTGGAGTTTTAGTGCAGGTACAGCCGACTAGAGCAAACATTATATTGCGATATTGTCAACACGATACGATACAATATATCGTCAAAAAGAATATCCCAATATGTAACTGTATCAGTGTTTTCCCCCGTCACTAATATGTAGGTAGGTAGGTGGTGAGAATTCCAACAGTCCACAATGCTAAAACTGTGGCTTTTTATGGTATCAAAGTTTGTTTAATGCATACATTTCTCTTAACATGGCATATCATTGTTATCCTTGTTGTGACTGTTACCTCACCTGTAAGACTAATGACTATCCCATTGCCCCAAATGTAATAGATTTAACAACATCAATAGGACATGCGGGACTCGCCGGTTACGCTGTCTCCATGCTCGATGACCAGAGACTACAGCGGTTGGAAGGTGGCATACAATCTGCTGGAGAAAATTCGGCATAATATGTCCAGATGGAATTAGGCCCTTTCCCCTAGTGGTCAATAACACACACACACACAGAAACACAGGGCACACACACACGCACACACTTGCACACACCCGCACAGAAGTCAGGGAACTGTGCTTCTGGCAGTCTTTCCAGAGACTTCATCCACCTACTGGCTCACTTGAGATCCCTACTCTCATTACACACACAAACACACACACAAAACCACCAGAAGATTGCCCTGGAATATCCCGCGCTCCAAGCAGCTCTGGAAATAGAATCGGGAAGGGTTGGAAGCATGTGTCATGTGACTCTTCACACTGACCACCTGTGAAGGTGGCGTGGAACCGGGCCAAAGTGTTAGCTCTGCAGGTGTAGCTCCTGCATCCTAGCGCTAATGAAAGCTACAGTGGAGAAAATAAGGTCACACCAGGCTAGCTTTGGCCGGCACTTCTCACATAATATTGAGTCCCCTTTTACAAGGTCTACATACTGTAGTACCCCGCGCCTCTGCTACTGTGAACAAAGGAGGTGTGAAAGTCAAGGAAAGAAATGCAAGGGTCGATCTCTAGAGTACTATTTAAACTTTCTTTCAGGCCTATTCCGCCTCTCACTGACACAAACTACTGTATATCAGTAGGCTGTTACATAGCCATGTGTTCACCACTTGCTTAAACGAGTGTTTCCTTACAAAATATATTTTAAAAGATCTCACAAAATGCATATGAATTATCTTGTCATTGATTATCAAAGACTCCAGATTGGGCCTCTAACTCCTATTCTATCAACAGATAAAATAGAATAAAACTGTCTGGATGCTACTGACGGTATGACTTATCAGGATATCATGAAAAGAAGAGGGTGCGCTAGGATTGCAGAATTCCGGTGTCTTTCAAGTGTAATTCCATGAATCTTCCAGCTGGCATTTCTCAAAAACTTGGGCATTTTGGGAACGTTTCCGGAATTTTGCAAACCTAGGGTTTACAGGGGGAGTGTTAGTGAGTCCTTTGGCATCATTCTACAGAACCGTTCTTCTGTTTCTCCAATCCTCCAGGCTCTTCAGTTTTAGCCTGCTGGAGTGATAAAATAACCACTATTGAAAAAGTATTTCAATAATGCTGTCACCACCTTCCAGATTTATGCAGCTTTTAATATTGCAGAGGAGAGGGGTGACGTGGCAAGGAAAGAGGGAGACGGGAAGACGGGAGGCTGATTTTTATCTGAGAGAGAAGGATGACAGTTCCATTACCTGAAAGTCAAGGATGCCGTTCCCTGATCCAACAAGTATGGGACTGAGCCCCAAATGGCACCCTATTCCTTACATAGTGCACTACTTCTGATCAGAGCCCTGGTCAAAAGAAGTGCACTACATAGGGAATAGGGTGCCATTTGGGACTGGGACTGTTTTTCTTCCTCCTTCCCAACGTTTTATCAATACTGGAGGTTTGGTCCGTCACTGCTCAGGGCTCACTCATCGACCAGCCAGGGAGTCAATTATGTTTATCACTAATCAAAGACTAGGTTGCCTGTTGTAATGGCGGGATATTTTAGGACAATTAACCGTTTTCACACTTTGATGCATAACAATAAGTTGACAAAGTTCAGTTGACCATGTGTATTGGCAGTGGTGGAAAAAGTACTCAATTGTCATACTTGAGTCAAAGTAAAGATACCTTAATAGAAAATGACTCAAGAAAAAGTGAGTCACCCAGTAAAAAACTACTTGTGTAAATGTATTTGGTTTTACATATACTTATGTATCAAAAGTAAAAGTGAAAATATGAATAATTTCAAATTACTTATGCACAATGGTATTTTTCGTTTTTATTGACGGATAGCCACGGGCACACATCATTTACAAACGAAGCATTTGTGTTTAGTGAGTCCTTCAGATCAGAGGCAGTAGGGATGACCAGGGATGTTCTCTTGATACAGTGCCTTGCAAAAGTACTCACCCCCTTGGTGTTTTTCCTATTTTGTTGCATTACAACCTGTAATTTAAATGGATTTTTATTTGGATTTCATGTAATGGACATACACAAAATAGTCCAAATTGGTGAAGTGAAATTTAAAAAAGTACTTATTTAAAAAAATTCGAAAAAATAAAAAACGGAAAAGTGGTGCATGCATATGTTTTCATGCCCTTTGCTATGAAGCCCCTAAATAAGATCTGGTGCAACCAATTACCTTCAGAAGTCACATAATTAGTTAAATAAAATTGACCTGTGTGCAATCTAAGTGTCACATGATCTGTCACACGCTCTCAGTATATATACACCTGTTCTGAAAGGCCAAAGAGTCTGCAACACCACTAAGCAAGGGGCACCACTAAGCAAGCGGCACCATGAAGACCAAGGAGCTCTCCAAACAGGTCAGGGACAAAGTTGTGGAGAAGTACAGATCAGGGTTGGGTTACAAAAAAATATCCGAAACTATGAACTTCCCATGAGCACCATTAAATCCATTATTAAAAAATGGAAAGAATATGACACCACAACAAACCTGCCAAGAGAGGGCTGCCCACCAAATGTCAGGGACGAGGCAAGGAGGGCATTAATCAGAGAGGCAGCAAAGAGACCAAAGATAACCCTGAAGGAGCTGCAAAGCTCCACAGCGGAGATTGGAGTATCTGTCCATAGGACCACTTTAAGCCGTACACTCCACAGAGCTGGGCTTTATGGAAGAGTGGCCAGAAAAAGCCATTGCCTAAAGAAAAAAAGGCATGTGGGAGACTCCCCAAACATATGGAAGAAGGTACTCGGATCAGATGAGACTAAAATTGAGCTTTTTGGCCATCAAGGAAAAGGCCATTTCTGGCGCAAACCCAACACCTCTCATCACCCAAGAACACCATCCCCATAGTGAAGCATGGTGGTGGCAGCATCATGCTGTGGGGATGTTTTTCATCGGCAGGGACTGGGAAACTGGTCAGAATTGAAGGAATGATGGATGGCGCTAAATAGAGGGAAATTCTTGAGGGAAACCTGTTTCATTTTTCCAGAGATTTGAGATTGGGACGGAGATTCACCTTCCAGCAGAACAACCCTAAGCATACTTAGGGTTGTTCTGTGAATAGTTATGCACGCTCAAGTTTTCAGTTTTTTTGTGTGTGTTTCTTGTTTGTCTAACAATAAAAAATATTTAGCATCTTCAAAGTGGTAGGCATGTTGTGTAAATCAAATGATACAAACCCCCAGAAAATCAATTTTAATTTCAGGTTGTAAATCAACAATATTGGAAAAATGCCAAAGGGGGTGAATACTTTCGCAAGCCACAAATGAGTACTTTTGGGTGTCAGGAAAAATGTATGGAGTAAAAAGTACATTATTTTCTTTGGGAATGTAGTGAATTAAAAGTAAAAGTTGGAAAAATATAAATATTAAAGTAAAATACAGATACCCCCCAAAAACGACCTAAGTAGTACTTTACACCACTGTGTATTGGCTCAGTTTAGAATTCGAATTGACTGTCCTTGATAATGGTTCCTGCAAGAGTTGTAATACACATAAGCAGAGAATGTCTAATCAAATATAAAGGCTTTTGCCACAAACGGTGTCTTTAAAAACCTTCACATGTACTTCACATACCAACGCTGATTAGAAAAGAGAATAGCACGACTCCTACTCTTCATATTTAAATTGAATGTAAAAAAAAAAATGGACACATTCTCGTTCCCAGATAATGAACACATGACGAGTGAATGCTGTGGTGGTATAAATTAGACCATTTTGCATGGTGTGACTGAGCGAAAAGAATGAAGTGAAAAGCAAAAACCATTGTGATCGTTTCTCAGTAAAAACTGGGAGAAATGTGTGGGTCAAGGGGCTGGAGCTGGTGGGAGGGGTTGAAGGGTATTTAAAAAATAATTATTCTAAGAAAAACCAATTAACTCTCCAAGGCATAAGTAGAGTCATGCTTCTTCCCCCTGTGGCATTAATCAGAGAGGCGGAATAAAAAGAGGAAGTGGGGACCAGTGAAACGTTGACTGCCTCCTTGAACCCCTCTGGCCTACTCAGCGGCCACCGAACGTTTGTGAACAGCCATTTGTCAACAATCGGTAATTAGTGTTGTCGAGTTTGGCCGCTACCACCCACATTCTGTGAAGCCAGGCCAGAGAGTAATGGCTCACCAATGGGAATTCAGCTTTTAAATATAGTCACTTAAGCGCATGTAAGCAATCATCTTCTGGGTCTCTAATGTAAATTTGCGACCCAAGCATGAATAATCAATTGGCTTAAAATGCCCGGCGAAAATGGATATAGTGATTTTTCAGTGGAACATTTCACATCTTATTTCCCACTACAACGATTCCCCTCATCTTGCTGTCATCTCTGAAGTGGGAGATGGAGAACAGTGAATTTCATGGACACTGACACCTACGAATAGAGTAACTCCTCCCTCCAGCGAAGGGAATTGACTTCTGAGGAAAACTTTCATTTGAGCCAAGATAACTTTTGAACTACCAATAGCATTGTTTAACATAGTCATCTCTTAACAAAATAGCACAAAATCTCAAGACCTCAAATATGAGCACAATGAAATATGGTGCATTCTTAACCCTGAAGTACCATGACATAAATACACAATGTTCCTGTGACCAGTTACGCTAATGCAATTTTATGTTAAAGACCTCTCATTTGCTGCTCTCGAACAATATACCCAAGAGCCAAAGGAATCGATTTAAAATATAATGTTTCTGAATAATTAAGGTGGTGGGAAAAGATCCATATAGTTGCCAATTAAAAATGGATACCACTGTTGATATTAACCTTGAGTAGCCCTCTTTTAAAATGTGGACTGAAATAGTTTCTGAAATGGTAGCAGTTAATTTAGCATAAAATAGGGTTAGTAGCCATCAGTACCTGTCCACTTACTGATGGCCCTGAAGGGCCCTAGGGTATTAAAGCGGTCCAGTGCTAAGCCACCTGGTTCGGCTAATCATTCTCTGTTACTTGTTATGAGAGTCACGGTAGAGCTTTATAGACAGCTGTAATGACTACGGGATTACAGAGCCCCAGGACTAGTCTGAAAGCATGTCTTCACTGAGCTAGCAAGCTCAGCAATGAGCGATGAAGCCCTGGGTTGCTGTGTGTGTGTGTGTGTGTGTGTGTGTGTGTGTGTGTGTGTGTGTGTGTGTGTGTGTGTGTGTGTGTGTGTGTGTGTGTGTGTTGAACCACATTTAGATAATCCTAGCCTGACTGCAAGGCCATGCTCAGTGGGATGACTAACGTGCAGAGGGGTAGAGCACCCCAACTCCATTTCAAAAAGGCTAAAGAGCAGGAAATAAATGAAATCTCCTCACCCTTAAGTATTGAAGCCGACTGCTGTCATGCCACAGGGAGAGGAAAATGATGGGTCTTTAAAAAACAAGTCATGTCCATAGACACAGGCTTAATGCGAGTGCTCTGAATCATCTTCACAAGCCTTAATGACATTTGCCATCACTGGCGGGCAAAGGATGGCAAACACCAACTTCATTATCAAGACGAATGATTACATACTGTAAAGGCATGAGCCAGGCTGCCATCCGCTCGATGGAAAATAGTCAGAGTCCCACTTTTCAAATAGAATCCGTAATTAAGGATTTCAGTGGCTCCTGCTTTTGCTTCAGCCCTAGCATGCTCAAAATAAACAAAGGAAGAGTGACTGCTGTAAGCGTTCCCCGGTGCTTCTATGGATTCCATTTTTTTAACAGTGGCCGAAAACTCTGACGGCCCCTATTATGAGTAGTGTAACCTTGACCTCCAGCATGACCCGCAGAGCCCAATTTTATGACTGACAGGAAAATTATTTTACATTGGTAAACACAGGGGGAGCAGGGAGAGCCATGACCCCCTCCGGAGCGGAGATGTTGCAGGGATGCACTCTACACTCACGCCCGCCTTGCCTCCCTCCGACCTGGGCCTCGTTACGTCCTTCAGGCTGACGGCGAGGGCAAACGGCCTGCACTTGGGCCGTCGCCCCAGCTGTGATGGATGAGCCCCTAGCTGCTCGGCCGCTAGACGCCAGCGCTCACAGATAAATGCCTGTGCTTAAAGGTTTAAAGCATTCGCTTCCAGTAATAAAGATGTCTATCACCCATGAATAACTAACCCCTTTCGACCCGCTGAGTCGGTGCTGAGCAAGAGGTGGACGGGAGAGATCAGCACCCCACAAATCAATCACACATAAACAACATGAGAAGATGAACTCTCCCTGCGATAACAATTCTGGGGGAATATTGTGACATAAAAATGGGATAATGAAAGCCTGGGAGTGGGCGGTAACAATAATGAGGAGATAATAAAAGATAGAAGGAATCAAAAGGGAAGTGGAGTGGCGGGAAAAGGAACAATATCTGTTTTTCATTCTTCTGACGGCGCCGGGGCCTTTCAGAGCTGAAGTAACCCAAATTAGAATAAAGCCTCTACAAAAATATGACCAAGATTTTATTAAGACACAACGTAATTCAAATCAATCAGTTCACAAACAAGGGAGCTTCATTGAAATGCAGCAAAATGGTATGAATATCAAACTATAGCACTGGCAAAATACCATGAAGTGTAATTAAAACTAAAGCCTTTCTAATATTGGGATGTAGAAATAGTATAGATATTAAAGACAAAATTATGTAGAATCTGTAGATTGCTTTGACTTGTAATTTTGCAATGACATTGATAGTCACACTTAATTCTGCCCTGGCTTTGCACAGATCTGTAAATAGCTGCGTTCAGTCTGACATAGACAGGAAAACAAGGTGTCCCTTGTTACATACTGGCCCCTAGCTGTGGCCCCAGGCCCAGACACTGTGCTCACTGTGTGTCCCCTTCACAGTATATGGATGGCTAATGCAATGCCCACCTTGAGCAAAGCCTGAGACATGCCCAGACATGCCCATCAAACACACTCTGCAGAGCCAGGGTGGGGAGTGGGGATGTGAGGGGCAAGACTGGAGCAGACGGACTGGAATCCTCATCATCCTCGTCATCCTCCACACACCATCAACTCCAATACACTCACTGACATGATACATGAAAATGAATTCATGGTATAAGCGAGGGGGAATGAGAGAGCTGGATTGAAAGGAAGGGGTGGGGATACATTGCCTTCTGAAAGTATTTCTACCCAGATGTTGCAACTTTTCACATGTAAAAACACATATTCATTTTTGAGTTTAACATATGTGAAGAGAGCCATATGCTCGTTACTGAACATGTATTGCAAGATCATAGATTGGTTTTTGATCGTACGTTCATTGTTGACCAAAGTATCCATACCCCTTGACTTATTCCACATTTGTTGTGTTACAGCCTGCATTCAAAATGGATTAAATTATTTATTTTTCTCACCCATCTACACACAATACCCAATAATGACAAAGTGAAAACATACAGTACCAGTCAAACGTTTGGACACACCTACTCATATCAGGGTTTTTCTATATTTTTAGGGTTTTTCTATATTTTTACCATTTTCTCCATTGTAGAATAATAGTGAAGACATCAAAATTACGAAATAACACACATGGAATCATGTAGTAACCAAAAATCTAAATATATTTATATTTAAGATTCTTCAAGGTAACCAGCATTTGCCTTGATGACAGCTTTGCACAGTCTTGGTATTCTGTTAACCAGCTCGACAGCCATTATTGAGTCTTGCCATAGATTTTCAAGTCGATTTAAGTCTCAACTGTAACTAGGCTACTCAATGTCATCAACTCCAGCGTATATTTGGCCTTGTGTTTTAGGTTATTGTCCTGCTTAAAGGTGAATCTCCTATCACAGCCATTATACTCTCTAACTGTTTTAAAGTCACCATTGGCCTCATGATGAAATCCCTGAGCAGTTTCCTTCTTCTCCAGCAACTGAGTTAGGAAGGAAAACTGTATCTTCACCATCCAAAGTGTAATTAATAACTTCACCATGCTCAAAGCAGTGTTCAGTGTCTGCTTTTTTTTATACAAACAACCAAAAGGTGCCCTTTGCAAGACCTCCTCGGTCTTTGTCTTTGTGGTTGAATCTGTTCTTGAAATGCATTACTCGACTGAGGGATCTTACAGATAGTTGTATGTGTGGGGTACAGAGATGAGGTCATTCAAAAATCATGTTAAACACTTATTGTACACAGTGAGTTATTTCAATTTATTATGTGACTTGTTAAGCGCGTTTTTACTCCTGAATTTATTTAGGCTTGCAAATACAAAACCAGTTGAATAGTTATTGACTCAAGATATGTCATCTTTTCAATTTTAATACATTTCTAAACATTTCTAAAAACAGAATTCCACAATGGCATTATGGGGTATAGTGTGTAGACAAGTGACATAATCTTAATTTAATACATTTTAAATTCAGGCTGTGGAATGTGTGAATACACCTTACAGCATTTCTGCCATGCTGAGTTTTGAGACTGCTAAAATGGATGACCGCAGTCACAGAGTGTACAAGGCAGGTCTTCAGTGAGAGAGACAGAGGAGGTGCGTAGTGACAGAGTGAAAACTCGCTTTAGTTTTACCTCCAGTCCGACAACAACCTGAAGCACTTGTCAGCCTTGAACAACTGGTAGGAATGGCTTGAAAATCATTCATTGCCAAAATCAATGAGAGATGAAAACTTAAAAGGCTGTCTGGAGATGGGACAGCTTGCTGACAGTGTTCAAGTATTCATTTCCCATAAATGTTTAAGGGCCTGACTCCAATGTTTCAAATGTTTAGACTCTTGCCAGACAAATCTGTGGCTAACTTATTAGCCCACTTTGACAAACCTTTGACACCAAGCTTGTGTGATGGAGGTGGTTTGAAGAACCATGTTTGTGTGACGAGTTTCCTTGAAGACTTACGTTAGCTTCCTGAGATAATGCCTAGGCTTAAGATAAAAGGGCTAACCCGGTGTTGTGGCACGCAGGTGACCTGGTTTTTGAACCCAGTCAGTCGGACTTGCTATCACGTCAGTTCCTGGTGAACTCGACAAGAGCCACCACTGACACTCCCATTCATTCTACATCTCCTCCGTTTGAGTTCCTTAATATCAAACAAACTCCTCGTCAGGGCTTCTCCCTCCGTTCTCGCCACTTTATTTGTATTATTTTAACGGAGGAGAAAGGCATCACATTTTCCTCTGCAAAGTACCTGCCCACTCAGAAATAGATGATTTGATCCCGAGAATGGCAAGGCACCCAGCATGGGTTAGATTACTTCATCAAGACAGTGAAATAAAAAAGACAGCTCGCTATGCCCCGCTCAGGACGCACACCGAATAACATTTCCTCAACGTCAAGGCTAATAGATTCCATGCATCAGAAATGGAAAGGAATCGTTAATCTGATGTCACCGAATATGAGCATCATTCATTCTGCAAAACCATAATGGTGACAGTGTGAGAATGGTGAGAGAGCTGAAATGTCATATTTGTCAACACTGCAAAATGCATCATGATCTCTAGACGACTCATAAAGGCAAAGTAGAATGGATATTAGTTTACTCTTCAGGCACAAATGGAGCGGGGAAAAAGTGTTTGAAAGACAGACATTTGTGTTGATTTTTATCATCAAACAAAGAAGTCTAAGAAGTCAAAGAAGTCTATGGAGTGCTCACAAAGTGGTAGGGGGATGTGTGGAGGTAAGGCACAGTGTACAGTACACTGGGTATACAAAATATTAAGAACACCTACTCTTTCCTATGATCCCCTATTGACGTCACTTGTTAGATCTACTTAAATCAGTGTAGATGAAGGGGAAGAGACATGTTAAATAAGTATTTTCAAGCCTTGAGATAAGTGAAACATGGATTGTGTATGTGTGCCATTCAGAGGGTGAATGGGCATTACAAAACATTTAAGTGCCTTTGAACAAGGTTTGGCAGTAGATGCAGAGACGCACCGGTTTGTGTGAAGAACTGCAATGCTGCTGGATTTTTCACGCTCAACATTTTTCCGTGTGTATCAAGAATGGTCCACCACTCAAAGGACATCCAGCCAATTTGACACAACTGTGGGAGGCATTGGAGTCAACATAGGGGGGGGTGGTTCAACCCAATATTACAATATTAGAAAGGTGTTCCTAATGTTAGGTACTGTATTTGAATAAGGTACTTATATTAATTTGAATATGTTTATGTTGTTGTTGGATTCTAAGCATGAAAGCTAAACCAATGACAGTTTGACTGTACGAAAGAATATAACATCAACCCAAGTAGTTGCATTTGTGAGAAAAAAATCCGTTGTGGTTTGTGCATCGTGAATGCAAATCGTGTGCAGAATCCACTTTTCTTGACCTGAAATACAATTTTTTTTCTTCAAATGTCATTGGAGATGTTCTTGAGTCTCGTCATTTTTATAGACCCAGGTGTCTGATAGCTAAAGTAATTGACCCTTGCGGCGTAAATGACTGAGGCACACCTTGTGTGACTGAGGCACGCATGTTGTCAGAACACACCAACAATCAAGACCATATCAAAGACGTTGGTTTACATGAGTGGACGGGTTTTCTCCTACACATATTGTGTAACAGGATTTGCCATTGTAGTGTCCCTGGAAATCCAGTCGGTTTAGTGTTTGTCAATTGGATGTTGATTGCATAGAAAATGTGCTGACAACTAAATTATTTGACTGATGATATCTTCCTGGTCTAGTCGAAGTGGAACATTAGACAGCTCATTTTGTTGGGAGAGCTACTGATGTATTTGTGTAAATGGAGAAAGGGTTCAATATAATGGAGAAGGTAACCAAATATGGGACTCTGGGGGAGATAGTGAATTGTCAAGTCGAGCATCATCTTGTGTGGTCAGTCGACCACTAAATGAGATCTGCTAGAACATATATTTCTTTATCGGCTCCAATTGCTATCCTGTAACTAGCTAAACATCCAATGTCTCTCTCTACAACAGGGCTGTTTGAGTTCATTAAGCACAATATAATTGCAGTGATGGTGTCTTGGCAGTGTCTTGTTATTGCTGTGTAAAGCCACTAGGGGCAGTATAGATTATGCATGATTTCAACAGCTTGGGGGTGATGGCAGACATACTACAGCGTGGACTGGTATCCATTTTGATGCTTGGAAAAATTGACAATCCCCTTAAAGTAATAACTAGGTTTCATAACAATCAAGAACTCAAGCACAACTTTTGCAGGCCAAACATTACCTCAACAGGAATGCAGAGGTGCCAAGTGGCCATTTCAGACCAAAGTAATCACATTCTAGCACCCCCCCCTTCCGCCTTGTATTTAACACTATGGCCCTTACGAGTAATTGAAAACCATCTGAGAGACACACTATACCTCAAACACAAACAAACATGTGTTTTCTGTATCAAAGGGGACTGTCTGTGATCCGAGTGGGCTTCAAAAAGTCAATTTATCTTTCTGAACGAGGTGACAAGAAGCAGGACGGATTTAAAGATCTGGGTCTCAGGCCGACTCTCACCTTCGGCGCACTCTCAACTTGGAATGAGAGTGCTCCATCATCGGGCGCTGCTTGGTGACACCGGCTGGGGGACGAGGCGGAAAGAGCAATGGGGTGTCGTGCACTCGTCGACACTTTCCTTCAGAGCGGCGTGCTCTGGACTTGTTCTGGTCTCACATCATGCTCATGGTATAGTGACACATAGGAACAGTTCGAAGGAATTGGCTGGTCGGTTGGTTACTACTACTTTGGAACCCTTTCGGTTGAGGGAGCACAGTATGTTGTTAAGAATTGTGCTGGCTTCTTGATTTCTGTGGAACTGTTACTCTTATTGAGTGTAGTATATCAAAGATTGAAGGTGCATGACCACTACAGAATAGCTGTTGTATAGCCATGTTTATTTGGCTCCAAAAAAGGTAATGTAGCTATGCTCAAAGAATAGTTTGATGGTTCTCCAAGGATAGAGGCTACAAATACCAAGATGTAACAATATCTGAAATAACAATGTGTGCCAGTCTACTCTTTCATAACACTATCTGTTTAGGTAACTAGCTTTCCCTATAAATATATAGTTATTAAGGACATGTATTTTATTGTGAAGGTTGGACCCAATTTTTTTGCATTAAATACTTTTGGTCCACATTATTTGCATAGTCAGAAAATAATAAGGATAAGGGGATTAAGATTAGGGTTAGGTTTAGGTTTAGAATAAGGATAAAGGGATTAAGGTTAGGGTTCAATTTAGAATAAGGATAAAGGGATTAAGGTTAGGGTTAAATTTAGAATAAGGATAAGGGGATTAAGGTTAGGGTTAGGGTAAGTGTTAAGGTTAGGGCTAGGGCTAATGCTTTTCATTGTCCTGTTGAACAACAAATGATAGTCCAAACAAGTCTCTTCTTCTTATTGGTGTCCTTTAGTAATGGTTTCTTTGCAGCAATTAAACCATGAAGGCCTGATTCACACAGTCTCCTCTGAACAGTTGATGTTGAGATCTGTCTGTTACTTGAACTCTGTGAAGCATGTATTTGGGCTGCAATTTCTGGGGCTGGTAACTAAGGAACTTATCCTCTGCAGCAGAGGTTACTCTGGGTATCCCTTTCCTGTGGCAATCCTCATGAGAGACAGTTTCATCATAGTGCTTGATGGTTTTTGTGACTGCACTTGAAGAAACTTTCAAAGTTCTTGAAATTTTCCACATTGACTGACCTTCATGTCCTAAAGTAATGATGGACTGTCATTTCCCATTGCTTATTTGATCTGTTCTTGCCATAATATGGACTTAGCCTAAAAGACTATCTTCTGTATACCACACCTACCTTGTCAAAACACAACTGATTGTCTCAAAAGCATTAAGAAGGAAAGAAATTCCACAAATTAACTTCCACACCTTTTCATTTGAATGCATTCCAGGTGAGTGCATCATGAAGCTGGTTGAGAGAATGGCAAGAGTGTGCAAAGCTGTCATCAAGTCAAAGGGTGACTGTTTGAAGAATTTCAAATAAAAAATATATAAAATACTTTTGGGGTTACTACATGATTCCATATGTGTTATTTCATAGTTTTGATGTCTTCACTATTATTCTACAATGTAGAAAACAGTAAAAAAATAAATCTTCAAACTCTGTCACATGGTTGTTGATCATTGCTGGACAACCATTTTCAAGTAGATTTAAGCCAAAACTGTAACTTAGACACTCAGGAACATTCACTGTCTTCTTGCTGAGCAACTGCAGTGTATATTTGGCTTTGTGTTTTTGGTTATTGTCTTGCCTAAAGGTAAATTAATCTCCCAGTGGAAAGCAGACGGAAACAGGTTTTCCTCTAGGATTTTGCCTGTGCTTAGCGTCATTCAGTTTATTTTGTATCCTGAAAAACTCCCCAGCGCTTAAAACATATACAGCATACCCATAACATGATGCAGCCACCACGATGCTTGAAAATATGGAGAGTGGTACTCAGTAACGTATTGGATTGGATTTGCCCCAAACATAACACTTTGTATTCAGGACAAAATGTTAATTACATTACTTTATTGTATTACTTTAGTACCTTGTTGCTAACAGGATTAATGTTTTGGAATGTTTTTAAAGTCACCATCGTGAATTCTCTGAGCGGTTTCCTTCCTCTCCGGAAACTGAGTTAGGAAGAACGCCTGTATCTTTGTTATGACTGGGTGTATTTGCACATCATCCACATTGTAATTAATAACTTCACTTTGCTAAAAGGGATGTCAGGTTTAAACAAATATGATAATAATCTACAAATAGATGCCCTTCTTTGTGATGCATTGTAAAAACCTCCCTGGTCTTTGTGGTTGAATCTGTATTTGAAATTCCCTGCTCAACATTACAGATAATTGTATGTTTGGGTTACAGAGATGAGGTAGTTGTTCAAAAATCATGTTAACCACTATTATTGCACACGGTGAGTCCATGCAACCTATTTAAAACAAATGAAATCAAATACATTTTTATTTGTTACATGCACCGAATATAACAGGTGTAGAACTTGCCATGAAAGGCTTACTTACAAGCTCTTAACCAACAATTCAGTTCAAGAAATATTTACTAAATAAGCTAAAGTTAAAACAAATAATGAAATCAAAAAGTAACAAGAAAATTGCATAACATTAACAAGGCTATTTTCAGGGGTTACCGGTACCGAGTAAATGTGCAGGGGTGCAGGTTAGTCGAGGTAATTTGTAAAGTGACTATGCATAGATAATAAACAGTGAGTAGCAGAGTTATCCAGGCTTATGGCTTGGGGGTAGAAGCTGTTAAGGAGCCTTTTGGTCCTAGACTTGTCGCTCAGGTACTGCTTGCCGTGTGGTAGCAGAGAGAACAGTCTATGACTTGAGTGACTGGAGTCATTGATATTTTTTTGCCTACCCTTACCACCTGGGGTTGGCTCGTCAGGAAGTCCAATATCCAGTTGCAGAGGGAGGTGTTTAGTCCCAGGGTCCTTTGCTTAGTGATGAGCTTTGTGGGTGCTATTGTGTTGAACACTGAGCTGTAGTCAATGAACAGCATTCTCACGTAGGTATTCCTTTTGTCCAGATTCTGAAAGGGCAATGTGGAGTGCGATTAAGATTAAGTCAGCTGTGGATCTGTTGGGGTGGTATGCGAATTGGAGTGTGTCTAGGGTTTCTTGTATGATGGTGTTGATGTGAGCCATGACCAGCCTTTCAAAGCACTTCATGGCTACTGACGTGAGTGCTACGGGTGGTAATCATTTAGGCAGGTTACCTTCACTTTCTTGGGCACAGGGACTTTGGTGGTCTGTTTGAAACCTGTAGTTATTACAGACTCGGTCCGGGTGAGGTTGAAAATGTCAGTAAAGCCACTTGTCAGTTGGTCTGCGCATGCTATATGTACACGTCCTGGTAATTTGTCTGGCCCCGCGGCTTTGTGAATGATGACCTGTTTAAAGGTTTTGCTCACATCGACTACGGAGAGCAATCACACAGTTGTCCAGAATAGCTGGTACTCTCATTCATGCTTCAGTGTGCTTACCTCGAAGCGAGCATAAAAGTAATTTAGCTCGTCTGGTAGGCTTGCGTCACTGAGCAGCTCACGGCTGGGTTTCCCTTTGTAGTCCGTAATAGTTTTCAAGCCCTGCTACGTCCAACGAGCATCAGAGCCGGTGTAGTAGGATTCAATATAAGTCCTGTATTGACGCTTTGCCTGCTTGATAGTTCATCTGAGGGTATTGCGGGATTTCTTATGAGTGTACGGAATATTGTCCCACTCCTTGAATCCGGCAGCTCTAGCCTTTAGCTCGGTGCGGATGTTGCCTGTAATCCATGGGTTCTGGATGGGATATGTACATATGGTTACTGTGGGACGACGTCATCGATACACTTTATTGACATTGCCATAATTGAGCAAATCACTGGTACTTTAGTTTTTGCTTGTAAACAGGAATCCGGAGGATAGAATTATGGTCAGATTTGCCAAATGGAGGGCAAGGGAGAGCTTTGTATGCATCTCTGTGTGTAGTAGTAAAGGTGGTATAGATATTTATTTTTCCTCTGGTTGTACATGCGACATGCTGGTAGAAATGAGGTAAAACTGATTTAAGTTGGTCTGCATTAAAGTCCCCGGCCACTAGGAGCGCCACTTCTGGATGAGCATCTGGATGAGCATTTTGTCACTTGTTAAGCACATTTTTACTCCTGAACTTATTTAGGCTTGTCATAACAAAGGGGTTGAATACTTATTGAATCAAGACATTTCAGCGTTTCATTTTTAATGAATTTGTAAAATAAAAAATAACCACTTTGACATTATTGGGTATTGTGTGTTCGGCCAGTGAGAAAAAAAATCTCAATTTAATCCATTTTAAAATGCAGGCTGTAACACAACAAAATGTCGAAAAAGTTAATTGTGAATACTGTACATAGCTGAAATGTTACCAATTGGCTGTGTAGGCACTGCAGATAGTTGAAATGTTACTGATAGTCTGTAGAGTATCTACAGATGGACTATCCATATAAAGTGTTACCAATATTTCTCCCAACTGTTGTAGGGGTGCTAAAGGAAAATCTGTATCATCATAGCTAATTACTAACTTTGTAAATGCCTTAATAAACAGTATGGGAAATATTATTCATGCAACGAGGTCTCCCTCTTCCCTAGATCTCTCAAAATAGCTGCTTTTCTGTTTCTCCTTCAACTTTTGTTTTCAAAAAAGAAAACACTATTTTCATTCAAATTAGTTTTAATTAGTGTTTATGGGCATCAGTGGAGACCCCATGCATTTTAATTTAATCTAATTACCTGAAAAGCAGGACTCTATCCATAACTGTCACTTTTTAATCATGAGGTGGGTTCATCAACTACTGTTAAAAACAAGAGAAAATTGAATAGAGCTTCCCATCACGTTTTCATCCCCATAAAGGCCCACAATATTGATGCTGTTTATATTATGATTTTTTTTTAAAGTTGCCATTACCAGTTAAATTAACCAGCTAATTTCCTGTCAACTAGTGTGCATACACATAATTTATATCCATACAAAACATCAAGCGATATGCATAATTATATGTAAAGTACATGTATCAGGAATGCACGAGAAGTACCCCCAAACAGTCACGGTGAAAATGTAAGGCAAATGTTCATTTTATGGCCTGTCAGATTTCTGTTATGGAGCAAATGAATGTGGCGGCAAACAAATCTATCAAATCCTACATCAAAATAACCATGCACTCTATCATTCTATGACTGCGGGACACAGACATAGCGGGATGGAGAAAGGGGAGAAGGGGAGGAGGAGGAGAGCGATGAGAGGAGAGGAATGGATGGAAGGACGAAAGAGATGATACCAAACCTTTGATCCAAACTACTGACTGTAAAGGAGCCCCTGGTGTGGAAGCATTTTTTACTTCAATCCCGGGTAATTGACGACTTCATTTGACCAGGGATGGCCAATTATTGCCCCTAGGATTATGTCAAACACTGTCCCTGGAATACTCCACACAGGAAGGCCAAAACATGCACAAATGTGAAGATGGAGGTAATTATAGATTCACCTTTAATCAGGTATCCCCTGGCCCTCGAGGGCTGCAGTGTCAGCCATTTTTTATCCACCATTTTACTCCTCCATTGATCGGGACCAGGGAAACCAGGTGTGTGGACTCTCTGGACAATCTATGCCATTAAATGAGCAATGAGAAATACATATGAAGGATGATGATTGAGGTGACGCATATGACTGTTTACTTCCTGTTAAAAGCAACTGTTTGGGACTTTCATGAGCATGCATTAAACAGGAACATGCAATTATCAGGAGCAAAGAAAAATAATGTTAACGTATTGGGGCTGAAAAACAGTCCTGCAGAGTGCAATCGACTGTAATTTCTCTTTGGGAGGTACAAAAATCATGTTTCCATCTCATAAATTCTCAAAATACAGTCAATTGTTTGTTCTTTCAGGCCTTTTACCGTTGCCTAATTATCATCAGTAGGCATAGCACCGTGAGAGACCTTTTTAAAAAAAAACTCCAGGTCTTGTCACTCCAGGTGATCTCTCAAGACATGTGAGAGGCAAAAAGTGTGAAAGTGAGTCTTTGACGTGGGTTGGAATCACAAAGGGTGACTCAGAGGCACTGCAGCGGAAATTGTAAATGGAGGAACAGTTCTAAACATCCATATGAGCAGACGTATAGATGCCACATATCAGTTCAGGTCAGTGAGTCCAATGCGGTACCGCGGTGGTTTGAAAATGTCAATTTCATGGCGTTTGGACATTTATTAAAGAGCTAATGGATACCTGCCTGGAACACAAGAGGTTAATCAGTGTCTTTTCAGCCCTCGCCTTTTGTCCGTCTCCTGTTGAGCGTGTGAAACCCTGCCGCCATAGCGGTCCAAGTGGGCGAGACGTACATGGCGAGATGAGGTGATATTAGACGTTTTGATTTGAAGCGTGTATACCGCTGAGGGACAGTGAGTCTACATCAGTGATTCCACAAATCTATTGATGTTCTCTTCAAATGTTCACTGGTATTTACAAGTGTTCTTTTCATAAGAGGTCCGTAGTTGGAATTCAGGTGCATAACAGCAGAAATATTTTCATCTGGATCTGTGAAGAGGCAATTTATAGATCTCTGTAGTGTTCTTTTTGAGATGTGTGCTCATACATGTCCGTACTCATACCTGCACAAAGGACTCATATGTGCTTATACCAAGTATGAATGCATTGTACTACATCATGAAATTAGTAAAAGGTTTGGGGAAGGTATGGGGATATAAGTCTTATTAGATTAAGACGTCAAAAAAGACAACAGGCAAACACACATAAAAACATCTGGGTGATTGTTTTGTCAGGACAACTAGCCTTTGGTCCAGGGATAAGCCAGAGGTGTAAAAGTGTAATACTGGTAGTGAGGAAAAATCCTCTAGAACAGGGTTAGGCCACCCTGTTCCTGGAGTGCCGCAATGAGACATGAGACACCACACCTGACCAACTGGGCTAATTGATCAATTCAAGGATTGCATAAATTCAAAACACCTGGTCTTCCATGTTGGTAAAATCAGAAACATGAAGTGCCTGCGGCCCTAGAGGACCAGGGTTGCCTACCCTTGCTCTAGAACCACAGTAGTGAAGAACCCCGAGGTGAATAATTGCCCTTTAATCAAAGACATCTCCGCATGTGCACCCAGGATGATGGTAGCGTGTGTGTTTGTGTGTGTGCGCACGTGCTGGGCGCAATATCCTTAAGTGCTGTGGCCTCACAAAACCCATCTCACAACATCTGCTCCCCATCTTCAAGATGGAGGGCAACATGCATACAGTCATTTTTATACATTTGAATTATGGTCAAAAGGCATTTATAACCTGCTCTGGAAAATGTAGAAAAATTAAAACCTTCCTTGATCAGATTATTGATTTCTTCGCCAATTCATTGCACTTTGGATGACTTCAGAAAAGTGAAAGTGCTGGGTTGGTTTCAAAAGGGTGAGAGAGGAGTGCTGGGGGAGAAATGCAATCAGTCATTGATGTCCATAAATATCTTTGGTGTTCATTCCATAGTGAAAAGCGACTGGCACATTAGTGCTGACAACGAGAAATAGTTTGAAGGAGTGCTGGCTAGTTTTACAATGTTTTTTTCTCAATGAGCATTTCCATTAGCGAAATACCACACCCACAGTGTGTGCAGTGTGTGCATGTCTGTGCGTCTTTGGGTGTCTGTGTGAGTATGTACAGTATGTGTGGTCAAAGCATATGTCACCGCAGCTATAGATTGAGAGGCGTTGGAGGTGAGGTCATTTCCATTCTGTAAAGCACCATTAAAAGCATCTAATTTAATAAGCCATAACCCAGTGTCCCATAAACATATTGCAGAGGCAACTGAGTGATGAATCCCACTTTAAAGACAAATAAATGTGATGAGAAATCGTCTCTTTTTAAATGTGCATGTGTACTAAATCAAAGCACCTGCCACATCCCTGACAAAAATAGCTTTTTGATGGTAATGTTGTGCTGCTTATCAATGTGAAACGGTGGTCGGACAAACAAATACAAATCTGCAAATAAGCTGGAAAACTGAGGGAAGGCGGAGTGTTTATGTGTGGGATCCTGAAAGGAGCAGATAGATCAACCCATAAAATGCACCACTTTGAGGGATGATGGACTACAGCCAAGTGTGGATATGAAACTACATCCCCCTTGCCACATTCAGTAGCTTCCAATTGAACTAACAATCATAACAACAGCCCTTTGTATTACAGTATTGTTTCCACCAGTGCTTACCTGATATTTACTAGCTTACGTTTGATACTTAGCTACTTCAAATCAACACAATCTACCTGGTACCAAATGTTGCCTAGTAGTGCTTGTTTTAATGAATCCTAAGGAAACAAACAAAATGGGTTACTGCTGCGTAAAAACCCTGCAACCATGTATGTATGTTCTAAATGAATACCTGGTCACTTCTATACAGTAAAATGAAGTGCTATCGTAATAGTGATCAAATCAAAATCACATACACAAAGTTTAGCAGATGTTATTGCGGGTGTAGCGAACTGCTTGTGATACAATTATCCCAGAGAGCAAAGGTGCCAGAAGGCTAATAATACATACTGACTATTTGAATACCGTAAGGCTCTGCACATTACAAGCTAAAACTGAGTTTGGCTGGAGGGCAAGGGGAAGTAACAACCAATTTCCACGCTTTTTGTCTGTGTCCATTCAGTGCTTTTGTAGGACTCAAACAAGGCAATGTTCTGTCCATGCTTCCTTGTGACCTCTGTAATTCTAAGTATGACTGGGGAAGTGGCAAAGTTTGACTCATAAAACATTCCACATAATCATTGGTTGTGCTGATCCCCCCCCTAAAACATCCTGTTCTCATGTCAGATCAATGAGTTGAACTATATTCCATAGAAATACAATTGTAGAGTAATAAAAATAACTCCCACACACAATTTTACCCATGCACAATTTTACCCCTGCACATTTATTGTGGTCGAATATCGAATATTGGTCGAATACCTTTTTCTGTAACTTGCCAGATTAAACAGCTTGGAAAACTCCAGAAAATGTCATGGCTTTAGAAGCTTCTGATAGGCTAATTGACATCATTTGAGTCAATTGGAGGTGTACCTGTGGATGTATTTCAAGGCCTACCTTCAAACTCAGTGCCTCTTTGCTTGACATCATGGGAAAATGAAAAGAAATCAGTCAAGACCTCAGAAAAAAAAGTGTAGACCTCCACAAGTCTGGTTCATCCTTGGGAGCAATTTACAAACACCTGAAGGTACCACGTTCATCTGTACAAACAATAGTACACAAGTATAAACACCATGGCACAACAAAGCTGTCGTACCACTCAGGCAGGAGACGCATTCTGTCTCCTAGAGATGAACGTACTTTGGAGTGAAAAGTGCAAATTAATCCCAGAACAACATCAAAGGACCTTGTGAAGATGCTGGAGGAAACGGGTACAAAAGTTTCTATATCCACAGTTAAACGAGTCCTATATCGACATAACCTGAAAGGCCGCTCAGCAAGGAAGAAGCCACTGCTCCAAAACTGCCATAAAAAATAAAAAAGCCAGTCTACAGTTTGCAACTGCACATGGGGACAAAGATTGTACTTTTTGGAGCAATGTCCTCTGGTCTGATGAAACAAAAATAGAACTCTTTGTCCATAATGACCAATCGTTATGTTTGGAGGAAAAAGGGGGAGGCTTGCAAGCCGAAGAATACCATCCCAACTGTGAAGCACGGGGGTGGCAGCATCATGTTGTGGGGGTGGCAGCATCATGTTGTGGAGGTGCTTTGCTGCAGGAGGGATTGGTGCACTTTACAAAATACAGGGCATCATGAGGAGGAAAATTATGTGGATGTATTGAAGCAACATCTCAAGACATCAGTCAGGAAGTTAAAGCTTTGTCGCAAATGGTTCTTCCAAATTGACAATGACCCAAAGCATACTTCCAAATTTGTGGCAAAATGGCTTAAGGACAGCAAAGTCAATGTATTGGAGTGGCCATCACAAAGCCCTAACCTCAATCCTATAGAAAATGTGTGAGCAGAACTGAAAAAGAGTGTGTGAGCAAGGAGGCCTACAAACCTGACTCAGTTACACCAGCTCTTGTCAGGAGGAATGGGCCAAAATTCACTCAACTTATTGTGGGAAGCTTGTGGAATGCTTCCCGAAACGTTTGACCCAAGTTAAACAGTTTAAAGGCAATGCTAACAAATACTAATTGAGTGTTTATAAACTTCTGACTCACTGGGAATGTGATGAAAGAAATAAAAGCTGAAATAAATAATTCTCTCTCCTATTATTCTGACATTTCACATTCGTAAAACAAAGTGGTGATCCTAACTGACATTTGACAGGGAATTTTTACTAGGATTAAAAGTCAGGAATTGTGATAAACTGAGATTAAATGTATTTGGCTAAGGTTTATGTAAATTTATGACTTCAACTGTAGATCCATTATTGCATGTAACTCTGAACAATCTTATATTGCTCAAATTAACAGCAAACCTGTTTTTTTTAAAACAGATTAAGCCACACCTCACGGCACAATGCTTCTCCCCATTTGAACTAGATAGCCTACATATCAGTATTAACCCACAAACTATGTGTGCCTTTTTAAAAATTGATATAATTCTGGCCTTGAGCTGTTTTTGTCTATTAATGTTCTGTATTATGTCATGTTTCGTGTTTTGTTTGGACCCCAGGATGAGTAGCAGTGGCTTTTGCAACATCTAATGGGGATCGTAATAAAATATGACACTTTTCATCTCTTAAAGAGACAACCAAACAAACAAAGACAGACACACACACTAGAGCTCTGCTACCAGACCCAAGAGGCCTTGACATTATACATCGGGTCAGGGCCTGGTAGGGCCTATTTTTCATCAATAACTAGGGAACGGGTAGGGCTCGGGTATCACTAAATTGATCACTAACATTTAGAAGCTAGGCCATTTTTGCCTGCTTTGCTGCATAGTACAGTCATATCTGACTAAGATCATAACATGGTGTCAGAAGTGCATTAACCTTATCAAATATAAAATGAGATCAATTATTTCACAGAAAATAATAATGTTCCTTGAGTCGGAGTTTATTGCGACGAAAAATAGCTAACAGCTAACTGCTCTCTCATGTCTCTTCATTGAGCAGAGCAGCCCATGCAGAGCTGTTGCTATGGATATTCACTGGCTCAGAGGCCATGAGCAGAGCAGCTGTGCATAGGGAGCGAGTGACAGAAAAACAACAGCAGCTAATGGATTAACTAACAGAGGAAGCTATTTCTGATTTCGGGTTTGGGCACGGCCGGGCCTTAAATTTGGCAGAAGCAATCGGGCCTGGGTAGGGTAGGGCCTGAACATTGAAGGCATGGGTAGGGCTCGGGCTTAAAATCCATGCCAGTGCAGGGCTCTAACACACACATTGTCACCCCAGAAAACAGCAAAAGTCAGGAGTTTATTCTAATTAGATGTATCCCTACTTTTAAAGCATGTATTGCATCTTTGATGTGTTTGTTTGCTTGTCGATCACTCCTCCAGGTATGCATTATTAAAGGGGTGGAAATGCATAAATCCAAATGCATTTCAACCTATTGTAAATTATGTTTGTCTCCATCTCCCCACAACAAATTACTTTGTCTCGCTGAATCTCTGTACTTAACTAAGCCTTGATTAATGCTCATAGAGTGCTGTTGAATGGTACCTAGAGGTTAAGAGCATTGGGCCAGTAACAGCAAGGTCGCTGGTTCAAATCCCTGAGCCGACTAGGTGAACATTCTGGCGATGTGCCCTTGGGCAAGGCACTTACCCCTAGTTGCTCTGGAAAAGAGCATTGATTAAATGTAGATATGAACTATATGACCCGACATCTTCAAAAACCAAAATGGCCGACATTGCAAATGTAAACAAACAGATGTGTTAATGCATGCATTTAGGAATGTCAATGCTACCGCAGTTGTGTGGTGTTTTTAGAAACTGACATCTTAGAAAACCAATATGGCCAACATTGTGACTTTGTGAATGTAAACAAAACAACATGTGTTAATATATGTGGACCTGGGAAAACCAACATGTCTGACATTGTGAATGTGAACAAGACAACGAATGTGGTAATGAATGAACAAAACTTCATACATTCTGGAATTTTGTTGCCACTGCAGATGTGTGGTGTTTTGAGAATGCAGATGGCCGTGGTCAGAGTTTCTCCTCCCTGGTTGTGGACAATGAAGAGCCTTGCTAATGAGTAGGTGGACCAAAGCATCTGTTTGTCAGCGAGCGTCTGGCTGCGTGCCAGAGTATCGTCTCGGGGGGCGGGGTTAACGATGTAATTAGATTTTTCACAAAGACATACTCTCAGGTACTGTAGCTAGTGGCCCTTCACAGTGACCCTGACCCTTTCACAGTGGGTTTGCCTCTGAGGCCAGCGGAGGCTTCTTTGCCTCAATGTCCTCCCCAAAGGGAGATGGTCAACAAATCGTATACATTTTATAATCTGAAGCTACTTAATTTCTCTACTTTTCAAATTCTGCATTTCACCTTGTATTATGACCCAATCCATGCAAAGGAGAGTAGAATCATAATTACCAGGTATTGCGATGTAATTTATATTTTACAAGGCAGTTTGCAGTTATCTCCGGGTTGTAACCTCATGCATTCTTTTAGAGGTCCTGAATTGCTTAACCCCTAACTACTTCAAATTCAACTGACTCAGTTGAACAGCTGATCATTTTCTATCACCATTTTACAGTCCACATTGTTCATTGGCTCAAGTCAAGACAAGGTTTCTCCCTACACCAACAAAAGCCACAGTGAAAATGACCAATTACACAAGCAGGTTAAAAGGCCCAGCTAGACCAACAGAGCCGACAGGCATTTCATGGGGCCCAAAAGAGGCCTTTGTACCGAATACAAATCACTGCAATCGAGGACTCTTTGGTCGCCCCCTCCCCCACAAGAATCATGAACTCGATAGGCAAGCTCCCGAATGGCCGGGCATAAAAGCTAATGAAGCACCCACATTCCCTTTGGAGGGTAATGAGTGCACTTAACTCTGAAGAAGGGGGCATCGCCAAAGGATTTGCAGTGTGTGTGCCTACTTTACTGAGTGCTTAATCATGGCACAGAGGAGGTGCTTGATTATGGGCTGCCATTATAGGGGCTGTGAGTCAGCATCCACTCATAGATTGAGTCCCAAATGGGACTCTATTAACCGTATAGTGTGCCCAGTATAGTGTGCCCTGGTCAAAAGTAGAGCACTAAATAGTGAATAGGGTGACATTTGGGATGCACCCATAGTCTGGAAGGAATTATGGTACGCTTGATTGAATTCAACACTATTCAGCTTCTGTCCTCTTAGCGGTTGCCAGATAGGATAGGGTTTGTTCCCACAAATCATGAGTCACAGGTGGCCCGTAGGACCTTTTGCAGGCCCTCTTGTCCTTGTCCATGTCCTGTAGATCACCATCAATATCGGGCCTGGGTCAGTTGATCAAGTGCTTGACAAGAGGGCCTAAAAAAAGGTCCTACGGGCCGTGCTCCTACACCTGCATTGCTTGCTGTTTGGGGTTTTCAGTTTCTGTACAGCACTTTGAGATATCAGCTGATGTACAAAGGGCTATATAAATACATTTGATTTGATTTGTAACACTGACCAATTTTTGAAGCCGGTAGAAAGGTTATGTATACTGAACAAGAATATAAACCCAACATGTTTCATGAGCTGAAAAAGAAAATCCCAGAAATGTTCCTTATGCACAAAAAGCTTACAGTAAGTGTTTCTCTCAAATTTTGTGCACAGATTTGTTTACATCCCTGCAAGTGAGCATTTCTTATTTGCCAAAATAATCCATCCACCTGACAGATATGGCATATCAAGAATCTGATAAAATGGCATGATCATTACGCAGGTGCACCTTGTGCTGGGGACATTAAAAGGTCACTAAAATGTGCAGTTTTGTCACACAACACAGTGCCACAGATGTCTCAAGTTTTGAGGGAGAATGCAAATGGCATGCTGACTGCATGAATGTTCACCAGATAATTACATTTTCGTTTCTCTACCATAAGCCACTTTCAATGTGGACTAAACTGGACTAAACTGGACTAAAAACTGCAAACCACGTGTAATCATGCCAGCCCAGGACCTCCACATCCGGCTTCTTTACCTGCGGGATTGTCTGAGACCAGCCACCCGGACAGCTGATGAAACTGAGGAGTATTTCTGTTTGTAATAAAGCCCTTTTGTGGGGGAAAAACATATATTCTGATTGGCTGGCCTTGGGAGCCAGGCTCACCTACTGGGAGCCAAGAGGCTGGGCCTATTTTGTTAATTTCACTAGGCAAATCAGTTAATTAAGGACAAATTATTTTTGACAATGACGGCCTACCCCGGTCTACCCTGGCCGAATTGTGCGCCAACCTATGGGACTCCCAATCACGGCCAGATGTGATACAGCCTGGATTCAAAACAGGGACTGCAGTGATGCCTCTTGCACTGAGATGCAGTGCCTTAGACCGCTGCGCCCCTCTGGAGCCCAAATGCCCTCTATGCTATCCCAGGCCCAGTCATGTGAAATCCATAGATTAGGGCCTAATGAATGAATTTCAGTTGACTGATTTCCTTATATGAACTGTAAGTCAGTAAAAACTTAACTTTGTCAACTACTAAACTTGAAAAGGCTGTCTCTATGTGCATCTACTAACGGGAGTCATTACCGTAGAAGGAACTGCACTACAGTATGACGGTGGGCAAGAGTGCCGTGAAAGGGCTCCACCTGCACCACAAACACACATACATGCACAAACACTTTATTTTCGAAGGACATTGGCATGACAGAGTATGTATGTCAGGGAGTCAAAAGGACCTCCCCCTTCTCCCTCTTTCCATTCCCTTTTCTATATTTTTGTGTAATGTCACAGTGTCACTGGGCACACCTGCCTCTTGCAGCTGTCAATTACTTTACAGAGTTACAGACGGGCATGCAATTACAGTCCGCCTCGCACACTGCCCCACGCTGGTAAATAGCTTCCTCAGCCATTGATCAAAGTCACAATCACACTCCGGCCCGAGTTTCCCAATTCCCCTTTCCATTTTTTCCATCCTCTCCATCCGAATGAATCAGCTATGTTGAGGCATCTACTATGTTGAGGCGTGTGAGACTGGTGCTCTATTTAAATCCCAATGCTTGAGCTGTGGGCTTCCCAAAACAAGGGCGGGGGTGCGATATTGCTAGCAAGCAAGCAAAGCTAAGACATAGCATGGAGACCCAGAACTCTTGGCTACTGTACATTAACTACCCATCTTTCCTCTCCAGATGCATCATAACTGATTAGACTTTGTATTAATACCCACTGACCTCACACTAGGCTACCCCTATACTAGTGAGCAGACACTGCTACATACTTGCTAATTTCATTTTACGAAGTACGACATAATACTACTATAATTCTACTATGCATACTGGTTTGCCTGTGTGTGCACGCCATTCTAGGCTGCCAGGATACATAGGCATCTTCCTCTGAATCTTCTCCTCCCCCGAACACCTGTCTGGACACATAGGCATCCTCCTCTGATTCTTCTCCTCACCCGAACACCCTTCAAATTTAATAGAGCTCACATCTAATGATCAGGTGATATATGTACATCTACGTTCTCATTACGCCAGTGTCAAGTCGTGAGTAGTGGGGAGGCCCGGCTCCCTGGTATGACATTGCTTGTTTGTTTTCCCTGGGATGCGAAAACCCAGTGAAGCAGGAGGTGAGAGGTAGAGGGAGAGAAGTGGAGGAGGGAGGGGTGATGGTGGTGTAATGGAATGAGTGGCGCATGGCATCACACAGTGTTTCGAAGCCAGCGGGCACGTGTTTCCGCGAATGACAGATCGGCGCAGATGGGTACCTCCTAGTCACGCTTGCCGATTTAAATAAAATGGCTGCCGTGATTTCTGCTAAGACTGGTGGCTATGTACTGCAGGTGTCTCTCGTTTGGAATATTCATTCAGTGAGACTATTTTCAGCCCGTCTCTGATTATCGTTTTAGCCAAGAAATTCCAAATTCAATTGGCGAAGGTTCACAAGGAAGTAACGAAAACACAAGACCTCGAATGTTGGGATTTTGAAATTAGGCACGCACACCTCCGGCTAAAGATCCGAATCTCGTGGTAAACACATGGTAATGAATACATTTCTCTTCACGGCTCACTAGTGGAGGGAACACCGTTAAGTAATGAGGGACGTGAACAGTGATAATGAAATGACTAAAGTACAAGAGGGAGAGAGGGAAAAGGTGGCGAATGTACAACTGCTCAGTGGGAAAACATCTCCTCTCACCCCACGGCCTATTGACCGAATGGGGCCAAGGTCACCCTTTGTTATCGAGAATGTGACGGGATGACGGGCCTCATGTCAACTCCACTGTTATTGGGAAACTGTTAGGGGAAGCTATTATTGAACAGATGGGGTGGAGGTGGGGAAGGGTGGTCAGGCATGTGCAGGGCAGATAAGGGGTTGTGCTGTAAATAGGTGGAATGACCCGTCAATGCTCTGTCACTACTGCAGACCTGAGACCGGGTTAGGTGGGGGAATTTGGTCGTGTCAGTTTGCTTCAAGTTCATGCAGGGTCTCAATACATCCCAGAAGGACTCTCAGGGATGCACAAGTTATTGTATCCCAGCACTAACATACTAACATTAAGCCCTCCAGTAGCCAAATCAGTGGTGTTAGTGCTGGGCTAAACTAAATGGACTGAGAAACACTGATATTATTAGAGCTGGCTACAATTTATACAACATGAACATGGTCACAAAGCAGAAATTGTGATTGGCCTGTCTGTGGCATCATGTGCATGAAGAAAACATAATAGAAACCTGTAATCATAAGAAAACTGCTGCTGCAAACTGAGCCGAGCCATGTGTGGCCCCTGAGTACCTGGACTGAATGATTGGGCAATTATTTTAGTTGTCGGCATACTGAGACTACAATGCTTGTTTACAATAACATAACATCTACAAATTGTGTTTTGCTATCTCTAGAATTTAGTGAGTTCTTTGGTGGTAAAAACAGCTGTACTTCCCTGTAAAATGACTTGTCTGAATTTAATGCGAGCAGACTTTTTGCAATATTCTCTGTCATTGAATATTGGAATAAGGTTTAATGCTACATGCCATTCGACGCTGTCATTCAAGTAACAGGTTGTCCTAGGGTAAATTAATTTGATTAAAGGTTGTCATGCCAACGATTTCTGCATCAAGCAGGAGCCAATCATCCTACGCAGGAGGCAGAATGATGGTAATGGGTCCTTTTCTATTTGCATAAATCAACTGTGAAAAACGTCACTTTTTCAATTGAGACATTTTGTTTCCCAGGTTCTTTGCTCCTATAAGAATTAATAGGGCCCTTTGTAGCTCAAATGTAATAGGCCCATTCAATCTGTAATGCAATTTTGAGAATGCAATTTTCAGCTGGGAAAAATGTCATGTTTACCTTTTCATGGCAATTAATGAAAAATTCCTTTTTTTGACAGCGCTCATTTTATCTTTCTTTGTGGGTGTCCAAAGTATGTCCTGAACCTACCAGGTGTAATTGGTGTGATATAAAATACAAAACCACTGAATCCAACTTAATTGCAATGGCACACGAATTATGTTATCTAAAGCTCTTTAATTTGAGGTCTGTTAGGTTCCTCTAAATTATTTTGTAAGTAAACATATCAACATTTATCTCCAATTAGAAATATTGATTGGGTCAGTACTGACCCTTCACTGAATCAGAACTTCTAAAATATTATTGTTTATCTTAAGCAACCAATTTTATCCAAATGATTAGACATGTTGTGTAATGTAACACTGTAATTAACCATAGGTAATGGTAATACATTGGGAAAGTGACTCATCAGCGCAGTAGGTAGCCTAGTAGTTAGAGCATTGGGTCAGTAACTGAAAAGTTTCTAGTTCGAATCCCCGAGCCGACAAGGTGAAAAATCTGTTGATTTGCCCTTGAGCGAGGCACTAAACCCTAATTCCTATACGGTCACCATTGATGATGGTAGATCCTGGCTGTGACCCCACTTGCCGAGGGTGTCTCAGGGAGAGTTGGATGTGCAAAAAACACATTTACAACTCACACATGTATTAATATACACTTGCATGTGCGAAATTGGGCAAATAGTTATCACTTGCCAGCAAAGAATGAATAGCGTTAAAAGAGGAGAGTTGGAGTGTAAACACAAGTTCATCTCGTTTGAGGTCAAATCAAAGTTTATTTGTCACGTGAGTCAAATACAACAGGTGCAGACCTTACAGTGAAATGCTTACTTAAAATAATTTTTTTATTAAAAAGTAGGTACTAGGTAAACAATAGATAAGTAAAGAAATACAAAATAAATAAAAAACAGTAAAATGACAGTGAAAATAACAGTAGTGAGGTTATGAGAGGTCGTGAGAGGTACCTCGCAATCCATTGCTTTTCTACAGACAAAGGAATTCTCCGGTTGGAATATTATTGAAGATTTATGATAAAAACATCCTAAAGATTGATTCTATACATCGTTTGACGTGTTTCTAAGGACTGTAACGGAACCTTTGGACTTTGTCTGGACCTAGTGTTCGCGCCTCATGAAGATGGATTACTGGGCTGAACGAGCTAACAACAAGGAGGAATTTGGACATAAATGATGAACTTTATCGAACAAATCAAACATTTATTGTGGAACTGGAATTCCTGGGAGTGCATTCTGATGAAGATCATCAAAGGTAAGTGAATATTTATAATGCTATTTCTGACTAATGTTTACTCCAACATGGCAGATATTTCTTTGGCTGGTTTGGTCTCTGAGCACCGTACTCAGATTATTGCATGGTGTCTGACACAGCGGTTGTTCCGCTAGCGGCACCCCTCGACAACATTCCGCTGAAGAGGCAGCATGCGAAATTCAAATATATATTTTTTGGGAATATGTAACTTTCACACATTAACAAGTGCAATACACCAAATGAAAGATAAACTTCTTGTTAATCTACCCATCGTTTCCGATTTCAAAAATACTTTACAGTGAAAGCACAACATATGATTATGTTAGGTCAGAGCCAAGTCACAAAAAAACACAATCAACCATTTTTCCAGCCAAAGATAGGAGTCACAAAAAGCAGAAATAGAGATAAAATTAATCACTAACAATGTTTTGCTTCCAAAACATCCATTGATTTTGCAGAGAGCCACATCAATTTCCATAAATACTCATAATAAACATTGATTAAAGATACAAGTGTTATTCACATAATTAAAGATAGACTTCTCCTTATTAAAGGCACAGTCAACTTAGTGTATGTAAACTTCTGACACACTGGTTGTGTGATGCAGTGAATTATAAGTGAAATAATCTGTCTGTAAACAATTGTTGGAAAAATTACTTGTGTCAGGCACAAAGTAGATGTCCTAACCGACTTGCCAAAGCTATAGTTTGTTAACAAGAAATTTGTGGAGTGGTTGAAAAACAAGTTTTAATGACTCCAACATTTCTCCATAGCTGATATTCTGAAAGAGCTGCAAAATCTGTACCCCTACAAATCAGCCGGGCTAGACAATCTGGACCCTCTCTTTCTAAAATTATCTGCAGAAATTTTTGCGACCCCTATTACTAGCCTGTTCAACCTCTCTTTTGTATCGTCCAGAGATTGGAAAACTGCTGCGGTCATCCCCCTCTTCAAAGGGGGTGACACTCTAGACCCAAACTGCTACAGACCTATATCTATCCTACCCTTTCCTTCTAAGGTCTTCGAAAGCCAAGTTAACAAACAGATTACCGACCATTTCGAATCCCACCGTACCTTCTCCGCTATGCAATCTGGTTTCAAAGCTGGTCATGGGTGCACCTCAGCCACGCTCAAGGTCCCAAATGACATCATATCCGCCATCGATAAGAGACATTACTGTGCAGCCGTATTCATCGACCTGGCCAAGGCTTTCGACTCTGTCAATCAGCACATTCTTATTGACAGACTCGACAGCCTTGGTTTCTCAAATGATTGCCTCGCCTGGTTTACCAACTACTTCTTTGATAGAGTTCCGTGTGTCAAATCGGAGGGCCTGTTGTCCGGACCTCTGGCAGTCTCTATGGGGGTGCCACAGGGTTCAATCCTCGGGCCGACTCTCTTCTCTGTATACATCAATGATGTTGCTCTTGCTGCTGGTGATTTTCTGGTACACCTCTATGCAGACGACACCATTCTGTATACTTCTGGCCCCTCTTTGGACACTGTGTTAACTAACCCTCCAGACGAGCTTCAATGCCATACAACCCTCCTTCCTTGGCCTCCAACTGCTCTTAAACGCAGGGAAAACTAAATGCATGCTATTCAATCAATCGCTGCCCGCACCTGCTAACCCGTCCAGCATCACGACTCTGGACGGCTCTGACTTAGAATATGTGGACAACTACAAATACCTGGGTGTCTGGTTAGACTGTAAACTTTCCTTCCAGACTCACAGTAAGCATCTCCAATCCAAAATGTAATCTAGAATTGGCTTCCTATATCGCAACAAAGCATCCTTCACTCATGCTGCCAAACATACCCTGGTAAAATTGACCATCCTACCGATCCTCGACATCGGTGATGTCATCTATAAAATAGCCTCCAACA
This sequence comes from Oncorhynchus tshawytscha, assembly GCF_018296145.1. Lineage (NCBI taxonomy): Eukaryota > Metazoa > Chordata > Actinopteri > Salmoniformes > Salmonidae > Oncorhynchus > Oncorhynchus tshawytscha. Next base: position 24,432,544 of record NC_056438.1, read on the forward strand.
CCCTACTCAACAAACTGGATGCAGTCTATCACAGTGCCATCCGTTTTGTCACCAAAGCCCCATACACTACCCACCATTGCGACCTGTACGCTCTTGTTGGTTGGCCCTCGCTTCATATTCGTCGCCAAACCCACTGGCTACAGGTTATCTACAAGTCTCTGCTAGGTAAAACCCCACCTTATCAGTTATCACTGATCACCATAGCAGCACCCACTCATAGCACGCGCTCCAGCAGGTATATCTCACTGGTCACCCCCAAAGCCAATTCCTCCTTTGGTTGTCTTTCCTTCCAGTTCTCTGCTGCCAATGACTGGAACGAACTGCAAAAATCTCTGAAGCTGGAGACTCATATCTCCCCTCCCTCATTAGCTTTAAGCACCAGCTGTCAGAGCAGCTCCCAGACCACTGCATCTGTACATAGCCCATCTGTAAACAGCCCATCTATCTACCTACCTCATCCCCATACAGTATTTATTTATTTATCTTGCTCCTCTGCACCCCCGTGTCTCTACTTGCACATTCATCTTCTGCACATCTACCATTCCAGTGTTTAATTGCTATATTGTAATTACTTCACCACCATGGCCTATTTATTGCTTTAACTCCCTTATTTTACCTCATTTGCACTCACTGTATATAGACTTTTTGTTTTCTTTTGTTCTGCTGTATTATTGACGATGTTTTGTTTACTCCATGTGTAACTCTGTTTTTGTATGTGTCGAATTGCTATGCTTTATCTTGGCCAGGTCGCAGAACTTGTTCTCAACTAGCCTATCTGGTTAAATAAAGGTGAAATAAATGTAAAAAAATAAAAACCTAAGTGTATGTGTCAATGTCGTGTGTACTGGGAGCGGAGTCAGGTGCAGGAGAGCAGAGAGTTGTGAAGAAGTGCACACTTTATTTAGGCAGGAGAAACCAACAGACGGACGCCACTGCGTCAAAACCTCCAGCCAATGCAAAAGTGCAAACGCGCAAACAGTCCCAATAATATTGTATAAACACAATAACATACCTCGTGAAATAAAACACGGAATAAACGCATACCAGTAAAGCGCGTCAACATAGACACGTAACACAAAACAATCATGACATGAGGGGGAACAGAGGAATAAATACATGTAGTGTGACTGGGGAATGAAAACCAGGTGTGCAGGGAACAAGACAAAACAAATGGATAAATGAAAAATGGAGCGGCAATGGCTAGAAAGCCGGTGACGTCGACCGCCGAACGCCGCCTGAACAAGGAGAGCCGACTTTGACGGAAGTCATGACAGTATGAAAACTTCTGACTTCAACTGTATATAATACTGTGCACTTTCTTGAATTTGTTCTGTATTTTGGGGACTGTGAAAATACCCCTGGTGACATGTCTGGTGTGGTAAGTGTTTGTGTCAGAGCTGTGTGTAAATTGACTATGCAAACAATTTGGGATTGGCATGAAGAATGTTGAGTTGGTCAGAAAAACATGGTAAGCTACTGAGTGAGTTTAGATAATGGCCTAGTTGGTAGCAAGCTAGCAGCGTTTTACACTGGCTAGATTACTGAATAGTTTAACTGAACTGCAATGATCATAAACCACTATCTAGCTAGCTAGGGTAGCTAAATATTGCCAGATGTAAAGCAAAGGGGATTGTTGTCAGAAACGATGCATGTTGGCTAGCTAGCGCTCATTAGTTAACGTGAAAATTGCGATCAATTCATATGAATGCTATGACACAAAAATGGCATGCATATTTTTTATCTGCTCTATTGCTGTCATTTGCAGACATGAATCATGAAGAAGGCAAACTGATACATGAATCCTAAATACAGGTTTGCAGGTTTATCATCTGATTTATTGGAGCCTGGTGAAGATGGATTCAACCATACTCTAAGGCAGAATATTTATCTGCATCCAGGTCGAGGCTTGCTATCAGCAGGAACATGCAGCACTCTGTGTCAGTAAGTCATGATGTTATTGTTTTCTTTACATTGCATGATACCATTTCAAAAGTTAATACTCCACTCGTAGAATGAGTGGAAAAAACTCTGCCATACACCTTTCTACTCCTGGAGTAACTCCCTGTCAGAGAGACTGTGATTAGAGGGTTAAGCAGGAGGCCCTGGGCCAGTGATGGGTCAGGAGTGAGGGCTTTCTCTCTTTCAAGGACCTCCAGAGCCTTTTGATCAACTACATGCAATCTCTCCAAAGCACAAAAAGTAAGCTCCACTCACAATACTATACTTGATTCACTTTGTAAACCTTCACTATGGCAGTCTGCCTCTGTGATGACATAGCATATTACGCAGGGTCATTGGTTGGATTGGATTTACCATAATCACTCCAAAATTCATGCTCTCTGCTCCATATAAAAGTCTCCCAGACTTCAATAAAAATGAACATGTCAATCTCCAAGTGAGTCTGCTGGGCTTTGGAACTCAAAAAATCCTGCCACACTCTTGTCAGCTATCCGCAAACCGTTCCCTGAGGAAAGGATGCAACTATTAAGTTTTGTGAACAACTCATTTTCATTTTGTGATGTAAGATTACAAAACGGTAACTTCTTCATAGCATGTTTGTCACGTGTGATCTTCACATTTTTACTGACTTCTGATTTAAACTTAAACATCTTACAATTCTATAGGCCATGGAGACCATACAGCTGTAGTTTTGGCTACATGGCTAGAAATGGTTAAACGCAGACTATCAATTCACTACAGAACGAGCAAATTCTAGATGACACAAATTACTAGTCTGCAGCTAGAAATTACGTAAACCTAGAATGAGAACACAGACAACCGCCGAAGCATCTATCTATGGGAACATTTCTATGGGAACAATGGAGAGACAACAATGACATACAAGCCTAAATATGTACATTGCAATTTATTTCAGATTGAGCGGCCGTTCATGTGCAAAGTACATTAGTACTTTGGCGATTTTCCGTGCCTTCCTTAAAACACTGCCTGATGATTGTCCTGGATGATTGGGTCATCCGCACCACTGTCTGTAGAGCGTAGTCTATTGCGGTGCAGTTGTCATACCAGGCTATTCAATGGCATTTTAGTTAATGAAATAGCATACCCATTGACTTGTGAAGAATATAATGCCTTTTCAGTACAACTGTCTTATCATTACCCTAAAATTTAAAAAAAATCTTACTCCATTGTTTGTTTTGTTGTCAAAATATGCTTACAACTATCATATTAATCTCATGGATTTAGGTGGGGCTAAAAATTCAAAGACTAAGGCTTTGAGCGGTTACACTTCTCCACCCACATCCCCGGCATCAGGTTATAAAAAAATCAAGTAGCAGTTATGGTTATACCCACCTGGGTGATTGAAAGATGAACTGAGGTCGGTTGTGGTAATACACCTTATTATGAAAGTTAGTTGCCAATCGCCATATAAAGTCAGAAGAAGAAAAAGCCTGGAAGGAGGAGAGATGACTAGACAATTCGGTTGACCGTTTTATGTGTGGATTAATTGTAGGAGTAGAGGACCTTGTGCATTTCAGGTCAAATAACAACTCAATGATTATATCCCAGGACAAATTAGCTAGCAACGGCAAGCTAGCTAGCTAAAAAGGGAAAATTAGCTAGCAACTGCAATTCAAATAATAATTATAAAAATGATGGATATTAAACATTTAGGTACATACATGGGTCTTATATTGGTTGAAAGCTTAAATTCTTGTAAATCTAACTGCACTGTCTGATTCACGGTAGCTATTACAGTGAAATCATGCCATGCGATTGTTTGAGAACGGCGCCCCACTTCAAAATATTTTTCCACCGGCACAGGTTTCATATATTCACAAATAGCGATTGAATATTCACTTACTTTTTGAAAATCTTCCTCCGATTTGTCATCCAAAGGGCTGTAACATGTAGTGCCATTTTGTTCGATAAAATCCTTCTTTATATCCCAAAAAGTCAGTTTAGTCAACATGCAGGAAGGAATCTGAAAATCTACCCCTGAACTTTGTTTCAACATGTCAAAATACATTTCTATCTACTTCTCAGATACCCTAAAATGTAATCAAACTATAATATTTCTTACGGAAAGAAGTATTTTCAGTAGGAAATCGATTTTAGCAGGTGAGTCTTGTCTTCATGTCGAGCCCAAACACAAATTTCCAAGACTGTGTCCCTGTACTAAAACTGATATTTCTTATTCCTTTTGGAAGTTACAATCCTGAAACCTTGACCATAGACTGCTTACACCCTGTAGAAGCCATAGGAATTGCATTCTGGGAGCATTCAGTATGCCCCTATACTTTCCATTGTAAGAGCATGGGCTCTCAAAAAAAAATGATCCTCTCATATATACTGTGTTATGTTCTCCTACAAGCTATTTGATTTAGAATTTAATGTATCCTTTATTTATTTATTTGTTAAAATATTGAATTTGCATTTACTACTATAGCCCATAGAAATGCATTGGATATAGCCCATAGAAATGCATTGGATATAGCCCATAGAAATGCCTTAAATAACACATTCATGAAGAGCAAAAATAGACAGTCAAAAAATAAACAATAAGGAATAGTTTATCCTATATCTAGGCGATATAAGAAAGCTCAGGAAATATATATACATATATATTTAACTCATTTTTGTTAGCACAAAACTACGTCCATTCTATTCATTTGTATGGGTTACCTTTAGACGAGTCCGTTGACACTTATGGGAGACATAGAGCAAAACAAGCAGCGCTGTAGCTCAGCCACTTTCCACCGCAGAATCAGGAAGACATAGGCGGGTGCTGTTGGTTTTTCATTGGATTTTCTCCTACCATATCTACTGTGTTATATTCTCCTACATTATTTTAACATTTCTACAAACTTCAAAGTGTTTTTTCCCCCAATGGTTCTAATTATATGCATATCCTGGCTTCAGGGACAGAGCAAAAGGCAGTTCACATTATGCACATCATTCAGAAGGAAATTGAGAAATAAGGGGCCTGACGGCAGCTGAATGTGGATTGTGCTTGAGCATGGATCACTCATAATAACTCTGATTCATAAACTTTTAGTCATTTCTTATGGTTAAAACTTTCAAATACTTTAATTGTAATCAGATGTATTTGTGTGCTTCTACATGTCTACTTAGCAGCACATCATGTACTCCTTGTAAAAAAAAGGTATAGGTTAGAGCCCTGAACTATAATAAGCATTAAGTAATGAGGGGGTGTGGTATATGGCTAATACACCATGGCTAAGTGCTTTTCTTTGCACAATGCAACGCAGAGTGCCTGGATACAGCCCTTAGCCATGGTATATTGGCCATCTACCACAAACCCCTGAGGTGCCTTATTGCTTTTATAAACTGGTTTCAAATGTAATTAGAGTAGTAAAAATAAATGTTTTATCATACTTGTGGTATATGGTCTGATATACCACGGCTGTCAGCCAGTCAGCATTCAGGGCTCGAACCACCCAGTTCATAATAATAAATAAGCCATGTCACTCAGCCTTTTGTGGCAGGGTAGGCACTTTATTGATTCTTGATGGTCATTTGTAGAACTGTATCTGTTTTTACCATTGTATCTACATTATTTGTTTAGCATACATGTACATTGGTTAAAAGACACAGGTCACAAAAATGAAATAATCTACCCCATTACTTCTTACTAGTAATACATGTATTGTTTTAGAAAAGCAGAAAGCATGCTCAACAAAAAACAGTGGCTGGTGGAATAAAAAGTTCATTTCCCACCCTGGTACTGTAGCTCTGAACATTCTTTATTACGGTCTGACGTTTCCCACTGTTGGTTATGGGTGAATATGAAATTGGCTATTACTCCGTTTCCATAGCCAACACAAACTGGGTCTAGTTGGCTGTGACCTGGAGGAAGGGCCTCTTAAATATCAGACCAAGAAGTGGCAGAGCCCAACGCATTGACTTTTGACCACTTAGAGAGCAAATCCCACCAACCAGAACCACCGGTGCTGGGGGACAACATGAATCTCATCACTGGCATCCAGGCCCAGTTGCTCCCAGGCCTGAGACGGCCCTTCCAGGAGTTGCAGAAGCTGTGGAAATCACAATGCAAAGATCCACAAAGTGTTTAATTTCAGCAGCAGAACTTCTCTTTGACTCTAGAGAATGCTGACAGTTCCTTGGGTAGTGTGCTAACAGATTCAGCTTGTTAATAGTGATGAGGGAAATTGGGTACCACTCAAACAAGGAAATACATTGACTTAATAATTTGAGATGGGAGAGCAGGCCAAAACAAGCTATATGATTTGGAATTTTAGGTATCTTTTATGTATTTATTTGTTAAAATATTGAATTTGCATTTACTAATATAGCCCATAGAAATGCATTGGATATAGCCCATAGAAATGCATTGGATATAGCCCACAGAATTGCATTAAATAACACATTCATGAAGGGCAAAAATAGACAGTCAAAAAATAAACCATAAAGAATAGTTTATCCTATATCTAGGAGATGAGAAAGCTCAGGAAATATATGTATATATATATATTTTTAAACATATTTAACTCATTATTTTTGTTGGCACAAAACTACATCCCTACTTCTATTCATTTGTACGGGTTACCTTTAGACGAGTCCGTTAACACTTATGGGAGACGTAGAGCAAAACAAGCAGCGCTGTAGCTCAGCCACTTTCTACCGCAGAATTGGGAAGACATAGGCGGGTGCTGTGGATTGAGATAAAGCCCATGCAAAAAAGTGTATACATATCTCTAGCTTAAACTGACAGATTTGTATGGGTATTCTTTTATTATGTTACTTAGATTGACGCGCCGGTGCTTCAATAGACTCTAGGGGGTAAACATCTCTCATATCCCGCTCATGTGACAGTCATGTACAGTACATTCGAAAAGTATTCAGACACATTGACTATTTTCACATTTTGTTACGATACAGCCTTATTCTAAATTGTATTAAATTGTCCCCCCCTCAATCTACACACAATACCCCATAATTACAAAGCAAAAATTGGTTAAGACATTTTTTCAAATGTTTTACAAATAAAAACAGAAATACATTATTTACATAAGTATTGTCCGTAGAGCTCAGACACAGGATTGATACAAGATTCAAGAAACAGTATTCTCTGGTCTGAGATTGAACTCTTTGGCCTGCATGCCAATCATCACGTCTGGAGGAAACCTGGCACCATACCTACGATGAAGCATGATGGTGACCAGCATTATGCTGTGGGCATGTTTTTCAGCGGCAGGGAATGGGAGATGAACGGAGTAGAGAGAGATCCTCGATGAAAACCTGCTCCAGAGCACTCAGGACCTCAGAGTGGGGTGAAGGTGCACCTTCCAACAGGACTACGACCCTAAAAACACAGCCAAGACAAAGCAGGGGTTGCTTTGAGACAAATCTCTGAATGTCTTTGAGTAGCCAGGCCAGAGCCCGGACTTGAACCGGTTCTAACATCTCTGGAGAGACCTGAAAATAGCTGTGCAGCGACACTCCCAATCCAACCTGACATAGCTTGACAGGATCTTCAGAGAAGAATGGGAGAAACTCCCCTAATACAGGTATGCCAAGCTTGTGGCGTCATACCCAAGAAGACTCGAGGCTGCAATAGCTGCAAAAGGTGCTTCAACAAACTACAGAGTAAAGGGTCTGAATTATTATGTAAAATGTGAAGTTTTTTTTTCTAAGTTTACAAATATTTCTAAAAACTTGTTTTTGCTTTGTCATTATGGATTATTGTGTGTAGATTGATGAGATAGAAAAAAACATTTAATCAATTTTAGAATAAGGCTGTAACGTAACAAAATGTGGAAAAGGCCAAGGTGTCTGGATACTTTCCGAAGGCACTGTATGTGTGCTTTAATAGCAGCCGCCCTAACCGGTAGACCACACCAGGTCACTTGAGCTTATTTTTAGGATATCTGACAATCCTTGGAATTGTATTTAACCTTCATTTTATTTAATGAGTCATACTGAGACCAAGGTCTCTTTTAAAGATGAGCCCTGAATTACAGAAAATACAAACATCAAAATGTCAATACAAAATGCAAGCAGAAATAAAACACATAAAATACAAACACAACCAATAATACGGTCCTCAAGTATGTTTCTGAATTGCCCTAGAGGCCCCAAAACATAAAACGTAAGAACATTTTGAAGATTGATCCAGACATAAGGTGCAAGAAAACTAAAACCTGATTTACCTTACTCAATAGAGGCCAATGGAATTTCCTGAGTTTTCCATCCCTGAGAACAGGTGTGGTAACCCGTATGTCTAAAGTTTAGTAATGGTGTTAGGTACAGTGGAAGTTTTTGTATAAGTGCTTTAGAAATGAAAACAAAGCAATATACAGTATCAACCTACGTGACATCAAAGAGGGCAAACCAACTTCCTGGTAGAGAATGCAGGTTGTTTAACTGTTAAGAGCGCTGGGCCAGTAACCTAAAGGGTGCTGGTTTGAATCTCTGATTCGGCAAGGTGGAAAAAAATCTGCTGTTCCGCCCTTGATTGAGGCAGTTAATCCCTAAAAACTCCTCCCCTGGCGCCGATGACATCGATTAAGGCTGGCTCAGAGGCGTTGGGTTAAATGTGGAAAACACATTTTGGTCGAATGCATTAAGTTGTGCAACTGACTAGGTATCCCCCTTTCACTAAAACTGTTGCTCATAAAGTGTAGTGCGATATGATAAACAGCATCTAATGGTTTTAATAAAGTGGGAGCTGCGTTCATGTACATGATATTGCCATAGATTAGGACTGATAGTAACGTTGACTGAATAATCTGCTTTCTACTATTTAGTGAGAGGCATGACCTATTTCTATAGATGAAGCCCATTTGACCTCTCAGCTTAACTAACTCATCAGTATGTTTTTTTTTTTAAAGACTGTTTTTCATCGATCCAGATGCCCACATATTTGTAAGCAGTGACATGATCAATATGGACACCATCCAAAGTATATATGCTTAAATCAGTTATTTTTATACGCTCTACAGAACAACAAATACTTAGCTGTACCTACACTCAATACTGATTTCAGATCAAAAAAGTGCTTCTGTAATACAATGAAGACAGACTGTAGTACGTAAAGCATGGTCAACCATGGGGGTAATAGCATACACCGTCAGTAGATACACATTGAGTTCTATATGTCAAGTCATCTTTAAACCAGTTACTTGCAGCCTGGTAGAGGCCAATTGAGGAAAGCCTCTAAATTAGCAGTGAGTAATCAACAGTTTCGAAGGCCTTTGACAGGTCAATGAGGAGGGCAGAACAATGTTGCCTTTTATCCATACAATTAACCACATCATTTACAACTAGGGAAGCAGCGGAGATAGTGCTATGACCAGTTATAAAACTCGACTGATGTACATTTTTGAATACATTTCAAAGATAAGAAAGATTTTTGCTGAGAATTAATCAAGGATTCTAATATTTTAGCTGGGCATGAAAGTTTAGAAATAGAGCGCTTATTATTTAGGTCACAAGGGTCACCACATTGGCCGCCATTGAAACCTTGGGGATAGTACCAGTGACAATCGTAATTTCAAAATATTGTTAATTATGCCACAATCAGTCGTGGCAGAGATTTGCCGGTAAATGGATTAAGAACAGTGGGTTTAGAACATTTCGAACGAGGCATTTAGAACATCACAGGTAGTAAATTGGTGAAATGTAAACAAAAGATTCCATCGCGTCACCTAGAAGCCTCCAGAGAGAACAGTCGATTGACTGACCAGGGTCAATTAAACACACTGTTTATCTCAAATAAAAAGATTGTAGGGATTAAATTATGATTAAAAGCTTCACTTATCCCATTCTTCTCAGTTATGATGCCAGAGTCAGACAACTTGCTTAGGCAGGGAAGAAGAGGAATTTGTACGCTTCAGTGCATTTACTGTTGTGTTTATCAGTTGATTGCCAGTCCACAACAAAGTCAGTTTTCCTTGCTTTGGCAAAGGCCTGATTTCTCTTCTGAATGAGCTTGGATAGCACAGAAGGAATAAATATCGAGGATACATTTTCTAGAGCCATCTCACGGTCAGGAATACAGGAGAGTGGCTAAATCAGAGTAGAATATGTCAAGTCATGTACTTCAAATGAACATATGATAAAATCTGACCGTAATATAGCTGTCCTCATTTCCACGCAAAGCTTGGCATTTATCAATTTGAACATGATCAAAACATGTGCTCAAATCAGTCTGTTCTGATCTGGGTGTATCCCGTTTGACTGATGACCAAGCACTGCTGTCAGAAGTTTCTTTGAATTATGACATATATATTAATAAAACATGATTATTATTGTTTATCATAGGGCCTAGTGTGTGTGTGTGTGTGTGTGTGTGTGTGTGTTGCCTGGTAAGATATTTGGTAAGAAAATTGCTTTTCAGTCTTAATAATTGTTCCGAATGTAAGCAAGCATTTCTTTTGTAATACTGGTATTAATTCATACTTTGCCAACTAATGAAATAGGAATTCTCAATTTCATATGTCATGTTTCACAAGCAAAAAATCGAACTCTCCAGAAGCATTGTCACGCCCTGACCATAGAGAGCCTTTTTATTCTCTATTTTGGTTAGGTCGAGGTGTGACTAGGATGGGTAATCTAGGTTGCTTTATTTCTATGTTGGCCTGGTATGGTACCCAATCAGAGGCATCTGTTTAGCGTTGTCTCTGATTGGGGATCATATTTAGGCAGCCATTTCCCCACTGGTTTTTGTGGGATCTTGTTTTTGTGTTGTTGCCTGTGAGCACTCCGGAACGTCACGTTTCGTTTATTCTTTATTGTTTTTTTTGTGCAGTTCACTTCAATAAAAATGTCGAAACGATTTCATGCTGCACTTTGGTCTGAGTGTTATTACAATGATCTTGACAAGCATTTGCTTGGTGGAGAAGATTGTGATCATGTTGAGTGGCCCTATCCTGTACAAATTGACATTGATAATTAATTCAATCGGATTAATTATGTGCGGGCTCATTGATCAGTAGCAGATGGGTCCTGACGTCTGCCCACTTATGAACCTGGTTGGTTAACGTGAATGATCCGATTTATATGGGACATTGTCAATGGAGAGTCACATCAGGGTTGGGTTCAAATCCATTTACAATTCCATTCAATTAAGATAGTAACCCAAATTCCAATTCCAAATTCTCCTCATTGAAAAACATTGAAGATAATTGGAATTCTCTATTTCAGAACTTTGAAAGTGACAGTGGGTGTCCATCTATCAACATCCAATAAAAAGCACAACATTAAAGAGATTTTGGCAATGAGGCTTTTTATCTACTTCCCCAGAGTCAGATTCACTTGTGGATACCATTTGTATGTCTCTGTGTCCAGTAGGAAGGAAGTTAAAAAATAATGTGAAGTTAACGCTTGGGTTAAAAGTATTATTCGGTCTTGTCCCTGTAGAAGAACCCTTTGTGGTTCTACCAAAGGGTTCTTCTAAACCGTTTCTGAACCGTTTCACCCACAAATAACCCTTTTGGAGCTTTTGAGTTTCCTACATATTATCTTTCAAAACCTATGCAGCCATTGTATATTTTAGTTGATGGATACACACAATAAGGCAGAAATCCAAACTATCACTTATAAACCTTCATTGCAGTATTTCTACAATAGCTATTATTTGCATAAATTAAAATCACATAATTCCTTCGTGACATTTTACATGTGCCCAATGTCTAATGCATTATAAACATGCTCATGTATTAGGATGTAGTCTCACACTCACCCCACCCCCTAGGAAAAGAATGTGCAGTCAGAGTGCAGTATAACTGCAGTACGCTGCAGTTATTCTGCAATTACTGTGACCAAAATACCACAGTGGACTGCAGTTTGAAAACGGCAATCTTTTTCAAAACTGTGATGCGACTGCTGTACCACTCGGGAGGCCCCCTGGTAGAGTTTTTTTTATATGAGGAATTTACCAAAAGCTCCCTGATCTGATTTTGGGATTGTTAAAGGGAGGCTTAAAAGAACAATGTATACTCTAACTCCTATTGCCATAGTGGATATCTGCTGGTACAGACAGTGGATTGAGGACATCATGAAAAAAAAAAACTGTGATTAATAATGTGATTGTCACAGGTGTGAGAAATGACAATAATTAATGCATGCTTCTGCACATGTGCTCCTAATTGTGTCCTGGAATAATTCATTGAGCAATGTGATTGGCTCCCAATGTTAATAATGCTTGTTTCTTCTGTTTGACATGTGGCTTCCCAAGTGAAGGTGCAGGTTAAAAGGGAAGCTACGTTATTGGAAGCTTGTTAAAGAACTCATTTGGAAGCCTTGGTTTTGCCAAGAGAAATATTCATTTGATGAAATGATGTCCTGAATCAGTTAATTTAATGGATTGGGCTAAATCAGGGCCACAGTGATTCTTGATAGTATTAAACAAATATATTTGAAACAAAAGTACACACCACACAGAAAAGAAAAAAAAGACACCTATATCATGTCAGATACAGAGTTGAAAGGTATTCCATTTTGAGTTTGCATCCCAATATACAGTACCAGTCAAAAGTTTGGACACATCTAGTCATTCCAGGGTTGTTTGAGATTCTTCAAAGTAGCCACCCTTTGCCTTGATGACAGCTTTGCACACTCTTGGCATTCTATCAACCAGCTTCGTGAGGTAGTCACCTGTGAATGGCCGCAGGTCCAGACGGATTACCAAGATATGTACTCCGAGCATGTGCTGACCAACTGGCAAGTGTCTTCACTGACATTTTCAACCTCTCCCTGTCTGAGTCTGTAATACCAACATGTTTCAAGCAGACCACCATAGTCCCTTTTCCCAAGAACACTAAGGTAACCAGCCTAAATGACTACCAACCTGTAGCACTCACATCTGTAGCCATGAAGAGCTTTGAAAGGCTGGTCAGGACTCACATCAACACCATTATCCCAGAAACCCTAGACCCACTCCAATTAGCATACTGCCCCAACGGATCCACAGATGAAGCAAACTCTATTGCACTCCACACTGCCCTTTCACAACTGGACAAAGGGAACATCTATGTGAGAATGCTATTCATTGACTGCAGCTCAGCGTTCAACACCATAGTGCCCTCAAAGCTCATCACTAAGCTAAGGACCCTGGGACTAAACACCTCCCTCTGCAACTGGATCCTGGACTTCCTAATGGGCCGCCCCCAGGTGATAAGGGTAGGTAACAACACATCCGCCACGCTGATCCTCAACACTGGGGCCCCTCAAAGGTGTGTGCACAGTCCCCTCCTGCGTTCTCTGTTCACTCATGACTGCATGGTCAGGCACAACTCCAACACCATCAATAAATTTGCTGATGACACAACAGCCTGAGCATTGACAACGATGAGTCAGCCTATAGGGTGGAGGTCAGAGACCTGGCCATGTGGTGCCAGGACAACAACCTCTCTCTCAAGGTGATCAAGACAAGGGAGATTATTGTGGACTACAGGAAAAGGAAGACTGAGCACGCCCCCATTCTCATCGGCAGGGCTATATTGGAGCAGGTTGAGCGCTTCAAGTTCCTTGGTATCCACATCACCAACAAACTACCATGGTCCAAGCACACCAAGACAGTCGTGAAGAGGGCAGGACAAAACCTATTCCCCCTCAGGAGACATGGGTTCCCAGATCCTCAAAAAGTTATACAGCTGCACCAACGAGAGCATCCTGACTGGTTGCATCACTGCCTGGTATGTCAACTGCTCGGCCACCGACCACAAGGCATTACAGAAGTACATCACTGGGGCCAAGCTTCCTGCCATCCAGGACCTCTATACCAGGCGGTGTCAGAGGAAGGCCCAAAAAATTATCAAAGACTCCAGCCACCCTAGTCATAGACTGTTCTCTCTCCTACTGCACGGCAAGCGGTACCGGAGCCCAAAGTCAAGGTCCAAGAGGCTTCTTAACAGCTTCTACCCCCAAGCCATAAGACTCCTGAACAGATAATCAAATGGCTACCCAAACTATTTGCGTTGCCCCCCACCCCTCTTTTACGCTGCTGCTACTCTCTGTTTATTATCTATGCATAGTCACTTTAACTTGACCTACTTGTACATATTACCTCAACTAACCGGTGCCCCCCGCACATTGACTCTGTACCGGTACCCCCAGTATATGGCCTCGCTATTGTTATTTTACTACTGCTCTTAAATTATTTGTTACTTTAATATCTTTCTTATTTTTTACTTATCCATTTTTTTTATTTAACAGGAATTTTTCTTAAAACTGCGTTGTTGGTTAATGGCTTGTAAGTAAGCATTTCAGGTCTACACCTGTTGTATTTGGCACATGTGACAAATACAAATCAAATACAAATTTGATTTGAGTTGGAATTGATTTCCTTGTTAATGATTTGGAGCCAATCAGTTGTGCTGTGACAAGGTAGGTGTGGTACACAGAAGATAGCCCTATTTGGTGAAATACCAAGTCCATATTATGCAAGAACAGCTGAAATAAGAGAAACGACAGTCCATCATTACTTTAAGACATGAAGGTCTGTCAATCCAGAAAATGTCAAGATCTTCTAAAGTTTCTTCAAGTGCAGACGCAAAAACCATCAAGCGCTATGATGAAACTGGTTCTCATGAGGACCGCCACAGGAACGGAAGACCCAGAGTTACCTTTGCTGCAGAGGATAAATTCATTAGAATTAACAGCACCTCAGATTGCAGCCCAAATAAAATGTTTCAGCAGAGTTCAAGTTACAGACACATCAACATCAACTGTTCAGCATGAATCAGGCCTTCATGGTCAAATTGCTGCAAACAAACCACTATTAAAGGTCACCAATAATAAGAAGTGACTTGCTTTGGCCAAGAAACACGAGCAATGGACATTAGACTGACATTAGACATTAGACTGGTGGAAATTAGTCAAAATTTGAGATTTTCTGCTTCAACCTCCGTGTCTTTGTGAGACGTAGAGTAGGTGAACGGATGATCTCTGTGTGTGTGGTTCCCACTGGAAAAGCACGGAGGAGGTGGTGTGATGGTGCTTTGCTGGTGACGCTGTCAGTGATTTATTTAGAATTCAAGGCACACTTTACCAGTATGGCCACCACAGCATTCTGCAATGATACGACATCCCATCTGATTTGCGATTAGTGGGATTATCATTTGTTTTTAAACAGGACAATGACCCAACACACCTCCAGGCTGTGTAAGGGCTATTTGACCAAGAATGAGAGTGATCAAGTGCTGCATCAGATGACCTGGCCTCCACAATCACCCGACCTCAACCCAATTGAGATGGTTTAGGATGAGTTGGACCGCAGAGTGATGGAAAAGCAGTCAACAAGTGCTCAGCATATGTGGGAACTCCTTCAAGACTGTTGGAAAAGCATTCCAGGTGAAGCTGGTTGAGAGAATACCATGAGTGTGCAAAGCTGTCATCAAGGCAAAGGGTAGTTACTTTGAATAATCTCAAATATATTTTGAGTTGTTTAACACTTTTCTGGTTACTACATGATTCCATATGTGTTATTTCATAGTTTTGATGTCTTCACTATTATTCTACAATGTAGAAAATAGTAAAAATAAAGAAAAAACCCTTGAATGAGTAGGTGTGTCCAAACTTTTGACTGCTACTCTATATCAAAGTAGCTTGAAATATAACAAAACTGTTTCACAAAGAAACAGGATTTTGTCTGTATCTTTTTATGAATCTTTATTCATCATGAAAAATGCTAATAACATTGCACCCATGAGGCAAAAGGGCACTTTTGGTCATTGACTGCAAGAATGGGCTACAGCTAAAAGTTGCACTGGACCCTGCTTTTGTTAGATTAAGATGTTGTTTTAAATGTGTTAATGTTTTTGTGTTTTATCCTCGCTCCTGTTTTGTGCTGAGCTAAAGTTAATGCTAACCTGGTTTATGTCAACTACATTTTTTTATTGACTTATGACCTGCCTCCGACTCTTCTTTCATACTCTTTCACTCAATCCCCAAATAAAAAAGTCAAAGTGCAATGCAGAGCTCCCTATACTCTTGGTCTAAACCTAGAGTGATTTAGTCAGATACGTACTGTAGTAGACCTACTGAAGTGACGGTCACGCCAATGATACATACAATCAAATAAAATAGTATTGGTCACATACACGTGTTTATCAGATGTTATTGTGGGTGCTTGTCCACAATAAAATCTGCTAAACACGCGTTTATGACCAATGAAATGTGATTTGATGTATCATTGGCGTTACCGTAACAATGCCCAAAACATGTCACTACAATTCTACTGGGTCACTACTGGAAAAGCTCATTTGCTTACCCTAAGTACTTGAAACAATGCATATACATAATGTCTTGCATTTTGTTTTATCATTAATAAATACTATGATGTGTAACTACACAATATATATAAAAGTATGTGGACACCCCTTCAAATCAATGGATTTGCCCATTTCAGCCACACCCGTTGCTGACAAGTGTATCAAATCGAGCACACAGCCATGCAATCTCCATAGACAAAGATTGGCAGTAAAATGGCCTTACTAAAGAGCTCAGTGACTTTCAACATGGCACCGTCATAGGATGTCACTTTTCCAACAAGTCATTTTGTCAAATTTCTGCCCTGCTAGAGCTGCCCGGTCAACTGTTAGTGCTTTTATTGTGATGTGGAATCATCTCAGAGCAACAACAACTCAGCTGCAAAGTGGTACGTGACACAAGCTCATAGAACGGGAATGCGTAAAAATAGTCTGTCCTCCGTTGCAACACTCACTACCGAGTTCCAAGTTGCCTCTGGAACGTCAGCACAAGAACACAAAGCCAAGAGTCCGCTGGAGTGGTGTAAAGCTCACTGCCATTGGACTCTGGAGCTGTGGAAACGTATTTTCACAGAGCGAGGTCCATACAGAAATGGTTTGTCGAGATCGGTGTAGAAGAACTTGACTGACGTGGACAGAGCCCTTACCTCAACCCCATTGCACACCTTTGGAATGAATTAGAATGCCGACTGCAAGCCAGGCCTAATCGCGCAACATCAGTGCCGACCTCACTATTGCTCTTGCAGCTGAATGGAAGCAAGTCCCCGCACCACCTCCATATTAATGCCCATGATTTTGGAATGAGATGTTCGACGAGCAGGTGTCCACATACTATTGGTCATGTAGTGTATTTGGAATTACTGTTTTTCATGGTTGCAAAGGTGAGGGGCCTCCCGAGTGGCGCACTCCTTCTCCCGAGTGGCGCACTCGGCCTCCCGAGTGGCGCAGTGGTGTAAAGCACCGCACCACTAGAGATCCTGGTTTGGGCCCAGGCTCTGTCGCCCCATGGAGCGGCGCACAATTGGCCCAGCGTCGTCTGGGTTAGGGGAGAGTTTGGCCGGCAGGGATGTTCTTGTCACATTGTGCACTAGCGACTCCTGTGGCAGGCCGGGTACAATGCACGCTGAAACGGTTGCCAGATGTACAGTGTTTCGGGTGAAGTGGGCATTGTGTCAAGAAGCAGTATGTCTTGGCTGGGTTGTGTTTCAGAGGACGCACCGCTCTCGACCTTCGCATCTCCCGAGTCAGTACGGGAGTTGCAGCGATGGGACAAGACTGTAACTACCAATTGGATACCACGAAAAAGAAGAAAAAAATAAAAGAATGACTTGCATCCACTTACATGAATTGACAAAATGCTATATATTAGCTTTACACAACTCTGACAGAAAAACAATCACTATTTGGTTTTACAGAATGATTTTATCTGAATATAAAATATTTTAAATCCTACATTTAAATATGTTTTTAAAAAGTCTTATTTTGGCCAACGTCAGTATTTGCAGTGAGTTTTCTTTTATTAATGAAAAAGACTACGAATATTAAGTTTCAAAGGCAACTGTAACTAACAGTAGCATGGACTTCTAATACACATTTTGATTGAACTGTTTCCTGTCCTACAGTGCCTTCAGAAAGTATTCATACCCCTTGACTTATTCCATATTTTGTTGTTAAAGCCTGAATTCAAAATGGATGAACAAGATACATTGTCTCACCCATCTACACGCAATAATGAGTGTAAACATATTTTCATACATTTTTCTAAATGTATTGAAAATGAAATACATACATTTCTCATTTACATATGTATTCACATTACAGAGTCAATACGTCAGAATAACCTTTCTGGCTAACTCCATGTGCACATCAGGTTTCTACAATATTTGCACATTATTATTTTTTAATTCTTCAAGTTTTGTCACGATGATTTGTTAATCATCGCTGAAGCCATTTTCATGCCTTGCCATAGATTTACAAGCCGATCTAAGTTATTCAGGAACATTCAATGTTGTCTTGGTAAGCAACTCAAGGACTGTCGTTTTGAGGATAAAAAGAAGCAGAATAGACCAAAGCACGTGCAAAATAATAGAATCATGTTTTCCTGTCTGCTTTCCAACAAACACTGGGAGACAATTTCCCCTTTCAGCAGGATAATAACCTAAAATACAAGGCCGAATATACACTGCTCAAAAAAATAAATGGAACACTTGAACAACACAATGTAACTCCAAGTTAATCACACTTCTGTGAAATCAAACTGTCCACTTAGGAAGCAACACTGATTTACAATAAATTGCACATGCTGTTGCGCAAATGGAATAGACAACAGGTGGAAATTATAGGCAATTAGCAAGACACCCCCAATAAAGGAGTGGTTCTGCAGGTGGTGACCACAGACCACTTCTCAGTTCCTATGCTTCCTGGCTGATGTTTTGGTCACTTTTGAATGCTGGTGGTGCTTTCACTCTAGTGGTAGCACGAGATGGAGTCTACAACCCACACAAGTGGCTCAGGTAGTGCTGCTCATCTAGGATGGCACATCAATGCGAGCTGTGGCAAGGTTTGCTGTGTATGTCAGCGTAGTGTCCAGGGCATGGGGGCGCTACCAGGAGACAGGCCAGTACATCAGGAGACGTGGAGGAGGCCGTAGGAGGGCAACAACACAGCAGCAGGACCGCTACCTCCGCCTTTGTGCAAAGAGGAGCGGGAGGAGCACTGCCAGAGCCCAGCAAAATTACCTCCAGCACGCCACAAATGTGCATGTGTCTGCTCAAACGGTCAGAAACAGACTCCATGAGGGTGGTATGAGGGCCCGACGTCCACAGGTGGGGGTTGTGCTTACAGCCCAACACCGTGCAGGACGTTTGGCATTTGCCAGAGAACACAAGATTGGCAAATTCGCCACTGGCGCCCTGTGCTCTTCACAGATGAAAGCAGGTTCACACTGAGCACATGTGACAGACGTGACAGAGTCTGGAGACACCGTGGAGAACGTTCTGCTGCCTGCAACATCCTCCAGCATGACCGGTTTGGAGGTGGGTGAGTCATGGTGTGGGGTGGCATTTCTATGGGGGGCCGCACAGCCCTCCATGTGCTCGCCAGAGGTAGCCTGACTGCCATTAGGTACCGAGATGAGATGCTCAGACCCTTTGTGAGACCATATGCTGGTGCGGTTGGCCCTGGGTTCCTCCTAATGCAAGACAATGCTAGACCTCATGTGGCTGGAGTGTGTCAGCAGTTCCTGCAAGAGGAAGGCATTGATGCTATGGACTGGCCCGCCCGTACCCCAGACCTGAATCCAATTGAGCACATCTGGGACATCATGTCTCGCTCCATCCACCAACGCCACGTTGCACCACAGACTGTCCAGGAGTTGGTGGATGCTTTAGTCCAGGTCTGGGAGGAGATCCCTCAGGAGACCATCCGCCACCTCATCAGGAGCATGCCCAGGCGTTGTAGGGAGGTCATACAGGCACGTGGAGGCCACACAAACTACTGAGCCTCATTTTGACTTGTTTTAAGGACATTACATCAAAGTTGGATCAGCCTGTAGTGTGGTTTTTCACTTTAATTTTGAGTGTGACTCCAAATCCAGACCTCCATGGGTTGATAAATTTGATTTCCATTGATAATTTCTGGGTGATTTTGTTGTCAGCACATTCAACTATGTAAAGAAAAAAGTATTTAATAAGAATATTTAATTCATTCAGATCTAGGATGTATTATTTTAGTGTCGAGCAGTGTATATATATATATATATATATATATATATATATATATATATTAAACACACACTATATACAGTGCCTTGCGAAAGTATTCGGCCCCCTTGAACTTTGCGACCTTTTGCCACATTTCAGGCTTCAAACATAAAGATATAAAACTGTATTTTTTTGTGAAGAATCAACAACAAGTGGGACACAATCATGAAGTGGAACGACATTTATTGGATATTTCAAACATTTTTAACAAATCAAAAACTGAAAAATTGGGCGTGCAAAATTATTCAGCCCCCTTAAGTTAATACTTTGTAGCGCCACCTTTTGCTGCGATTACAGCTGTATATCTCTATCAGTTTTGCACATCGAGAGACTGAAATTTTTTCCCATTCCTCCATGCAAAACAGCTCGAGCTCAGTGAGGTTGGATGGAGAGCATTTGTGAACAGCAGTTTTCAGTTCTTTCCACAGATTCTCGATTGGATTCAGGTCTGGACTTTGACTTGGCCATTCTAACACCTGGATATGTTTATTTTTGAACCATTCCATTGTAGATTTTGCTTTATGTTTTGGATCATTGTCTTGTTGGAAGACAAATCTCCGTCCCAGTCTCAGGTCTTTTGCAGACTCCATCAGGTTTTCTTCCAGAATGGTCCTGTATTTGGCTCCATCCATCTTCCCATCAATTTTAACCATCTTCCCTGTCCCTGCTGAAGAAAAGCAGGCCCAAACCATGATGCTGCCACCACCATGTTTGACAGTGGGGATGGTGTATTCAGGGTGATGAGCTGTGTTGCTTTTACGCCAAACATAACGTTTTGCATTGTTGCCAAAAAGTTCAATTTTGGTTTCATCTGACCAGAGCACCTTCTTCCACATGTTTGGTGTGCCTCCCAGGTGGCTTGTGGCAAACTTTAAACGACACTTTTTATGGATATCTTTAAGAAATGGCTTTCTTCTTGCCACTCTTCCATAAAGGCCAGATTTGTGCAATATACGACTGATTGTTGTCCTATGGACAGAGTCTCCCACCTCAGCTGTAGATCTCTGCAGTTCATCCAGAGTGATCATGGGCCTCTTGGCTGCATCTCTGATCAGTCTTCTCCTTGTATGAGCTGAAAGTTTAGAGGGACGGCCAGGTCTTGGTAGATTTGCAGTGGTCTGATACTCCTTCCATTTCAATATTATCGCTTGCACAGTGCTCCTTGGGATGTTTAAAGCTTGGGAAATCTTTTTGTATCCAAATCCGGCTTTAAACTTCTTCACAACAGTATCTCGAACCTGCCTGGTGTGTTCCTTGTTCTTCATGATGCTCTCTGCGCTTTTAACGGACCTCTGAGACTATCACAGTGCAGGTGCATTTATACGGAGACTTGATTACACACAGGTGGATTGTATTTATCATCATTAGTCATTTAGGTCAACATTGGATCATTCAGAGATCCTCACTGAACTTCTGGAGAGAGTTTGCTGCACTGAAAGTAAAGGGGCTGAATAATTTTGCACACCCAATTTTTCAGTTTTTGATTTGTTAAAAACGTTTGAAATATCCAATAAATGTCGTTCCACTTCATGATTGTGTCCCAATTGTT